>NC_057729.1:12508826-12586859 GCF_004010195.1 Chiloscyllium plagiosum
TCCCTGGCTTGTCTTTACCACCCTTCTTAAACAGTGGCACTACGTTAGCCAACCTCCAGTCTTCGGGCACCTCACCTGTGACTATCGATGATACAAATATCTCAGCAAAGGGCCCAGCAATCACTTCTCTAGCTTTCCACAGAGTTCTCGGGTACACCTGATCAGGTCCTGGGGATTTATGCACCTTTCACCGTTTCAAGGCATCCAGCACTTCCTCCTCTGTAATCTGGACATTTTGCAAGATGTCACCATCTATTTCCCTACAGTCTAGATCTTCCATATCCTTTTCCACAGTAACAATGAACAGAAGTGTACCAAATTGATATTACATCATCTGAAGTGACAGTGTACCCCAGACCCAGTGGAGTCCACCAGTTTCTCAAGGTCTCTCTTGTGTTAATGATCGCCACATGTGTGACCTCAAGTTCACCTGCACCATCTCAGACACCTCCCTCTCCTTCCTGGACCTCTCTGCCTCCATTTCCAATAGTCAAATCAACACGGACATCTACTTCAAACCAATCAACTCCCACCGCTACCTAGACTACACCTCCTCCAACCCAACTCTTGAAAAAACGCAATCCCTTACTCCTAAGTCCTCTGTCTCCACAGCATCTGCTTCCAGGAGGACCAATCCCACCATAGAACAACCCAGATAGCCTCCTACAATTTCCCCTCCCATGTGGTCAACAATGCCCTCCAGCATATCTCTTCCACTTCCCGCATCTCCGCCTTTGAACCTTACCCCTCCAATTACAACAAGAACAGAAACCACCCTGGTTCTCACCTTCCACCCCACCAACCTCCAGATGCCATTTCCACCACCAAAAACAGACCACACCATCAGGGATATACTTCCCTCCCCACCCCTATCTGTGTTCCGCAGAGACCATTCCCTCCACGACTCCCTTGTTAGGTCCACGACCCCCACCAACCAGACCTCCATTCCCAACACCTTCCCTTGCAACTGCCCACACCTACCCCCTCACCTCCATCCTAGGCCCCAAAGGATTCTTCCACATCAACAGAGATTTACCTGTACTTCCACATATAACTGTATCTGTTATTCTCAATGTGGTCTTCCTCTACATTGGGGAGACATAATGCCAACTTGCAGAACCTTTCAGAGACTATCTCTGGACAAACGCAATAAACAACTCCACCGCCCTATGGCTGGCCACTTCAACTCCCCCTCCCACTCAGGCCAAGGACATGCATATCCTGGGCTTCCTCCATTACCAAACTGTAGCCACCCAACAGCTGGAGGAAGAACACCTAATTTTCCATCTTGGGACCCTCCAACCACACGGGATCAAAGTGGATTTCATCAGTTTACTCATTTCTCCTCCCCCCACCTTATCCCAGACCCAACCCTCCAACTCAGCACCTCCCTCTTGAACTGTCCTACTGTCCATCTTCCATCTCATCTATCCACTCCACCCTCCACTCTGACCTATCACCATCACTCCCACCAATCTCCTGATACAACACATCATCCTCTGCCATTTTCGCTGCCTACAGTCAGACTCCAACACCAGAGATATAGTTCCCTCCCTACCCCTATTAGCATTCCGCAGAGACCATTCCCTCCATGACTCCCTCGTTAGGTCCATGCCTCCCAGCACCTTCCCTTGCCACCACAAGAAATGTAAAAGCTGCACCCACTCCTGCCCCCTCACTTCAATCCAAGGTCCCAAAGCATTGTTCCACATCTGGCAGAGATTTACCTGCACATCCAAACATCTCATCTACTTTGCTGGTTCCTCTCGATATGGTCTTCTCTACATTGGGGAAGCAGGAAACTAACTTGCAGAACTTTCCAGAGAACATCTCTGAGACATATGCACCAAACGTGGATGGGTAGTGGACAGCAAAGAAGATCTCCTCAGAGTATAAGAGGATCTTGATCAGATGGGCCAATGTACCGAAAAATGGTAAATGGAGTTTAATTTAGATAAAAGTGAGGTGCTGCAATTTCCAAAGGCAAATTAGGACAGGACTTATACCCTTAATGGTGAGATCCTGGGAAGTGTTGCTGAACAAAGAGAACTTGGATTGCAGGTTCATGGTCCATTAAAAAATGGAATCATATATAGGCAGAATAGTGAAATAGGCATTTGATATGCTTGACTTTTTGGTCAGTGCATTGAGTATAGGAGTTGGGAGGTCATGTTGCAGCTATCCAGAGCATGGTTAGGCCACTTTTGGAATATTGCATGCAGTTCTGGTCTCCCTACTATAGGAAGGCTGTTATGAAACTTGAAAGGGTTCAAAACAGATTTACAAGGATATTGCCAGGGTTGAAGGGTTTCAGCTATAGGGAGAGGCTGGATAGACTGGAGCTATTTTCCCTGGAGGGTGGCTGACCACCCTGTGGCTGACCACTTCAACTCCCCCTCCCACTCTGTGAAGGACATGCAAGTCCTGGGCCTCCTCCACAGCCAAATCCTAGCCACCTGGCGCCTGGAGGAAGAACGCCTCATCTTCCGCCTTGTGACCCTCCAACCATATGTCATCAACATCGATTTCACCAGTTTCCTCACTTCCCCTCACCACACCTCATCCTTGATCCAAACGTCCAACTTGGCACTGCTGTTTTGACCTGTCTTATCTGTCCATCTTCCTTCCCACCCTTCGCTCCACCCTCCTAACCATGCTCTGGATAGCTGCAACATGACCTCCCAACTCCTATACTCAATGCACTGACCAAAAAGTCAAGCATATCAAATGCCTATTTCACTATTCTGCCTATACATGATTCCATTTTTTAATGGACCATGAACCTGCAATCCAAGTTCTCTTTGTTCAGCAAAACTTCCCAGGATCTCACCATTAAGGGTATAAGTCCTGTCCTAATTTGCCTTTGGAAATTGCAGCACCTCACTTTTATCTAAATTAAACTCCATTTACCATTTTTCGGTACATTGGCCCATCTGATCAAGATCCTCTTATACTCTGAGGAGATCTTCTTCGCTGTCCACTACCCATCCAAATTTGGTGTCATCTGCAAACTTACTAACCACACCTCCTATATTCACATCCAAATCACGTATATAAACGGCAAAATGCAGTGGACCCAGCACCGATCCTTGTGATACACTGCTTGTCACAGGTCTCCGGTCTGAAAAGCAACCCTCCACCTCAGTCTTTTACCTTCGAGCAAGTTCCGTATCCAAATAGCTAGTTCTCCCTTGTTTCCATGTGATCTAACCTTGCTCAGCAGTCCATCATAAGGAAACTTGTCAAATGCCTTACTGAAGTCCATATGGATCATGTCCACTGTTCTGACCTCATCAATTCACTTTGCTACTCATTCAAAAAACTCAATCAATTTAATGAGACATGATTTCCCAAACACAAAGCTTTGTTAACTATCCCTAACTAATCCTTGCCTTTCCAAATACATGTAAATCCTGTCCCTCAGCATTCCCTCCAACAACTTGCCCATCATCAATGTTAGACTATAGTTACCTGACTTTTCCTTACCACTGTTCTTAAATAGTGGCACAACATTAGCCAACCTCCAGTCTTCCAGCACCTCACCTGTGACTATTGATGATCCAGATATCTCAGCAAGGGGTCCAGCAATCACTTCCATAGCCTTCCACAGAGTTCTCGGGTACACCTGATCAGGTCCTGGCGATTTATCCACTGTTACGTATTTCAAGACATCTAGTACCTCCTCCTTTGTAATATGGATATTTTTCAAGATGTCACTATTTATTTCCAACACTCTCAATCTTCCATGTCCTTCTCCACAGTAAATACTGATGCAAAATACTAATTTAATATCTGCCCCATCTCCCACAGTTCCACACTTAGGCGGTCTTGCTGATCTTTAATGGGCCCTATTTTCTTCCTAGTTACCATTTTGTTCTTAATGTATTTGTAGAATCCTTTTGGATTCTCCTTAACCCCATTTGCCAAAGCTATTTCATGCTCCCCTTTTGCCCTCCTGATTTCCCTCTTACTGCCTTTATACTCTTCTAGGGATTCACTTGATCTCTGCTATTTATACCTGACATATGCTTCCTTCTTATTCTTAACCAAAGCCTCAATTTCTCTAGTCATCCAGCATTTCTTACCCCATAGCAGCTTTGCCCTTCATCTGAAGCATTCCTGAAGAAGGGCGATTCCTGAAAAATTGAATTCCCTACCTCTTGGTGCTGCCTGGCTTGTTGTGTTCTTCCAGCCTCCTGTTGTCTACTTTGCCCTTCACCCAGACAGGAATATACTGTCTCTGGACTCTTGTTATCTCCTTTTTGAAGGCATCACATTCTCCAGCTGTCCCTTTACCTGCGAACATCCACACATAATCAACTTTTGAAAGTTCTTGCCTAATACTGTAAAAATTGGTCTTCCTCCAATTTAGAATATTAAATCTTAGATCCTCTCTATCCTTTTCCATCACTATTTTAAATCTGATAAAATTATGGTCACTTGCCCCAAAGTGCTTCCCCAATGACTCGTCAGTCACCTGCCCTGCCTTATTTCCCAAGAATATGTCATGTTTTGCATTTTTTCTCATAGGTACATCCACAGAATAAATCAGAAAATGTTCGTGTACACACTTAGCAAATAGCTCTCCATCCAAGCCATTAACATTATGGCAGTTCTAGTCTATGGTAAAATCCCTTACCATAACCACCCTATTATTCTTACAGATTATTGAGACCTCCTTAGACATTTGTCCCTCAATTTCCTGCTGACTGTTGGGAGGTCTACAGTACAATGTCAATAAGATGATCATCCCTTAAAGCACCATTCCTCATGGGAATTGGAATCAGTTAATTTATTCAAAGAGTATAGTGGAAACTTGGGACTGAATAATTGAGAGTGATCTATGTGAGAAAGGTTAGAATACCACTTGAAATGAACTGGGAGGAGGCTGTGTTGGACTGGGGTGGACGAAGTTTAAAATCACACAACAGCAGGTTATAGTCCAACAGGTTTATTTGAAAGCATTAGTTTTTGGAGCAGTGCTCCTTCATCAGGTGGTTGTGAAGAATAAGACCATAAGACACAGAATTTATAGCAAAAGATTACAGTGTCATGCAACTGAAATGATATATCGAACAAACCTGGATTGTTGTTAACTGCTCATAGATTTAAAAGTGCAGGATTAGTAGTGATGTGAAATGTATCTAACTTTGACCATGAAGATGCCACTGTTAAGAGGTCTATACACAACTCCAATTATGTTTTTTTTGCCTTTGATACATTGTTGTTAACTGCTCATAGATTTAAAAGTGCAGGATTAGTAGTGATGTGAAATGTATCTAACTTTGACCATGAAGATGAATTCTTTTGGACTGAGTTTGTCTTTGAGATTTGGGTGTGATACTTGTTTAACATTAGTAAGGGATTTAATGTTTTGCATGTGAAACAAAAGTGCAGAGAATCACACTGATCACCATCTTGAGGGGCAGCACCATACCATATTTAGAAACTATGGTGGAACATTTGTATCTCTGGAAATGTGTAGGCAATTAGAAAGCACTTCTCCACACAATGATATTTGGAACTCTCTTCCACAATGGCAGTGGATGCTTGTTCAGCTGTTAATTTCAAATCTGAGATAGATACATTTTTTGTTAAGCAAGGTTATTAAGAGATATGGAGCAAAGGCAGAGTTAGGCCTCAGATCAGCCATGATCTCATTGAATGGTGAAACAGGACTGAAAGAGATAATGACCTACTCCTGTTCCTATGTTAAGTTCTGCCCAAGTTATGTGTCTTCCCCTGAATAGTCTCCTAGTGTTTCATTCCCATTTGGCCTTTCGATTCTTTGCTCATGCAAAACAAAATATCGATCTTGACTCTGTGTCCCAGCATTGAGAGGTCATGTCCTATTTCAGAAGCAGAGCATCTAATTTAAGCGGACATTTCAGTGCATTCCAGAGAAACTGCTCCACTGTTGGAGAGGCTGGCTTTTGGACCTGAATTTTCCTATTTTTTGGGCAAAGAGTGTTGTTGATTGCGAATCTACCCACCCAGTTTACCACAGCTTATGTGATCTACCGCTCTTCATCTCATTAATCAAGCAACCAGCCTCTTTCATAGAATTGTACAGCAGGAGAAGCCCACTAGTGACACCCGTATCCCATCAATGAATTTAAAAAATCGTGGTCCTGTGAGAGTAAGGTAACAGAGAGCAGATGGTACCACTTACCCTTGCAGAGTACAGAAGATGACTCACTTGCTTCCTGCATTGTATTTCTTCTGGGAGACTGCACTGCTTTGGGCTGCTAGCTCGGTCCAGTCTGGCTGAGCATGATGGTGTGGGCTTCTTTGTCAGTGAGCTAGAAGAAGCATTGCCCTCTTCCCCACCAGCCTACCCACCAGCACCTCCATATCATGGTTGATGAACTAAAGGGTTAACGTTTCTTTGGGGATAATGTGCAGGACCAGAGTGTGCAGAATAGCTCCTGGCTGTCAAAGTCTGACATGATGTGCAGCGGGAGTTCACTACAGCACCAGCAGCACAATTAGTGCAAAGCCCCAGCAGCAGTGAGCACTTCTCCCTCTCCTGCTTACAATTATTTCCAACTACCCCTCTGAGCTTGTGGCCTGATCCAACCAATTGTCCCCGATGCTTGACGTGAGTCCTCCTATCCTGAGCCAACACTTGCCCTGGGCACTCCCACTGGACCCAATACTCAGTCTCGCAAACCCCTGCCATAGCCAATTTCTCTCATCCACACTGACCTGCCCTAGATAAGGCCAGATATGTTGATCTGGCAACTCTGTCACTTTGTGCTCTACCCACTAGGCATTCTATCCCCTTCCCACCTGCCATCTTACCCATTTGGCAGCCTTGCTAGCACCTTTTGCCCTACCCAGCTAACATCCTACTTACCAGTTATCCTTCCTACCTGGTACTGTACTTACCAGGCACCTTAACTTCTACCCATCTGATACCTATCCTCTGGCACCCTAACCCCTACCCAAATGGCAGTCTATGTAACTGGCACCCTACTGACCCGGCAACCTATCTCCTACCCATCTGAAATCTTACCCCTGGTTCCCTCCACCTTCCCCAGCTGGCACCCTGCCCATTTAGCATTCCACTTTCTACCCATCTAGAATCTATATTTCCAACACCCTAATTTCACTCTTATCTATATACTTACTGTTTAACAGCAGCTGTCAAAGTGGTTTTCAGGACCTTTAGATTTCAGAATACAGCAGCTGTCTGTTGTGAAAAAGGATAATTGGTTTAACTTCACCTGATAATTCTGCACCACGATAGACAGAGTAGAAGAATGCTGTTGCATTGCTGAAGAAGCCTTGATAAGAATCTCCTGTCAGGAATATAGAGTTCTCTCTTTTCATAAAAAAGAAAGGATGGTGTGGCAATCTGTGTGAGACTGGGCCCCCTCAGAAAATCTAGCACAATTGGTTGTAAGGAAGACTCAAATTGGACTCTAAGTATTAACTTTGTTTTCTCGCTCCTCAGATGCTGACAGACCTGCTGCATTTTTCCAGCACTTTCTGTTTTTATGATGTAAGTATTATGAATAGTTGTGCTCACATTGAGCTGAATGAGTTTACACTTTGTGAAGTTGAGAATTTAATCCTATATAAGACAAAGCAAGTTACCGTGTTAATGAGCTGAGCCTCTGATCTTTTAAAGTAGTGGTTTTCAAAATATTTCATGTGCAATACAATTAGACAGAGTAAAAACCCTGTGAACCAGCTAAAGGTCCTACTCTAGCTGCTTTCACTTGCCACCACTAAAGGATAAATCAGACTTAATGGGAGGAATGATGTTAATTTTGATGAAATCATAATGGGGTGAAGCCTGGTTCCAAGCTGGAGAGCTCCATTCTTTTATCATCTCCATGTTCAGCTCATTCCTCATTGTTTTTTAGCCATACAAGAATGATGATGCTGTCCCCAGTGTTGTAGTGGTGGGAATGTTAGCAGGTGCCTCAGTTGGTGAGTCCAGGATATTCTAATTACATTGGAACTGAAAGTCCATCAAGCATTTCTCATCAAATTGAACTCCTTGACATTGACCTCGTCTATGAGGCCCATATGAGCAAATAGTTTTCTAAATCACTCAAATCCTGCATTTGCCTGTTGGGAAATATTTCCCGAATTGCTAGTGGAGCCTCCATGAACTTGCTTTGAAGTCTTCACCAATCTGGGCAGCAAGATATAGATAGAGGGCTTGGTGGTGTGGTGCAATGAGAACACTCTCTCTGTCAGTGTCGGCAAGCTTAAAGAACTGGTTGTTGATCTGTACTGCTCATAAACAAAACTTTTCACCATACTTGGGTACACATGACAATCAATCAATCAAATCAAATCAAATTTCTGCCACATATGCAAATAAGAAATCAGTAAGAGTTGTGAAAAAGTCAAATTCCTGGCAGTTGAGTTGTGCATGCTACAGCTCCACCCTCACATGCAAAGGTTTCACTTTGCCTTTAATATTAAAGTCAGTGATAGCTTTTGCCTGTAAGGCAAGGTTCATCCTCCTCAAAATGCAGAAAGTATCAGCCGAATGTACTGTTGGGAAAATGACAAGAAATCATTACACATTTTAAGATGTCACACCATCCATAGTCATGGCAGTGCGAGCAGAGTTTGACCTTCTCATGCTATTCAAAGAAGTGTATATTTTGTCCTGTGGCAAATAGGGAACTTTAGCATTGAAAGATAGTTTCATAATTTCACTCAGGACTTTAAAGTGTAAACATCTATAGTGCGTCATTTGATAAAGGTCACAATTTTCACTGCTTTATCCAGAACAACCTTAAATCCAGCAGGAATCTTCTTCACATTGCATTGTTCATAATGAATGGTACAATTTCTTGGACATGTACTAGTAGGCCCTACATCCTACCAAAATTGCCTTAGTACATCAATTCAAAAACCAAAGGATTGTATCCAATCAACTTTATTTTTCAGAATAAAATTGTTCAGCACTTTGAAAATAATTTCTTCTGCCATGTTGGCAGGTACAAGTCAATAGAACAAAAACAAAAGTCATATACTTCCTTCAGATATTCATACTTAACCAGAAGGTCAACATTGCTCATCACATCAGTGGATTTGTCAAGCTGGAGTGAAAAGTACCAACTCTGACAACAGCTAGTTTTACATTTTCAGCCATTGATGTTATTCATTGTTGAACAGTGCTATTCGAGAGGGGTATATTGTCAATGACATTCATTGCCTTTTCTCCAGTTATGATACTTACTATTATTCTTGTATTGGGCTTGACCAAGTTCTCTGCATTAGTATGGTCACTCCTATTCTTGGCTCCCAGCAGTGACGCCTTGCGTGGAACAATTACACAAAATAGCTGACACTGTGTGTAAAGTGAGTCGAGTAAGTTAATGTGGTTTTTTTCTTTGCAGGCAGAGTAAAGACTTTTGGAAGTTTATGCCCTGATAGGATCAATTGTAATAATCATGATTACACTACTGATTTAGTAATACCACCCATCTGGATTCAATTTACACTCTGTCAGAAGGTCATTCATTGTCCCAAGAAATTCACTTCTAAGATGAATGAACTAGTTATGAACTTTATTTAATTGCTGCAGGGCCTATTATTATTCTGGGACACAGGCCTTGCTTGATACAAAGGCATGTGACCTTTTCATTGCTGCAGTCCTAGCCTCTTTCATTTGTTCAATAAATGTATCGTTACCATTCTTATCAATACACTTAAGATCTTTGGGTGATCCCAACTTCAAATACTAGCCATTAGGAGAAAAGCAGCAGTCAAGGAGAGGGTGAACTAACATTGCATGGTGCTACATTAAGCAGCGCTTAAGGTTTCAGCAAGGATATTTGAGTATTGTTTTGTGAAGCTTTTCAGTATAGCCAGCAGGTTAAGAGAAACTTAGGGAATCTCATTTGGACCTTCCCACCATCAGTAGCTCTTCCATTTTCAAATGAAATTGCCCCAAAAGGTTTAAGCATCCTGTCCACGATGTCTAAATGTGATCTGACATCTGCAACTGGTGTGGTGGAAACCTGCTCTATAGTTGATCCTGTTGACCTAGAAGACACAGGAGGATGTACCTAGTGTTATGGACCAGGCCAGCCTCCTCGAAAGATTTCAAAAAAGTAGCCCCGACCTTAACTTTGCTAATTGTTTTAAGCAAGTTTAATGTGGATATTCCAGGAGAGACGCAGCTGGTCAAACCATTTAGTTTCAAACAAAACAGAATTTATTTACAAGATTACCGAATGAAACACAAACAGAAGAGAACAGAATACCGAATAACCTAACCTATCTGAAAACGAAACAGATTATACCAAGTTAGTGATGCTGTTCCAAATACTTGTAACAATCCCCATAAACATCCCTTGGCAAAAAGGGTAAAGTTAAACACAGGAGAGAGAGAGAGAAAGAGATGACAGAGGGACTCAGCATAGAACACTCTCTTCCATGTAGCTGTTCCTTGGACCAGCAGCCTCAAACTGAACTGATTGCTTTCAGTGAACAGCCAGACTGGTAAAACCAAACCAGAGAAAAGCTGAGCTGGGAGAACTGGCCACTCCCCTTTCATTGTACAAGTGTTTTTTTTTAATCTTGAAAGCATTCTCAAGTAGATCAACCCGAGACATTTCGAAGTCTGTGTCTTAATGACCTCCTGAAAGTAAAACCAAGGACAACCTAATCTTGTTAAAGGAGCAAGTGAGCACTGCAGATGCTGGAGATTAGAGACAAGAGTGTGGTGCTGGAAAAGCACAGCAGGTCTGCCAGCATCTGAGCAACAGGAGAGTCGACGTTTTGGGCAGGAAGGGCTGATCCTGATGAAGGGCTTTTGCCTGAGACATCGACTCTCCTCCTCCTCAGATGCCGCTTGACTTGCTGTGCTTTTCCAGAACCACACTCAACTTGCTAAAGGAGCAACTCCCCCCTTTAAAAAAAGGACCATCTATATCTAAAGATGGCTTCATTTTAAAACCCCTTAATCTTAAACTGTTAGCACTCTATAACACACATATACATTACATTGACAATAACCATGCAAACATGCACTACTACACTTTGTTTCAGTCTGTTTCACTCCAGCCACCGCAGGCCTCTATTTCTCATTTAAGACTCGACAATGCATCGGCATTCATGTTTTCTCATCCTGCCACATGCACAATTTTTAAATTGAGTAGGCGTAACAACAAGCCGCATCTAAACAGTCTGGAATTTTTGTCCTTAAATTTCTCCAAAAACCTCAATGGGTTATGGTCAGTGTACATGATTGCCTCATTATTACATTACTGGTAACATAAACATTGAAATGTTGTAAAGCTAACACCAAGCTCAAAATCGCCTTCTCAACTGTCAAATATTTCTGCTGAAGAGTGTTTAATTTCCTGGAGAAATACCCAATATGTCTTTTTATCTTCTTGTTGTCTTCCTGCAAGAGCACAGCAGCAACACCCACATTACTCATATTCGTAGCCATCTTGAATGGCTTTGTGTAACTAGGTGGGGCTAATACTGGGGCAGTGGTTAACACAGCTTTCAGGATGTCAAATACCTTCTGACAGTCTGCTGTCCACTGAAACTTCTTGCCTTTCTTTAGCAAGTCAGTGAATGGAGTAGCCACACTGCTAAAATTTGGTGTGAACTTTTGATAACATTCACTCAATCCCAATTCATCGACGGCATGGGGAACTCCCCAATTACCTTAGTTTTTGCATTCCACGGGCCATCTGTCCATGTCCAATAACATGGCCTAGGAAGGTGACTTGGGCTTTAGCAGATTCAGTTTTAGCCAGCTTTATCACCAAGCCTGGGGGACAGTGAGGTCTGCAGATCAGAGTTGAGAGCATGTTGCTGGAAAAGCACAGCAGGTCAGGCAGCATCCAAGGAACAGGAATATCGATGTCTCAGACCAGAACCCTTCATCAAGAATGAGGCTGGGAGCCTCGGGGGTGGAGAGATAAATGGGAGGGGATTGGGGCTGGGGAAAAGGTAGCTGAGAGTGCAACAGGTAGATGGAGGTGGGAGCAAAGGTGATAGTTCGGAGAGGAGGGTTGGGCAGATAGGTGGAAAGGACGATTGACATGTGGGACAGGTCATGAGGGCGGTGCTGAGCTGGAAGTTTGGAACTGGGGTAAGGTAGGGGGAGGAGAAATGAAGAAACTGGTGAAGTCCACATTGATGCCCTGGGGTAGAAGGGTCCTGAGGCGGAAGATAAGGTGTTCTTCCTCCAGGCGTTGGGTGGTGAGGGAATGGCAATGGAGGAGGCCTAGGACCTGCATGCCCTCGGCAGAATGTGAGGGGGAGTTGAAATGTTTGACCACAGGGTGGTGGGGTTGATTGGTGCGGGTATCCCGGAGATGTTCTCTAAAGTGCTCTGTGAGAAGGCGTCCAGTCTCCCCAGTGTAGAGGAGACCGCATCAGGAGCAACGGATACAATGAATGACGTGTCATTTATCACCAAACCAGCCTCCTGAAGTCAATCGAACAATTCTGATAAATGTTGCAAATGTTCCTTCCACGTATGACTAAAAATTACCAGGTCATCTATACATACAACACAGATTGGTAATCTAGAAATGACATTATTGGTTAGTCTCTGAAATGTGGCTGGCACATTTTCCATATCAAATGGCATGACTATAAATTGAAGCAATCTGTTACGAAGGCTGAAATTATGTTTGCTCTTTCACACAAAGGTACCTGCCAGTACCTTCAGAGCAAGTCCAACTTGGAAATATAAGTTGCTTGCCCAAACTTTTCAACACAGTCTTCCAAACACGGAATCGGATATGCATCAGTCTTTGTAGCTGCATTGACTTTGCAATAGTCCACACATTGGATACCATCTGGTTCTGGTACCCATTACTATGGGTGAGCTCCAGTCATTTAATTCACTTCAACTATGCTGTCTTGGAGCATGCGTTCAATGTCCTTTTGAACCTGTGCCAACTTTAGAGATTTATGCCTGTAAGGATGCTGCTTAATCGGAACAGCATCTTCTATATCGACATCATGCATAATTAAATTAGTACTTCCCAGTTAATTTCCACATCTCTCCCCATGTGATAACTCTTTTAGGTTATTTTGATTTTCCTCTTGAAGCTAACTCAATAGTTTATCCCAATTTTCAACAACTTCCTTATTGTCCAATTTGATTTGAGGAATGTTCAATTCAGAATCCTCTGAACTTGATTCTTCCTGCTGTGTTGTATTCAATAACACAGTCTCCTTTGGCTTTCCTTCCCTGTCAAAATACCTTTTGAGTATACTCACATGACAAACTCTGTGAAATTTCTTTCTGTCTGGAGTCCTCATCAAATAGTTCACCTCACTTAATTTTCTTTTGACTTAATAAGGTCCACTAAACCTTGCTTTTAAAGGTTCATCTATCACTGGAAGTAACACTCACACCTTATCTCCGATTGCAAATTGCAAGTGTTTGATTTCTTGCCTACTTCCTGTTTCATTCTATGCTGTGATACTTTTAAATGCTCTCTAGCCAACTCCCCCGCTCTATTTAATTATTCCCTAACATTTGACACACAGTCCAAATATGTGGTCTCTGAATTATAACTTACCAATTCCTTCTTAATCAATTTTAGTAGTCCTCTCACTTCATGCCCAAAAACTAATTCAAAAGGACTGAATTTGGTCAATTCATGTGCTGCATCTCTGATCGCAAAAAGTACAAAAGGAATTCCTTTATCTTAATCATCTTGGTAGTCTTGATTACAAGCTCTTAACATAGTGTTTCTAGTGCTCCCTGCAGCTCTGGATGGTATGCAGTACATTTGATTTGTTTTCTTCCTAAGCTCTCCATAACTTCCTTCAATAATTTCGAGGTGAAGTTTGACCCTTGATCTGATTGTTTCGCTGATGGTAGTTTGTATCTCGTGAAAAATTTGAGTAACTCCTCTACAATCCTTTAGCTGTGATATTGTGTAATGGAATGGCCTCTGGAAACTTAGTGGACACATCCATTATTGTTAACAAATACTGATTCCCATTTTTTTGTTTTAGGTAGGGGTCCTATGCAATCATTGAAAACTCTTGTAAAAGGTTCTTCAAATGCAGGAATAGGTATTAAAGGTGCAAGTTTTAGCACTGCTTGTGGTTTTCCAATTACCTGACACATATAACATGTCTAGCAAAATTAAATTACATCCTTGTGCAGTCCAGGCCAGTAAAAATGTTTTTGTATTTTAGGTTGAGTTTATCTTACCCCTAAATGACCCTCTAGTGATGGCTCGTGCAGTACCCACAACACCAACCTTCTCTGACCCACTGGTAATACGACTTAATGCACTTCTGCCAAACTCATCTGCCTGAATATGTGATGGCCTCCATTTCCTCATTAAAACATCATTTTTAAGACAGTAACATTCAGGGATACATTCAGATTTTTTTTCCTGTGTATGCCTTTTGATACAATTGCTTTAAATTTTTATCTTTATGCTGTTATACCTAATGAAGGCCTTATGCTCAAAACATCGATTCTCCTGCTCCTCGGATGCTGCCTGACCTGCTGTGCTTTTCCAGTACCACACTTTTCAACTTTGATTTCCAGCATCTGCAGTCCTCTCTTTCTCCATCTTTCTGCTGCAACTCAGTTAATTTATCTGTGCTAAAGCTGTCTGCTTTGTCATCTATCTGCTCCTGGTTTGTGTCAAACATTTGATCAAACAGGGTCTCTTTGATCATACAGGTTAACTTCCTTATCTGTATTTTTGATCTCTCCTGTTTCAACTGGTGACTTTGTGACCTCGTTAGCACACAGTCATGAAAAATCCCAGGATGTGTGTCCTGCAGTAGTTCAGTTGCCTGAGCTTCCACTGGCTTTTCAACAACAGTAGGCAGCACTCCTACCTGTAAATCAGCTGTATCATTAGCAAGGAGAAAGTGAGGTCTGCAGATGCTGGAGATCAGAGATGGAAATGTGTTGCTGGAAAATATCATTAGCAAGGACAAACTGTATTCCTGGAGCTGAGAGTTTGTCCAGTACTCCTAACATGACTTCTCCACTTTTCACTGGACACTTTAATCTCACTTTACATAATTGAGCACTTCTTGTCTCGCTGTGAATTCCCATTACTAATACTTTCTCTGACAATAATCCTTCAGAGGTACATATCTTCTCATCTTTCAACATTACAGATTGAGAGGATCCTGTATCTCTTATAGTGTAACCTCTTCACCTGCTGCTCCTGGCCGAGTTGAGTAAACTTTACCTTCACAGGTATATGGTTTAAGAAGATCTGGCATTTCCTCCTTAACCAACTTCCGGTCAGTTTGTATATTCTGGTGAGGCTTTCTGTTACCACCCCAACAAAATTCACAGGCTTATCCTGTTTTCCTCCAACTGGCTTCCCAGTGCTTTTCCTAACCCCGCAACACTGTGATTTCATGTGGCTTACTTTATTGCAGTGAAATTACCAGGGTTTTTTAACTTCTCTTTCCCCTTCAAGGGTTTCCTTTTAACTCTTTGGTATCGTTACGATCTTCACCGAGATCTACCTTTCCCTTTTCACACGAGGATTTTTCTTTTCTCCAATTTCGATCCCGCAAAGCCAAACTTTAATTGATTGGATTAAGTCAAAATCATTAGCTGCTAATCTAATCTTGCCATGCTATTTCTCTACTAATCCTGCCATGATATCTCTCCGCTCTTCCTCATTAAGCTTACCTTCAGCCTTCATCTCCATCTTTTTAAGCTGACTTTCCTGTCTCAGTGCCAATTTCTGAAGTTCAAACTCTCTTCTTCCTTTGTTCTCTCTCTCTTTTTCTCTCTCTTTCTCTGTCTATTTCTTCTGCTTTTATTCATTATTCAAACTACTTCATTTCTGTTGCCCTTAACTTGTCTTTTGCCTCTAAGTCAAGTAGCTTAATTTTCAATTGAACTGTCAACATCTCTGAAGTTTCCAGCAAGATTAAATTCTGAGCTATTGCTGTAATTATCTCTCCTTTCCTTACGGAAAGAAGCAGCTCCAAGCCCAGCTTGTCTGCTAATTCCAGCAGTTTGGCTTGAATCACCTTTTGCAAAACACCTGACATCACTTCTTCAACCCCCAGAAAATATTTAGTGACTGAGAGAGCCATTGCTCTACAAAGCACTGTTTAAAACAACTGAAACCAACACATAGAAGCAATACGTGCCACTCACAGCCTTTGAGTCCAACAATCTGAATCCCAATTTGGAACTACAGAACAAATCACATAAAGAGCCCCCAATCAGTTTTGGACCAGGCCAGACCCCCTCAAAATATTTCAAGAAAGTAGCCCAGACGCTAACTTTGTTAGTTATAGAGGAGTAGAGTCATAGAGATGTACAGCACAGAAACAGACCCTTCGGTCCAACACGACCATGCTGACCAGATATCCTAACCTAATCTAGTTCCATTTGCCAGCACTTAGCCCATATTCCTCCACACCCTTCCTATTCATATACCAATCCAGATGCCTTTTAAATGTTGCAATTGTACTAGTCCCCACCACTTCCTCTGGCAGCTCATTCCATACACGTACCATCCTCTGTGTGAAACGGTTGCCCCTTAGGTCCCTGTTCTATCTTTCCCTTCTCACCTTAAACCTATGTCCTCTAATTCTGGACTCCCCCACCCCAGGGAAAATATTTTGTCTATTTATCCTATCCATGCCCCTCACCATTTTATAAACCTCTATAAGGTCACCTCTCAGCCTCTGATGCTCCAGGAAAAACAGCCCCAGCCTATTCAACCTCTCCTTATAGCTCAAATCCTCCATCCCTGGCAACTTCCTTCTGAATCATTTCTGAACCATTTCAAGTCTTACAACATCCTTACGATAGAAACAAGAACGGAATTGCACACAATACTCCAAAAGTGGCCTAACTAATGTCCTGTATAGCCACAACATGACCTCCCATTCCTATACTCAATGCTCTGGCCAATAAAGGAAAGCATACCAAGTGCCTTCTTCACTATCCTATCCACCTACAATTCTACTTTCAAGGAGCTATGAACCTGCATTTCAAGGTTTCTTTGTTCAGCAACATCTGCCATTCCTCAGCCCATTGGCCCATCTGAACAAGATCCTGTTGTACTCTGAGGTAACCTTCTTCGCTCTCCATTGCACGTCCAATTTTGGTGTCATCTACAAATTTACTAACTATACATCAAATCATTTATATAAATGACAAAAACGAGTGGACCCAGCACCGATCCTTGTGGCATACCACTGGTCACAACCTCCAGTCTGAAAAGCAACCCTCCATCCTTCCTGCCCTGACCGTTTGACTCGTTCCCTTTTCCAACTGTACCAGTCTCAGATTGATCTCTTTCCTCACTATTTCCCTGAGTCCCACCCTTCCCCCAACCTTACTAGTTTAAATCTACTCAAGCAGCTCTACAAATCTCCTTGCCAGTATATTAGTCTCCTTCCAATTCAGGTGCAATCCATCCTTCTTGTACACATCACTTCTACTCCAGGCGAGATTACGATGATTCAAAAATGTGAACCCTTCTCCCATACACCAACTCCTCAGCCACATATTCATCTGCTCTATCATCCTATTCCTGCCCTCACTAGCCCATAGCACCAGGAGTAATCCAGATATTACTACCCTTGAGGACCTCCTTTTTAAATTCCTGCCTAACCTTCTATATTCTCCCTTCAGAACCTCATCCTTTTCCCTTCCTATGTCGTTGGTTCCAATGAATACAATGACCTCCTGCTGGTCCCCTCCCCTTTGAGAATATTCTACACTCTGTCTGAGACATCACACCATTCTGATTTTTCACTGCTGGCCGCAGAAACGTCTGTCTGTGCGTCTTATTAGAGAGTCCCCTAACACTATCCATCGCTTGGAACCCAACGTACCCCTCATTGCATTAGAGCCAGTCCCGGTACCAGAAACTTGGCTATTTGTGCTATATTCTCCTGAGAATCCATCACCCCCAACATTTTCCAACACAGCATACTTGTTTGAAATGAGGATAGCCACAGAAGACTCCTGCACTACCTGCCTACCTCCCCTACATTTCCAGGAGATAATCCATCTATCTGATTGTATTTACAGCTTTTCTCCCTTCTTATAACTGCCATCCATCACACCCGTAGCTCTTGTAAATTCCCCTTTGCCTCTAACGGTCGCTCCAAGCAATCCATTTGATCTGATAGGATTCGCAACCAAATGCACTTCCTGCAGGCATAATCCTCAGTAACATGTAAACTCTCCCACATCCGACAGGAAGAGCATATCACTCTACTAAAGGCCATCTTTGCTCCTTCACAATCTACAGACCCAGAAAATAGCACCAGCATTTTGCTCTAATACAAACAGTACTCCAGGCTAACTTAGAGTTACAGTTTATATTTTTAAAGTTTAATCAAGAGACAGATTTCAGTAAAACATATAATGAAGGAAGAACCCACTCTATTCACTACGGTGAACTTAGAGCAAGGTTACATGTTAAAAACTATGCACTTATCTGTTCCTGTGTTGTGAGCTCTCCCAGACAAGTTCCTCCAAGATCAGTTGTGAATTTTTCAGTTTATGAATTTTTCCTAGATGCACTCCAATGTCCAGAGATACACAAACTCAAACAGCAAAGGTAGTGACTGCACAGATCCACTGCTGTGTCAGTTAAGAGAGTCGGTTTCTTTCTCTCTCCCCCTTGCTGACCATATGCTTGCTGTCTTTGTCTGTCTTCCTCCCTTTTAAAAATGCTGTTGCTTTGACTTTCTTTTCCTCCAAAGTTCCAAAACAATGCAACAGCATAAAAAACAGTAATTGCTGCTCCTGGAATTTGAGAAAAATCACCTCCAACACCTAAAATACCTCAAAAAAGGAGCAGCTCTTACAGCCACAATTTATTCCTGCCCTCCATCATAGATTTCCCAGAAACCTTTTTGTTTTAAACAAGTGTAATGTGGATATTCCAGGAGAGATGCAGCTGGTCAAACCTCTTAGTTTTAAACAATCCAGAATTTATTTACAAGATTACTGAATGAAGCATAAACAAAACAGAATAGAGTACTGAATAACTTAACCTATCTGAAAACCCAACAGATTATCCCAATTTAATAATGCTGTTCCAAATAGTTGCAGCAATACCCATAAAGAGCCTTTGGCAAAAAAGGTAAAATCAAACACAGGGTCTTACAGGAAAGAGAGAAATGGCAGAGGGATTCAGCATGGAACACCCTCTTCCACGTTGCTGTTTCTTGGACCAGCAGCCTCAAACTGAACTGATTGCTTTCAGTGAAGAGCCAGACTGGGAAAACCAAACCAAACCAGAGAGAAGCTGAGCTGGGAAAATTGGCCACTCTGTGTTCATTGTACAAGGGTATTTTTTAAAAACTTCAAAGCCTTCTCAAGTAGATCAATCCAAGAAATTTCAGAGTCTGTGTCTTTACGACTTTCTGAAAAGAAAACTAAAGACAACCTAACCTTGTTAAAGGAGCAGCATCATCACAGCTAGGGCTGTTTAGACCGAGAAGATCCAGGCCTGCTGAGAGTGTCCTGCCCCATGCAGGCCCACTCCAGGACTTCTGCAGCCTTTTGGATCACAGGTCGAGGGGAGGTGAAGAGGCCCAGCAACTCTGGAGTATCTTAAGAAGAAGCTTCAGTGATTTTGTGTGTGGTTCTTCTTCAGTATGCCT
The DNA here is from genome assembly GCF_004010195.1 of Chiloscyllium plagiosum. Taxonomy (NCBI): domain Eukaryota; kingdom Metazoa; phylum Chordata; class Chondrichthyes; order Orectolobiformes; family Hemiscylliidae; genus Chiloscyllium; species Chiloscyllium plagiosum. The sequence continues at coordinate 12,528,423 of NC_057729.1, forward strand.
GCTGGCACCATCCTGTGTCCTTGAGAGGAAGAGATACCTTGTTATGACACAGGGTGAACCCCCCTGCTTAATTTCAACCAGCAACACAGAACAGATTTACACAATGCAGTAATGTGTGAAAATTCAAGAGGCCAAGAACTATTTAAAGTAAAAATAACAACTGTATTTCTACTTAAATGTCTAACATAAAGTAATTAACTAACAACTATTTACATCTCCTTCCATAATACCTATCTTTTACTTTCCCTTCTCTTATATTAGTCCAATAAAACACCCAATGAAGATTTACCAAAAATCCAAATTCCAAAGCCAGGCAGCTGTCGTATCTTCCCTTTATATCTTCCTCTGTAGATTTTCTTTTTCTTAGGGATTTCTGCTTCACAGGTCATTGACTGATAAAGGTACCTTTAAGAGAGCTACTCTACAGGTAGCTTAGCAGTTCTCCTCCAACTGTTCAATTTTCCTCAGTCTTATACCCCAAAGCTATGGATCATTGCATTGATTTTTAATATTGTCAATATCCTAAATTTAAACTTGATTGGAGGTTGGTATTTTGGGGCATAATTTATATTGATTGACCAAATTTGAATTTGTTTTTTTGTCTCCTGGCAACCCAAGTACTACTAGTTACTGGGCCAAATGCTACATTGTAAATTCTCCAGCACACTGTGTGCTTGCTAAGTCGTTGCTAGCTTTCAACTTTCTTAAAGGTACAGTACTCCTTACACCTTCATAACACACCTTAAGGTTCCTCTTGCTCCTCTTGCTTTGCTATTGATGCTGAGCATCTATCGTTAGAACAATGGAGTTCAGGTCAATGCACATATTCAGGAAACACTGGTACATAATGGACTGATACCTCCCTGGCCACATGCATTCTGCAGCCAGCACAATACTGATAACATTGGTGGACTGCACCATCCTTTCATCTAGTTTACCAGTGACTGCTGACAAACCTAGCTGCTATTTCTGTGAATTTCAGGAGTGCAGGTTCATAGTTCTTTGAAAGTGGAATTACAGGTAGACAGGGTAGTGAAGAAGGCATTTGATACACTTGCATTGGTCAGTGCATTGACTATAGGAATTGGAATGTCATGTTGCAGTGTATATGACTGTTTTGGTTAGGCCACTTTTGGCATATTGAGTTCAATTCTGATCTCCCTGCTACAAGAAAGATGTTGTTAATTTGAAATGGTACAGAAAAGAGTTACAAGGATATTGATGGGGTTGGAGGATTTGAGGCTGAATAGGCTGAGGCTATTTTCCTGGAGTGTCAGAGGTTGAAGGGTGACCTTATAGATTTTTATAAAATCATGAGGGGCATTGATAGGGTGAATTTTTCCCAGGGTAGGGGAGTCCAAAACTAAAGGATATAGGTTAAAGGTGAAATGGGAAAGATATAAAAGGGTCCTAAGGGGCTACTTTGTCACATAGAGGGTGGTGAATGTTTTGAACTGCCAGAAGAAGTAGTGGAGGCTGGTACAATTGCAACATTTTAAAGGCATCTGGATGGGTACATGAATGGGAAGGGCTTTGAGGGATATGGGCCAACTGCTGGCAGATGGGACTAGATTAATTTAAGGTACCTGATGAGTATGGACAAGTTGGACCCAAAGGTCTGTTTCCATGCCATACAGCTCTATGACTGTTCTGAAAAAGTCATTAATCATTGTGACTGCGTGATGAGCTGAGCTGAGCTGGAGCCCAGTGTCTGGTAGGCCTCTGAGTGCCAGAGACTTGAGACATACAATCTCAGCCAGCTGTGGACAGGTATGAGTGATATTCTCACCAGACTGTGCTTTCAAGTCTGCGCTAGATATAGAGAATGCATTGAAGTGAAAATTTCTGAGCTGGTGAAGACGCAGTAAAAGCCTTGCCCATGTCTGAGGGTTCAGTGACTTCCTCCTCAGAGATGGAGGTGATTCTGAGTGTCTCTGGCACAGGAATGTCTTGTGGAGCATCACTGGGTGCTGTTGAAGTCTAAGAGAGGGTCAGAGAATTTGTTGTGTGAGAGGGATTAAAATTAAGAGTGAGTTAGCACTCGTATTCATGTGAGAGCAGCCTAGCATTATAAAGCTGATTGGTTGGTTTGTCATGGAGATCTCTCTGTCCCACGTGAACTGTAGTATTCTACCGCAGCCAAATCAAGTGTTTTCTCCTTGAAAGGCATGAGAAGCCTTCTGCCTGTGGCACCCACTGGTCTCGGCCTGATTGTGAAGCAATTTTTCCTGCTTGAAGACAAAGGGACGGATTGATTGCAATGGAAATGGATGGAAGAACAGTCTGTGGTGATGCAGGAGCAGAGGGGATGGTAAGATATCACCAGAAATTGAGTGGAAAGGAAGCAGAAATAGTTTAGGAGGATGAGGAGGTGAGAGCTATTGAGTATACATGATGCATGCAATAAGGAGAGTCATAGTCTATAAGCCTTGCTAAGGAGTGTGTGCAGTGTCAAAGTTTGAATGAGTTGTGGCCTAGTGAGCATGAGGTGGCAGAGTGCATATGGTGAAACTTACCATCACTGAACACAAATGATAATTCACCTTTTACCCATACTTCAGTGGTGAAACCCTCGACACACCACTGATATGAGACTCTCTCTGCATCCAGACTAGTTGTGTCTGGTGGCAAGGCCTTCTTTGGAGGTCAGCAGTAAAAAGGAGAATTCATTTCTTTATGACCTCATCCACGAGCACCTCAAGGGCACTGAATACAAGGTGAGGAGTTAACTTGTAGCTTTCAGCCATTCTCTCGATGATTAAGGTTGAGTATCACAGTGCAAGGAGCACCTCTAGGCTTGCAGCATCTGATTGCTGTGCAACTGGGCTTTAAATGTGGCACCAGCAGCACAAACACCAGGAGGTCCCAGCAGAGGTGAGCATGTGGGCCTCTCCTATCCCACGAATCCATGAAAAGAGCACCAAAGAGTCCAGAAACATTACTAATGAAGTGAAGAATGAATAGATTGTGTGAGGAAAGCTGCTCCCGGTGCCATGAATCTCACTCATTTAAAATAAAACTTTAACTGAAAGTGGGAGAATTCTGCCAAGGATGTGGAATCTTATAGAGCCCTCAATAATGTGGGCTATGGTAAGAAATTTGGGACAATCATGGGGGACATCCAGTGAGGCTTTTCTCAATATTGGAAGTAGCAAGTTACATTTTCTAACAGAATTTTGAGCGCTGAAATGAGATTCTCACTGGGAAGCAGCCAGATGCCTAATAATGTGGATTATTGGCAAATTATGTGAATCATTGTTAATAATCATTTACAAGGATTCTTGCCTTATTAATATGCAGGTTGCTATTATCCCATGCGCCGGAAAGAGACGAGATGCCAATAAATCCCAACATGAAAGTCAGAATGGGTGTTTAGCAATTATAATTTGCTGTTGGATCTTCTGGACTGCCACCTTGGACACTCAGCGCCAACATCTCAGGGTACACTGCAGGTTAGTGGCCACATGCACCCATCGCAGGCTCACATCATTTACAATCAGATCATTGTGCATGTGAATGGTGTGTAATGTTTGAGTATATGAGGTGCAACGCCCCTGGTGCTCATCTTCCACCCTACCAACCTTTGCATAAACCAAATCATCCACCGACATTTCCGCCACCTCCAAATGGACCCCACCACCAGGGATATGTTTCCCTCCCCACCCCTTTCTGCCTTCCGCAAAGACCGTTCCCTCCGTGACTACCTGGTCAGGTCCACGCCCCCCTACAACCCACCCTCCCATCCTGGCACCTTCCCCTGCCACCGCAGGAATTGCAAAACCTACGCCCACACCTCTTCCTTCACCTCCGTCCAAGGCCCTAAAGGAGCCTTCCACATCCATCAAAGTTTTACCTGCACATCCACCAATATCACTTATTGTACCGTTGTTTCCGATGCGGTCTCCTCTACTTTTGGGAGACTGGACGCCTCCTCACGGAGCGCTTTAAGGAACATCTCTGGGACACCCGCACTAATCAACCACACCACCCTGTGGCCCAACATTTCAACTCCCCCTCCCACTCTGCCGAGGACATGGGCGTCCTGGGCCTCCTTCACCGCCTCTCCCTCACCACCCAATGCCTGGAGGAAGAATGTCTCATCTTCCGCCTTGGAACACTTCAACCCCATGGCATCAATGAAGACTTCAACAGTTTCCTCATTTTCCCTTCCCCCACCTCACCCCAGTTCCAAACTTCCAGCTCAGCACTGTCCCCATGACTTGTCCTACCGGTCATTCCCTTCCGCAATGCTGACCATGTCATTGGTTCTTAAAAATTGCTGAGAGATATCTCTGTAAACCGATCTTCAAAGAGAGACTCATGGCCCACAGTACACACAGCTAAGGCAGGACATGCTTAGGTACAAAGGACCGTGGGACTGATTCCCTCTCCTCCTGAAATGTAGGCATAATGCAAGACTCTCTTGTATGCAATGATGCCTTTCCTGGGTATGTGGGGCAGAGGGAGCGAGTAAGAACATTTGTGCTCATACAACACCTACACTACTGCTGCCTCTCTGTGGTTTGAATGGGGGACTACTTATTAAAATAAATTTCTATTTCAGTGTCAAGATGAGTCGGTACATGGCCTCCTTGTTTGAATGTTCCAGTCTGACTCTATGGAGAAGCATGTTAAGTTGTCATTTGTAAGGGAAGCGATTGTTGACTGCTCTCACTGCGAAGAGCCCCTTCTGCTCTTGATGTTCCTGACACGGTTTGAATGTGAGTGTGACTGATGGACCCAGCCACCGTAAGTTGTTGCTGTTACTGCAAAGCAGTGAAGGTGCAGGGAGATGGAGGGGGAACACATGTGTCAGCAAGTCTGAGGCCAGCATCAAACCTACTGCAAAAGCTGAACAGCTTCCACATGGTTGCGGCTGAAAGGTCCCTTGGGGATGTACTGCAGACAAAGGAGGGCCAGAGTCCATTGTCTTCATACCATTCCCTCTAGATAAGAGAGATGTAGTGTCGGTGCTTGCTGAGGATATCTTGGGACTCTGTGACTAAACTATACGTGGTGCTTGATTGGGACCTGGGATCTGAAAGTTTGAGTGCCAATCCTATCCTGGTGGTTGCCAAGGTGACAGCTGCATTGAACTTTTGTACGACTGACTCATTCCAGTGAACCACGGAGGACTTGTGTGTGATTTCATAATTGTCCACTGGGATCTTTCAACTGTCCATCCTCAACTGAATCAAGACGGTGACTGATGCCATTTGTGCCAGATCACACCGGTTCATCATGTTTCTACATCAGGGGTCAGTACTGCAAACCATATAATAGCATTGGACAACATCACTGGCTTCCCCCAGATGTGACATGTCATTGAGAGTCTCATGTCATACCACAATAGATTTCATCATAGAGTCATAGAATCATAGAGATGTACAGCATGGAAACAGATCCTTCAGTCCAACTCATCCATGCTGACCAGATATCCCAACCCAATCTAATCCCACCTGTCAGCACCTGGCCCATATCCCTCCAAATCCTTCTTATTCATATACCCATCCAGATGCCTTTTAAATGTTGCAATTGTACTAGCCTCCATCACTTCCTCTGGCAGCTCATTCCATACACATTGCACCCTCTGCATGAAAAAGTTGCCCCTTAGATCTCTTTTATATATTTTCTCTCTCACCCTAAATCTATGCCCTCTAGTTCTGAACTCCCACAACCCAAGGAAGACACTTTGTCTATTTATCCTATCCATGCCCCTCGTGAGTTTATAAATTTCTATAACTCACCCCCTCAGCCTCTGACGCTCCAGCCTATTCAACTTCTCTCTATAACTCAAATTCTCCAACCCTGACAACATCCTTGTGAATCTTTTCTGAATATTTCAAGTTTCACAACATCCTTCGGAGACCAAAATTGCATGCCATATTCCAAAAGTGGCCGAACCAATGTCCTGTACAGCCGCAACATGACCTCCCAACTCCTGTACCCAATACTCTGACCAATAAAGGAAAACATATCAAACGCCTTCTTCACTATCCTATCTATCTGCGACTCCACTTTCAAGGAGCTATGAACTTGCACTCCAAGGTCTCTTTGCTCAGCAACACTCCCTAGGACCTTACCATTAAGTCCAGCTAAGATTTGCTTTCCCAAAACACAGCACCTTGCATTTATCTGAATTAAACTCCATGTGTCACTCCTCAGCCCGTTGGCCCATCTGATCAAGAGCCCGTTGTAATCTGAGGTAACCTTCTTCACTGTCCACTACACTTCCAGTTTTTGTGTCATCTGCAAAATTACTAACTATACCTCTTATGCTCACATCCAAATCATTTGAATAAATGATGAAAAGTAGTGGACCCAGCACCGATCCTTGTGGCACACCACTGGTCACAGGCCACCTGTCTGAAAGATAATCCTCCACCATCACCCTCTGTCTTCTATCTTTGAGCCAGTTCTGTATCCAAATGGCTAGTTCTCCCTGTATTCCATGAGATCTAACTTTGCTAACCAGTCTCCCATGGGGAACCTTTTTGAACCCCTTGCTGAAGTCCAGATAGATCATGTCCACTGCTTTGCCCTCATCAATCCTCTTTGTTACTTCTTCAAAAAAACTCAATCAAGTTTGTAAGACATGATTTCCCACACACAAAGCCATATTGACTAACCCTAATCAGTCTTTGCCTTTTCAAATATATCCTGTCCCTCAGGATTTCCTTCAACAACTTGCCTACCACCAACGTCAGGCTCACTGGTCTATCGTTGCCTGGCGTGGCCTCACCACCCTTCAAGAGTTCCATTCTATCAATGTGTAAGTGAGCTGTGCTCACCAGTGCCATTTAATATAGCTTTCCACATACCCTGGTAGCTGCCACAACTTCCATATCCTTGAGGACTTTCACGCTCCTGCTGCATTTGAGGATCCTGGTGCCTTACATAGCTGCTTACTGGAGGACAAAGGCTGTATTCTGTGACCGTACCTAATGACTCCATTATGCAACCCTCTGACTGAGGTGGAGTTGAGCCACAATGTGCAGTCCATTTCTAGACGGGGACCATTGGTGATCAGAAAATAAGCCTCCGGAAGATGAGGTCCCACACCTTGGATCATGTCCTGGTAGGGAGATTTGCTGCAGTACACTCCAGATACAGCGTGCCACATCTGCACAACTGGAGCAGTCAATGAGATGATGTGTTGAATGCTGAGGAACTGGGAGAACAGAAGAGGATTAGGAGCTTGAACAGGAGGAATATCTCTGTGTGCATGACAGAGTCCAGCTGCATCAGGCATCACAAGCTAGACTGGAATTAATTGTTAGTTGATACCAGTCAGCTAATTGAAATCACTGATTTCATGTAACATACTTACTGCCAGCAGTGTTTTTGTCTACTGGAGGAAAATGCAGCTTCTGTTCCTTTGATTTCTATTCACTTTGATTTCTGCAAATAAACATTCATGCTATACATCATTTGAAGACTGTCTTGTCTATGATAGCCCCACAGTGAACAATGATGGGCTACTTGTCTCCAGTGGACATTGTGGACAGTAGCAGTAACTTGCAGATGATCATAAGAGGGGATGTGACTACAGACTGGCAAGTTGTGTGGTCTGGTGCTAAACAATGAGGGTGGCAGCATGCAGTTGTTTGTACAAGACAGCGTGATCTATGTGCTGTGAGAAATACTGATTTGTGCCTGCCTTGTCACTATGTTGATGCTGAAGAACAAGTCCAGATTGTCAGCATTTGACTGGGCGCATAGCTAGGTTTTCAAGATGGCATTGGTGCCAGGGATGTCAATCTATTCTGGGATATCCCATCAGTGATGAGTTCTCTGTGTGAGTGGTTGAATCCCAGCTAGCATTGGATGAGAGGAGCATCATAATGGCAGGGCAGGTAGTTAGTGAGGCAAGATTGGGATGACCAGGTCTCACAGAGAGAAACCCTGAAATTTCATGAACTGAAAGAAAATGATAATTTGTCAGCATATGGTAAGATTAAGCCTATTTTCTTCTGTTGCCAACCCAATTTATTGTTATCTGAAGAAGGCAGGCAGTCAGTATTGAATCTTATTATGATCCTTGTAGATTCTCCAGGCTGTGAGAACCCAAGGCACCTAGAACGTTGAACATTGCTGCAGGCAAACTCTTCTTTATCTCCCTCATTTCTCCTAGGACAAATAATAGGGTATAAAGCATCTGGCTGCTACTCCCTATGCTACCAGGAATATCAGCAGCCAAGAGGTTGCTCGACAACTTTTTTTAAAAATCACTAATTGAATATTTGAGTTAAGAAAATCTCCCCTATGATTATACCATAGAGCATATGCTCTGACAAATTATCATTTTCATTTGGTTTCATGGAGTTTTAGGGCTCTGCTAATGAGAAGTGGCAGTCAATTGCTTTCTTATAAAGTAACTGCTGATCCATTGATACATCCTTTCTGATTTTTTGAGTGGAAGCTGTCCACAATGAGCCTAACATTTTATGCGGCATGTTCTAATCTTTAAATTTATAAGACACTTCAGATCCCTGAGATTGAAATGTGTCAATTTTCTCACTGGACTTTTGTTTTTGAAACATAATGAGAGCAAAATATAGAGCATGTATCTCTGTTGATATTATTCTTTGAAAGACATGTGAAAATCGAATTCTCTAGTTTTCAAAGATGAAGTTCAAAGTGCCATTCTGGTCCATAACCTTGTGCAAATACTGAAATACAGTTTGAGATTTCATTGTAACTGTTTTCATTTTGTGTAACATTTGCAAAGATGGTTACCACATTCATTTGTGGCCAATGATTTTTGTTGAATACTTACCACCAAATATTTACCATCAATGTTATGAAATCAGAGAAATGAATAGTAGCTGTCATTGATTAAATTGTAGTAATCTGACAGCAATCCAAATTAATAATTGAAGGCTTTTGGATGTTTGCATTTGGTGCATCATTGTTACTGTGTTCTCAAAAATTAAGCAACTAAAAGGATGGTGAACGGGGAAAATAATTGACAACATCTGCCTTCTCATGAATGCTATAATTATACATCAAGAGTAAGTGCCTCTGTTGGTGCTGTCTAGCGAGGGTTCCATGGGTACTCCTCCACTTATACAATAAATCTGGAATGCAACAGAGACAGTTATGATATTGAAACAAGTTATTTCCATAATGAGGTGCAACAATGATTCTGTGAATATTGTTTTCATATTTTCAAGTGTGCTTTGGAGTTCAGATAACCACTCATCTAAAGGGCACATCATTAACACAGTTTGCAAAATGAAATTGTCAGAAATTTGGATTACCACAGCTATATCTCCTTTTCACTTCATGACATAGGAGACATGCCTATATTTAATACCTTTTCCAAAAGTTGATTTCTTGCACATAATCATAAAATTCGCTTGTCAGGCATCAGGAAGCTTAGTGGTAACCCAAAGTGGAAGGAAAGAAAGTTGGTGATAATGTGTAGAAAAGCTGCCAGAGAGGCTCGACGACCAGAAAAAAAACAAAGCCAAACATCGAGTATGCCTCGAATACAGCACAATGTCAAAAACCAAGTTAAGGGCACCTCCAGCTGAATACAGTCAGTATTCACAACAAGATTGATGATGTAAAGTCACAAATAGAGCTCAATGGGTACGATCCAACAGAAACATGGCTGTATGGTAACCAAGACTGGAAATTGAATATTATTGCTACAGAGGGAGTGCAACAAAATTTCACCAAACATATTCCTGGGATGGTGGGATTGTGCTTTAAAGAGAGTTTGGACAAATTGATCCCATATACTTTAGACTTTTGAAGATTGAAAAGTCATCTAATTAAAACGTACAAACTACTAAAAGGAATGGACAAGGTAAAGGCAGGTAAGATGCTTCCATGGTTTGGGAATCTATAACCAGGCGACACAACTTAAAAATAAGGGGGAACGCCTTTTAGAACTGAGATGAATTTGTTTTTACTTTGAGGGCTGTGAATATTTAAAATTATCTATCAGAGTGTTGTCTTAAGTACCTCAATTGAACTTTCCTCCACCACATTTTTAGGCAAGGCATTCCGAATCACAACAGGGTCCAAACAGGGCTATGGGCCAAAGGGAGTGGGGGACAGAGTAGTGTAAAGGTTCAAAGGTCCTTAATATTTTTATTACAATTGGGAAATGTGGTTCTTATATTCAGCCTATCTCAATACGTGGGAACCTCTGTGGCTATCTGTAAACTGTGTCCGAGGATGGTGAGCTGCACTACAGGACACATGTGCATACCCTACCACTGAGAATGAAAAATCTGGCCACTCAGAGCTGTCACGCTCGATGTGGAAAGCCAGAAATGTACCTGTCTCTGCCCACTCACGTCTTTCTATCAGCAGGTAAATACACATACTTACATATTTAATATAATATAAAGTATGTACCCTTGCATTTCCTATTACATTGCACTTTCAAGCAATTTAGAAGCAATTTCAATAATTATTCAATTGAGTTAATTTTGCAGGATTTGGTATGTGGTAAGAGTAGATGGTGTGTGGCTGTGATTTAATCTCAGACGTTGTCATTGAAAAAGCATTTTTTTGTCATAACACGAAATATATTAATCCCAGTGGTTCCTTCTTCTATTAAGCTGGTCAACAGTTTACATTGTTACCAATTGAGCAGACGGTCAATTTCAGCAGGATTAACTATGAAATTAAAGTTTCATTTTGTACAATGGATAGGTATATTTTGCTTCTCAGAAGCAGAGAGAGCAGAGTCAACTGCACCAGAGAACACTGGAATAAATGTGCGAATAACAGAACTGCACTAATCTCATAATGAAGAGTCTACCAAATGGTATTGAACTTCAGGCTTCATTTTCTTTAGATTTCATCTTGCAATTAGATTTCTAATTGGGTTATTTTGACTTTTATTGCACACTTATATGAAACAATTACTGCATTCATCAATTCGACTTTTACTACACAATTCCACACACTAGTCAAATCATGTATAACACATAAGCTACCAAGTATTTTCATTTTTATTTGTATTTTACTCTTTAATAAGATGACTTTTATCATGTCATTGTCACTTTCAGTCTCTCTGCTACAGGATGGCATTCCTCTGACCACTCAACCCATTAATGTTCAGCAACTTCAGGACAGATATCCAATAATGTCAATATCCAAAAGTCGATAACCGAATTCTGTTGTTCTGTCATCATCTTCACAAAACTAGAATTTCAAACTAACATTGCCACACAATGTTATACCTCATTCATATTAGTTAATGTGCTCTGTTAACAACATCATAACTGTTAATGAATCAATTTCCCTGTCATTGAAAATTAACTATAAAAGGCGAAAGATAACATTCTTCAATGTTTAATTGTTAGAGATTCCAAATTATAAAATTCAAAATTTTATTTTCTCTTTCTTCATCAGATCTTTATCTTCTTTATTCTTCCTCTGTACCTGATTTGGCATTGTATTCACTTGTGCTAATTCACATTTCCTTCTCAGTTCCATCGCTGTTAATTTCACAGCTCTTTCTAATATATTAGTTAAGGAGATATATAATCATTTGCCTTATTCACTCATGAAGCATGGGCTTAATTTTTCTCATTGCAAAACTATAAGCATGTGCAAGTCTAACTAGTTGTAGATACTGCTGACTACTTTCCTGCAGCAAATCTTGAGAAGAAATTGTTAAGGGTCATTCATTCATTTATGCGATGTCAGATTGTTTCAAAAAGCAAATGTTAGGCAAAACAACGGGTTGATAGCTGAGCTCCTTTATTTTCGACATGCTGGATTATTTCTAGCCACTTGCATAGAATTTTATTGATCAATGTGGAATGTTTAATGTAATATACTGTGAGATGAGATGATAATTTCAAGAGGACATAAGCAAACTGCTGAAATGCAGAGACATGACAAATGACGTTCATTAGAGAATGCACTTTGAAATTCAAGACCCAGAAGTTTCATGCATGCAATGTTTTGAAGTTAGCAGGGCATGTTGTAGATATTGTTGTGTGTGGCTTTATGAATTATGTCATAAAGTATACAGCAAGAAAGAACTGTTAAATGTTCATAATCCACTGGCTCTTCACCAGCTGGTATATTGTGCACAAGTTTGGACACCACATATTTAGAAGGATGTCACTGACTTAGAGAAAGTTCAGAGAAGACTGAAGAGAAACCAGACAATCAGGATTTATTTTGGTTACAGCAGATTACAGATTACAGATTACAGATTACATTACAGTGTGGAAACAGGCCCTTCGGCCCAACAAGTCCACACCGACCCACCGAAGCGAACCCACCCATACCCCTACATTTACCCCTTACCTAACACTACGGGTAATTTAGCATGGCCAATTCACCTGACCCTGCACATCTTTGGACTGTGGGAGGAAACCGGAGCACCCGGAGGAAACCCACGCAGACACGGGGAGAACGTGCAAACTCCACACAGTCAGTCGCCTGAGGCGGGAATTGAACCCGGATCTCTGGCGCTGTGAGGCAACAGTGCTAACCACTGTGCCACCGTGCCGCCCACGGAGAGAAGGTTAAATGTAAATTGAATAGTAATATTCAATATTATAAAAAGTGTTGATTGAATAAGTTAGGAGAAGCTCAGGTTGTAAGTTTGCTCGCTGAGCTTGAAGATTTGTTCTCAGACGTTTCGTTACTATGCTAGGTAACATCATCAGTGAGTCTCTATTGAAGTGCTGGTGTTCTGTCATGGTTTCTATTTATCTGTCTTGGTCTGTTGTGGTGAGTGACATCACTTCTATTTCTGCGAGGTTGGTAAATGGGGTCCAAATCGAGCTGTTCGTTAATGGTTTGAATGCTAGGCCTCTAGGAATTCCCATATGGGTCTTTGCTTGGCCTGTCCCAGATGGATATATTGTCCCTCATCATCTGTGTGTACAGATACTAGTGATAATTGGTTGTATCGTTTGATGGCTAGTTGGTGCTCATGTATCCTGGTGGCTGGTTTCCTGCCAGTCTGTCTGATATAATAATTGTTTTCTGTCCTTGCAGGGTATTTTGTAGATGACGTTCATTCTGCTGGTGGTTGGTACAGGGTTCTTTAGATTCATCAAGAGCTGTTTCAGCGTGGTGGTAAGTTTGTGGGCTACCATGATGCCAAGGAGCCGGAGTAATCTGGTCATCATCTCCTGTATGGTATGGTGGCTAGAGTTTCTGGGCTTGCTGTGTTTTCTTGTTTAGGTTTTTTGTGTAAGAATCAGTGGACTATGCTTATCAGATACCCATTATTCTTGAGTACATTGTATAGGCATTTTTCTTCGGCATCTCGTAGTTCCTGGGTGCTGCAGTGTGTTGTGGCTCATTTAAATAGTGTCCTGATGCGGCTCCATGTGTGGGTGTTGGGATGATTGCTCCTGTAATTGAGTATCTGGTCTGTGTGTGTTGCTTTCTTGTAGATGCTGGTCTGCAGCTCTCCATTGGTTTTTCATTCTACTGTGGCATCTAGGGAGTCTGTTGCTGTTCTCTTTCTCTTTGATGAACTTTATACCAGTAAGGATGTTGTCTGTGTCTGTGGGTTTCTTCTAATTTGTTTCATTTCATAATGACAAAGGTGTCATCCACATAGTGGATCCGAAGCTTGGGCTGAATCATGGGAAGGGCTGCTTCTGACAAGATTCCTGACATTGGTGATCCCATGGGTGTCCCGTCGGTGTGTTTGTAGGTCTTGTCGTTGAAGGTGAAATGGGTTGTGAGGCACAGGTGTAACAAATTTGAGGATGCTGTCCTTGCTGATGGAGTTTGTGCTATCTGGTGTTTGTGTCCTTGGTTCATCTGGTAGCATGGCCAGTGTTTCTTGGTCAGGTGATGTTTATTGATGTGAATAGGGTCGTCACATCAAAGGAAACTGTGATCTCGTCGTCCTCTACCTTGGTGTCTTTGATGATGTTCAGGAATTCCTGAGTGGAGTGGATGGAATGGTGTAACTCTTCTACTAGTTTGTGTTCACGTTCCTTTGCTAGTCTGTATGTTAGTCTTTTCTTTGCTGTTGTTTAGTGTTGATGGTTTGTTCTAGCTGTTAGAAGAAGTTGTTTCAATCAGGAGAAGGATCAGAAACATTGAATAGATTTAAGGTAATAAGCAAGAGCACTGGTGTTGTTATGATCTAGAAGAGGAACAACCAAACAATTCGAGTGGAGAAGGCTCCACAAATACTTCCATCCATGATAGAGCAGCTCAGCACATCAGTGCAAAAGATTAGGTTGAAACATTTGCATCATTTGCACCAAAACATACCACAGTCCCCAACTAGTCTGCTGGTGTCTACACTGCACAAGTCTCCTCCCCACTTATGTAGCTGATCTCAACCTTTCAACATGTTTCAACAGTCAATATAATTTTATTGTCTTTAACATAATTCATTGTGGGTACAATTGCTTACACATAAACAACAAAAAGAATTGCACTATTAAAGCATATGTCATCAAAGTGCAGTACTAACTTGACTGCCAAAAGAGGATAAACATAGGAAGAGGAAAAAAAGGTTTAGGTCTTCATGCTCCCTCCCCAGAATTTGAATATCCAATGAGTATGTCAAAATTGGTAATGTAGTTGTGTGTTCCAGACCATCTCCTGGACAAGGTATTGATGGTGTGTTGAAGAGAATGGAGGAGAAGGAAATGCAGAAGCTTTAATCTCAGGTAGTCACAATCCATCAGAACCATATTGAACATAGAACATTACAGCGTAGCACAGGCCCTTCGGCCCTCGATGTTGCGCCGCCCTGTCATACCAATCTGAAGCACATCCCACCTACACTATTCCATGTACGATCATATGCCTGTCCAATGACGACTTAAATGCACTTAAACTTGGCGAATCTACCGTTGCAGGCAAAGCATTCCATGCCCTTACTACTCTCTGAGTAAAGTAACTACCTCTGACATCTGTTTTATACCTATCTCCCCTCACTTTAAAATTGTGTCACCTCCGTTTGCCATCCCCATACTTGGATACCATCTTTGATATCTTGCTTTTTCTCTGCTTCTGGATAGCACAAGCCAAGAACTGCCTGATTTTGCTGGCCCATTCTCCCCTTGTACAAAGGTATTCCCACCCAAAGATCCTTTCTGAGCTGCAATGGCTCCAACGCAGTGACTCAGATTTCCTAGACTGTAGAGTTGCCAACAGAAGCACTGATCCAACAGAGGGGGTGCAATGTTAAGGAGATGATTAGTGCATGCAGTACTCTAGTCACAGTACATATACCAAGTCAAACTAGGCTGATTGATGGCTGTAGCTGGGGTCGACCTCTTTATCCATTCGGAGTCTTCTTTCAAATTGCTGTTATTGATGTACTTTTTCTCTCATGTACTCATCTAGTTTCCTTACAAATGGATATGAGCCATTTGCCTCAACCACTTGTTGTAGCAGAGTTCTACATGTTGTTTTAACATAGTTTATATATTTGTTGAAATTTAAGCATGTTGATAATTTTAACATCATCTTTACATGTGCACTTGTATGTATGTGCAAGAACACAAGATATATATACACAGACCCAATGCAAGCATGTTTATGAGAAACATATTGAGCAGCTTTTTCCACATAGCAAGTTGTTAGCATCTAGAAGATGGACAATTAAACAACTTTGGTGGAGAAGGGTCCAAAAGTACCTCAATGATGGGACAGCTCAGTATATTAGTGCAAAGGATTAGGCTGAAGCATTTGCACCAATCTTCAGTCAGGAATGCCAAGTGGATAAGCCATCAATCCAATTCCATAAGTCCCAGCATCACAGATGCCAATCTTCAACCAATTCACATAATATATGATATCAAGAAAGAACAAAAGCATGGGTATGGTAAGAGCTAAGATTCGGCAACATTCCAGCAACAGTACTGAAGATGTGCTCCAGAACAGGCCATGCCCCTAACCAAGTTTTTCCAGTCCAGGTTCAACATTGCCTCTATGTAACAAGGTGAAAACATTGCCCAGTTATGTCCTCTACACTAAAGTAAAGACAAATCCAACCCAGCCAATTGCCACCCAACAATTTACCCTCGATTATCAATAAAGTGATGGGTGATGTCATCAATAGTCTCATTAAGTAGCACTTGCTTAGTATTCTTTCGATGAAGGTATAACATTCTAAAACTGCAAAATGCTCCATATAGTCATACTAAACAAGTGCAGAAACTTGTTTAAATGAAAGATATACACTGATAGCATGCTGAAGCCACAAATAATATTGAAAATGTTAGTAAATTAATGTAATCAAATTAAACAGAAAGGAGTCAATACATTTGTGCCTTCATAATTAGAATGCTAGTAAGTCACTTAGTTTATTTTAAAATGTCAACCCTGGAGAAGTATCCCATTTAAATGAGTGACACTACATGGAGTTTGGGCTCATTTTAACATTTAAGGGAATGTGCTCATTGTAATTCAATGTGATTTCTTTTAATTGAGCTGCAGTGTATAAATGGACTACTAATGTTATCGTAATCAAACCACCCAAGTAAGCAGGCGAAAGGATCTGCAATTAAATGAATGAATTAGAGGAAAAAGGAGATACACGTGCCCTCAATTCCCCTCATCAAGACTTTATTTTTCTTTTTCAAATATAGCTTTGGATACTTTAATCTGTGTAAACGTCCAATTAAAACTGGCAAGTTGGAGAATGATTATTTGCAAGTGCATTCTGCATATCTAAGATCCTGGATTATTTATCAACTAATAAGGATGTAATCACATTAAAACAGCTGCAAACTAGCAGTAATGCCTACTTTAATCATTATAATATCACTGGATATTGCAAACATTTTATTTTACTGACATTGTACAAAGATGCTACCGCATACCTCAGAGGATAATGCCTGAGTCTGTGCAGTAATGAGTTTATTACAGTCATTATTCTGAATGACTGTGACTTTCTAATGTCACACATTTGTCTCTGTCAGCACTGCATGCTGCAATGTCCCTCCATTAATCTAAATAATGTGGATCTAGCAAATCTGCCCCAGCAGAGAACATTAATTTACAACCAAGAGCTGGACAACATCTCATTATTTCTCAATTTAGAACTAAAGGGTTCAAGTGCACAGAAGGTTACAATCTCCATGGAAATCATACGAGGGTTTAAACTTGTTCTACCAACCAAAAAAGTTAGTTACTCAAGTGGAAATTGAATAGCAATGTTGCAGCACAAAGGGACATATCTCAGGCATTTGACAACTTCAATGTGACATGTTTTCAAAAAGATTCCAACTTGATTTGAGATGGAGGAGGGATGGTGGGAAGATGGGTCAAATTGGTTTTTGAAATCAATCCTCAATACCAGCTTGCATTTATATACTATTAACATTATAAGGTATTGGGTAAGTTTAAATCTTTTGATGCTTATAATTGTTCCCTAATCATTTACTTCCTTGATGGTCATGCAAGTGACAGTCAAGGATGTTCTTACCGGAAACAGTTTAACAAACTGTTCAGGCTTTTGACTTTCAATTTCTTCTGCGGGTCAGCACAGTTGTTTCAAAGTGATTTGATAATAAACCTCTGAATTTATAATCTAAATTCAGTTCTTAATAGAACCTTTGATTTTTGAATAGTGAAAAATACAGGACTCACATGAATGCTGGAACCCCCAAGTAAAAGCAGCATTCTGTACTCTATGTTTTTGGTGGTTGAGGTGGCAAGCACGATAGGATTATAAAGTTTTTTATATATCACACAACATCGAAACAGGCATTTATGCTCAGTGTAAATATTCTCCCACCTTTCCTCACCAAAATCTTTCATAAATCTCTATAATCTTTATCTTCACAATCCCATCGAGCTTTCTCTTATATGCATTCATACTATTTGTTCAACTACTCAAATGTCGTATCAAGTTCCATATTCTTACTACTCTTAGTGTGGCAAAGCTTATTCTGAATTTCCTAGTGATTCCTTGGTAACTAGAAGCCATCTTATCCTTGTATTGATGGCTTCTAGTTATGCTGTTCTCCAGAAGTGAAAGCTGTTCTCTGTATCAGCACTACAATTAAAGAAGACGACCTTTATTAGGTTGCCCCTCAGCCTTTGGTTTCAAAAGATACACAGGCTATTGATATGTGGAGACATTCATTCTGATGACACCTTAGTAGATTGTTTTCTACACCATTTCAGGCTTCAGTGTTCTTTTTTATAGTATAGCGTTCAGAACTGCATGTGATAAAACAAAGATTGTCAAACACCTAGTCAAAAATGAACCTCTGAATTTCGATTATGAATTGAGAACTCCACTGTTTCCTAAAAATGTCAATTAAAGTATGTTCATAGGTTAGATTATAAACTGCAAACCACTGTAAACTTTGTATCTTTATCCCAGCCAGAAATTCCTCCCCAGAAGGGATTATCACCGTATTGAATTTGCTACAATTCCTAACGTGTCTGGATTTCCAGCTGGCAAAGTCAGGCCTCTGATTTTGATTCACAGGCTGAGTGTGCAGAGGCAAGTGATATCTCAGATGCACAAATCCAAACTATAAAAATAGCTGCTGCACCCTCCAACCCCCAATCGCTCCCCTCAACCCAATACCCTGACCATGGTAACCCAATCAAACTAAGACCCTCTATCCATTTCCACAAGATCCCTTATAGACATTGTTACCTTACGCTCCCCCCACCATGAGCCCTCACACCCCGAATGTCAACTGAGTGGCTACTTCCATCCACCATCCTTTCTCCCTTGACTAACTATGTTTATTCATCTCATATCCACAAATAATCAAGCATAAAGGAGAAAAAATAAAGTTACATTATTTGGGCAGCACGGTGGTACAGTGGTTAGCATTGCTGCCTCACAGCGCCAGAGACCAGGGTTCAATTCCCACCTCAGGTGACTCTCTGTGTGAAGTTTGCACATTCTCCCCATGTCTGTGTGGGTTTCCACCAGGTGCTCCGATTTCCTCCCGCAATCCAAACAAAATTAGGTGAATTGGCTATGCTAAATTGCCCGTAGTGTTGGGTGAAGGAGTAAATGTAGGGGAATGGGTCTGGGTGAGTTGCGCTTCGGCAGGTCGGTGTGGACTTGTTGGGCCGAAGGGCCTGTTTCCACACTGTAAGTAATCTAATCTAAAGAGTTCTCTATTACTGATTACATTCTATTGAGAAAAGCATTCTCGTTCATAAAATACATTTTTAGCATTGTTGATGTTCTTTGACAAGTCTTGACACTAACTGGCAAATTACACAGATTTAAGAAGTTTATGCACCTCTTACACACAACCTTCTCCACAGGTAATAATGCAGAATGGTATCTGAAACCCCATTTCCCAAAGGAACCCTGAACCTCTCCCCAAAGGAAGGCCGGATCTCAATCCCAAATGTGTTCTGGGAGCATATCCATATGGTTACCTCAGTTCTTCAGTGGTCCTGAGCCTAACCAGAAGAAATGCACTGAGAACAGACCTATTTTTATCTGATTTAATCTCTGCACTGCAGCTTCCAGACTAGGCCCTCCAAATTCAGATTTGAGTGAAGATAGTTGATCACTTAAATTGCTTGTTAACTTTAGATTAGATTAAATTAGATTACTTACAGTGTGGAAACAGGCCCTTCGGCCCAACAAGTCCACACCGCCACGCCGAAGCGCAACCCATACTCCTACATCTGCCCCTTACCTAACACTACGGGCAATTTAGCATGGCCAATTTACCTGACCTGCACATCTTTGGACTGTGGGAGGAAACCGGAGCACCCGGAGGAAACCCACGCAGACACGGGGAGAATGTGCAAACTCCACACAGTCAGTCGCCTGAGGCGGGAATTGAACCCGGGTCTCTGGCGCTGTGAGGCAGCAGTGCTAACCACTGTGCCACCGTGCCGCCCACTTCCATTAAAAAAAATAGAAGAATTAATATTGGACTGCTCCCAGTGTCAATTTACAAAAAATGGGAAATACTAGACTCGGGCAGACAAAAAAAAAAGCTGCAGATGCTGGAATCTAAGGGAGACAAGCAGGAGACTGGAAGAACACCAGCATCAGGAAGTGGAGAAGTCAACGTTTCAGGTGTAGTCCTTCTTCAGGGCTGGGGGTAGGTGTAATTGGAGCTACAAGAAAAGGGGGGTGGGGGGTACTGGAGTAGAGGGGCAGGGTAGTGATGTAGGGATAGCTGAATACAGATGGAACATACGACCTAGTTAGTCGATGAGAGGAATGAATCTGGTTGGTAGCTGGAATGAATGGCTGATCAGAGGAATGGAAGGGAGGGGGATAGACTGGGAAGGGATGCAGGGGATGGGAAGCGAGGTTATTTGAAATTGGAGATTTCAGTATTGAGTTAGGGACAGGATTTGGACTTTCTGACATCTTCCATCATTTTCAATGTGAAGGAGACGCGCTCGATCAGAGTGAAAATTTGGGTGCAGATGGGCAAGATCAGTTTTTCTATCTTATATCCAACAGCCATGTTGAAAAATCAAATATAACACTACTCCTCAAGAACTCAGCAGTTACCTACTCAAGGTCTTAGAACCACTCTCACCCAGTTCTAAGTACAAACTCAAGAATAAAGATCAGCTTTACAGCAACGAGTGAAAGAGCTAGAAAATATTGTAACTTTGAAAGATTGAAAAGGAATGAGAGATCCCAAGTGATCTATGAGGGCCAACCCGTTTAAGGTTATTAAAATTACTTTTCTTACAATACTCCAGGAAATAAAAGCATTGAAAAAGCATGACCTCACTACATGTTTTTAAAAATCCAAGTACTTTCTGTAAGTCTCTTGACTGGTAGAAGAGACAATTTATTGCACGTCAGCTCAAATACACAATTTTTCCAGTTTGGCTGTTTAAAATCAAATCGCAAGAATATTGATTGAATTTTACCATATTTTGAATGTCATTTTGTTGAGTTTCATGGATGACTTATGTCCATGTGGACCAGCAAGTTTTCTTACCTTATCATACCAAACGTGCCTCATTAGCAATCTATCATACCTCATGGTGCCTTTCTTACCCAACGCTAGCATGATTCTACCACTTGCCATAGTGAAGAATTTGCCACTGCTGGGATATCCTAGAATAAGCCAGAATTCCTGGTGCTGGTGCCATCTTTGAATGACTGTTAAGTACCTGTACCTGTCAGTATAAAGCCAAACTGCATGTTTTGTGACAACTACCCTGGACCTGGCAGACAAGAACAAATTGGCACCCAGAGTGGTGCTGGGTGGAGGATGCCACCACCCTCAGGTTCAGCAGGTGAGTAGACCATTACACTAGATCTTGCTAGCCTGCTGTGATATTGTCAGTTGGGTCAATCCAGTCTCAGCTGTATGAAGAAATCTCCAGTAATGTAGGAAGATTAATGACCTTATCCACTCTGCAAGGTTACTGGTATCATCTTCTCCCTACTACCTCATATTCAATCAATTGCTACCGCACCAACCACCCACCAAAGCTCATGCTCCACCACTTTTAACTGCATGCAACATCTTCCCTCACTTGCTGTCACCCCAATCCCCTCTAGTTCTCCATACTGCTAACCCTAGATACCTCTGCACTGCTTACTCATTCACTTGGGCCACCTCATCACCATTCTCCCACCTGCACCAGCACTAACAGCTGTACCATTCCCTTTCAGTATACTTAGAAAATGCCTCTAATAGGGCAGGAAAACCCACAAGTGACTCCTACATTGAGCTTATGATGCTTTGAGAGGGTTCTGAATCTGTCCACTCCAAGCAGCTGCCTGACTGTAAAGGGATCATAGATTCAAACCGCCCCCCTCTGGCCAATGTAGCTGTCTTCTGAGGCTTTAATGCTTTGCATTTT
Organism: Chiloscyllium plagiosum; assembly: GCF_004010195.1. Lineage (NCBI taxonomy): Eukaryota > Metazoa > Chordata > Chondrichthyes > Orectolobiformes > Hemiscylliidae > Chiloscyllium > Chiloscyllium plagiosum. Next base: position 12,550,176 of record NC_057729.1, read on the forward strand.
GTTTGTATCAGTCTTCATGGTGGAATGCATACAAGAGTTTGAAGAGAGTCAAGGGGCAGAGGTGAGTGTAGTGGCCACCACTAAGGAGATGGTACTCGAGAAGCTGAAAGGTCCAAAGGTGGATAAATCACCCGGACCAGTTGGGCTACTGTCCAGAGTTCTGAAGGAGATAGCTGAGGAGGTTGTGGATGCATTGGTTGTGATCTTCCAGGAATCACTGGAGTTAGGGAGCATCACAGAATACTAGAAAATGGCTAATGTAACATCAGTGTTTAAAAAGGGAGGGCGGCAGAAGACATGAAATTATAGGCCAGTTAACCTGACCTCCTGAAGAAGGGCTTATGTCCGAAACGTTGATTCTCCTGTTCCCTGGATGCTGCCTGACCTGCTGCGCTTTTCCAGCAACACATTTTCAGCTCGGTCATAGCCAGGTAAGTGGAAGTGAGGACTACAGATGCTGGGGGTTAGAGCCGAGTGTGTGGTGCTGGAAAAGCACAGGTCAGGCAGCATCTGAGTAGCAGGAAAATTGACGTTTTTATGGCAAAAGCTCTTCATTCCTGATGCAGGGCTTTTGCCCAAAACGTCGATTTTCCTGCTCCTCAGATGCTGCCTGACCTGCTGTACTTTTCCAGCACCACACTCTTGATTCAGTCATAATCATACTGCACTGAAACAGACCCTTTGGTTCAACTAGACCATCCTGAACATAATCTCAAACTAAACTAGCCCCACTTGTCTGCTTCTGTCCCCTATCCCTCCAAACCTTACCTTTTGTGTACTTAACCAAGTGTCTTTTAAACATTGTAACTGTGCCCACACCCAACTTTCTCAGTAAGTTCATTCCACACATGAACTGTGTAAAAAATTTGTGCCTCGTCTTTTTTAAACCTCTCTCCTCTCATCTTAAAAATATACCTCCTAGTCTTGAAATCCTCTATCCTGGGGGGGGGGGAACCCACCTATCATTAACCCTCTGTACTCCTCATGATTTTATAAACCTCTGTAAAGCCACCTCTGAACCTCCCACAGTCCAGTGAAAAAAGTCCCAGCCTTTCTTTTTAACTCAAACCTGCCATACCCAGCCATATCCTGGAAAATCTCTTCTGAACCCTCTCCAGCTTAATAATATCCTTCCTATAACTGGTCAACCAGAACTGGACACATTACTCCAACAGAGGTCTTACCGATGTCCAACCTCAACATAACTTCCCAACTCCTATATTGAAAAGAACTGAGCAATGAAGGCAAGTGTGCTAAGCCTTTTAAACCACCCAGTCTATATGATGCAAACTTCAAAGAATCATTGACCTGAACCCCTGGGTCCCTCTGTTCTACAACACTACCAAAGGCCCTACCATTAATTGTCTAAAGTCCTACCCCTGTTTGTTGTACCAAAAATGCAATATCTCACATTTATCCAGATTGAACTCCATCTGCCATTTTTCAGCCTATTGACAAATTTGATCAAGATCCCTTTGTAAACTTAGAACCATTGATAAAATGCAAGATTTCACAATAAGGGATGAGATTACAGAGTACTTGGAAATGCATGATAAAATAAGCCTAAGTCAGCATTGCTTCATCAAGGGGAAGTCATGCCTGACAAATCTGTCACAGCTCTTTAAGGACATAATGAGCAAGTCTGACAAAAGAGAGCCATTGGATGTGATCTATTTGGATTTCTAATAGGCTTTTGATAAATACCACACAAGTTGTTGCTAAATAATACCCCATAGTATTAAGGACATGGATAGAAGATTGACTAACTGGCAGAAGGCAGAGAGTGTGGATAAAGGGGTCTTCTTCAGGATGGCGGGCCAGTGAATAGTAGAATACTGCAGGTGTCAGTATTGGGACCACAACTATTTACATTGCGTATTAACAATCTGGACTTAGGACCTGATGATGCAGTTGCGAAGTTTGCAGATGACAAAAAGATAGAAGGGACAGGTAATGTGGAGGAAGCATGCAGGTTGCAGAAGGACTTGGACAGGCTAGGCGAATGGGCAAAGAATTCAATGTGGGAAAGTATGAGGTTATGCACTTTGGGAGGAAGAATAGAGATGCAGACTATTTTTAAAATGGGGAAAGGCTTCGGAAATCTGAAGCACAAAGGGACATCGATATTCTAGATTGGAATTCTCTTAAGCTTGACGCTGGTGTGTTCCAAAATGCAGCAGAAATGAAGTGCAGAACCATTCTCAATGTAGAAGTGGCATGACGGTGTGGAATGATTGGCCTGTGTTGGATGCTACAGGTCTGTGGATGTGCTGCCCTGGAATATGCCCTGAAATGTTGGTGTCAGGTGTCCAAGATAGAGACCCCAAACAGCAAGCTGAGAACTGAAGTTGTCAAGTTCCTGCTCTGACTTGCATGTCAGGAATACATTTCTCTAGGAAAGGAATGTAGTGTGACTCAGCAAAGTGAGCACAGGTTGCACTGACCTTTGATCTAACTTCTGCCTATTCAATAGAGTGGCTCAAAGATTTATATCTGATTTTGTCTAACCAGTCTTTCAAAAAGAGTACATATGCTGAAGATACTCCATTCCGATCAGAAGGGGGAGCTGCTGCTACACTGTTGGCTTATACTTGTGTGATTTGCCATCAGGAAGTACATATACAAACCTAAACAGAAGAAGCTCTCACATCTCACTGTAGTGACCAATACAGCTGTGTCTGTTATAGGATCAGCATAATTTAAAATGGACCAGCTGCATTTGTCAGGTAGCAAGTTCCTTCCCTGTCGAATTTCTAAAATGGATATTCTAGAAGCAAGTCATTGGCCCATAACATCAAAATATCATATCAGACAGTTAGGTTTTCATTAGGTTGAAAACACTAGTGCATTTATTACTGAGTTTCCTTGCGTGTACCAATATTGATTGCATGAACACCAGATGTACGAGTCATCCAATTATATTTTGTAGCCCTTTGATGATATTGTTCAGATATAATGCAACCTAAAACTGTTGCAGAATTTGAGGAATTCAATCCATTCAACCTTGATGAGCAGAAGATTAATCAGTTTTGAATACAAAGTAACCAAAAAAACCTAGTTATCTCTGTTTAGGATTTCATCCCACTGCTGGTTAATAACATGGTGTTGTGGGATTGTCCCATTCATCCCATAGTTGCACAGGTTAATACAGGAAAGCTAAAAAATAGCAAGGAGAGGAATCATAACACATTATAGACCCAGCTACAAGATGTTGAAACCAATCCGTGCAAGACAAAAAAGACCAAAGAACTGTGGCTGCTGGAAATCAGAAACAAAAACAGAAATTGATCAGTTCGAAGAATGTCACTGGATCACAAATGTTAACTTTGCTTTCCCTCCAGAGATGCTGCAACACTTGCTGAGTTTTTCCAGTGATTGGTTCAATCTGTACTAGATATCTGCAGCGATTGTTTGAATCTTTAAGACGTCCCCTTGAGATACTTTTGTCATCTATATTTTCTTGGTTTTTCTGTTATCCTTGTCAGTGGTTGAAAAGGTAAATGTGTCCAAACCTTGAAGGTGCTGCTATACAACGAGCCACAGAAACTGGTGGGAGGTTCAGCTGTATGCCTTTTCTCAGTTTTTCTCATTCCTTGCACCAAGGCTGATATTAGCAGTCTGAACATGGGGAGCTTTAGGTATGATTGGCACTGCCAACTACCACAAATTTCTGAGTCATTCAAACTCTTGCAGAAGTTGAAGAACATTATCAGTAAATTCATTCCTCTGTTTTCCCATTCCTGTCAGGTGTATTGGTGGGAGGCTGAAGTGTGGCGGATCATAAGTACTTGGACAATAAACTTCATTTAAAATGAGCCATGTGGCATCAGGATCAACTTCACTTAGGTGGTAAAAAACACTGGTTAAAGGAAAAAGAGAGAAGTTACATACAAATCAATATATTTAGATAGCACCTTTAATGTAATAATCAAACTACTACACAGGAGTATTACAAAATATTATACAAATCCAATAGGAGATAATCCGTCAGATCTCCAGAAACTTGGTAAAAAACATAGGCTTTAAGGAGTGTCAAATCAGAAAACTAGATAGAGAAACAAAGATTATATGGAGGCACTTCCTGAACTTCAGAACCAAGTAGCTGAAGGTATGGCCACCAATGACACAGCAAATACAATCAGAAGTGCCCAAAACACCAGTTAAGGCCACTACATGACTTGAAGTTTTACATACAGTAAAATATGGCAAATCAGCCAGGAACACATGGATTTGGGTTTGAAAGTAACAAAGATGAGGGTTCAGCTGCTGCTAAGCTGAGAAAATGGCATTATGGACAATATTACGGAGGTAAAAATATGCAGTCTTAGTGATGGCGCAAACATGAGGATGGAAATTCATCTCAGACCAGGAGAGGAATAGAAGTCAGTAACTAGGGAACAGATTTTGGAGCATGACAGAAAATAATAGCTTTACTCTTCCCAACATTTAATTGGAAGAAATTTCACTTCATCCAGGACTGGAAGTTAAACAATTTAACAGTTTAACAATAGTGGAAGAGTTGAGAGAGGTATGCTTAGATGGAGCTGTGCATGTGTGAAAATTAAGAGTGCCATCAGATGAAGATGTTGCTGAGGAGAGGGATCTGCTATTTCAAGTCCCTTTAATTCCAGTTGAAATAGTCTTCAAAATAATGCTTTTCTCTTTTTTTTCAAATCATCAAGCCTCTTCTATTCTTTGTATTTCTTTTTATTGTCTCCTTCCTGGAAGCCATTCCACCAGTATCCTCACCACCTTGATAGAGAAACTCCTTAATTTGAATGGCTCAGCTATTAATTAGTTGAGCCATCAGGGTCCTGGTTCTACATCTAATTTTAATATAGATGACAGGGGATAATAATTTAAACAGGAAGCTCTCTAATATGACCTATGTGATTATATGGTCATTTTTTTTCTCACATGCAATAATGCGATCCTCAAGAACAGCCACAAACATTTAATTATAGGCATCAAGTGCACCCCCAGACTATCTCCATTCTTTTACCCCATTAATATTAAAACAATACATGCTCAATAGGATTGTCAGAATGGTTGGTTACACTTTTTCCCCAAAGTATTTTAAGAAAAAAATATTAAAATAATTCTAAGACAATGGGAATCTCTTTCATTTTAAAAGCATAAATTCATTATATTAATCACTGATTTAAATGAGTTACCTGCAAGCTGCATCCTGGAGTTTCGGTGGTTGTCTGCTACTCAGATATGGTAGGCAAGTGTTGGCAACCATATCTAGATCGGTTTCACCTGCATCAAGAAAAATAGTCCTATTTCATCTCCACTGTGATTGCCCCATTTTTATCTCATTTTTCTTGTATTCACCAAGGTGAAGGGCTTTCATAAAATCGAGGAAATTAACTTTTTTTTTTACATTGAGAACTCAATTGCCAGCGTTAAACAGTGCCCAAGTCAGACGTAGCTCAGTGGGATAGAAATTGAAGCCATCTTGATTTCACTTAATAATGTTTCTTTGCTCTAAACTCAAATTAATAACTGCCATTTCTTACATCAGCAACCCTGTGATGACTCTAATTAAGTCTGCTAACATGTTCCTGTTTCAAAACAAACTAGATTGAGGCCATGTAAATTCATTCCATGGTTAAATTCCTAATTATTGATTCCCACATACAACAATGTTTTCAAAGAAAAACGGCTATGTTTTCTGTTGCACAATTAGATAAACCTAAAGCTTGAAACAGTGCCTGAATACACATTGTTGCATACAATGCACGTAAGAAATATCTTGCATTTCTAGCATTAATTTAAAGGTACAGCTTTACATATGAAGGAAGCTAGTTAAAGTCTATTAATTGTTAGATTACTTTAACTCCATTTGTATATTGCTCCTGTTTTTGGGTTCAGTGTTTTGGTGAATACCCTCCTAGACTGGATATTATAACTGTATGATTTAGCAAGTTCAGCACCAATATGACATCGCCAGTCTGATACTCGCTGGATGCATTAACTTCTCAGTCCCGAATAATGACATACTAGGTTTGTTTTAATCCAAAAATGAGAATTGAATTGAAACAAAAGTGAGGAATTGCAGCCAAATATTGTACTGTATACAACCACACAAATCTGTTACTTCTGATTGCAGGTAACGAGCTTCCAGGAATATAGAGAGAATTTTGTGCATTTGTTCTATTTTAAGACTGTAAGAAGGACTAATTTTCTCTCTATCTCACTCCCTACTTTGCTAATGATTTTAAAAAGTGTATCTCAATATCGAAAAATCTCATGAAAAAAAACGAGCATTATTGGAATAAAAACAGTGCTAAAAACATTCAGCAGATCTGGGCAGCATGGGTGATGGTTCAGTGATTAGCACTGCTGCCTCACAGCGCCAGAGACCCGGGTTTGATTCCCAACTCCAACGACTGACTGTGTGGAGTTTGCACATTCTCCCCATGTCTGCGTGGGTTTCCTCTGAGTGTTCTGGTTTCCTCCCACAATCCAAAGATGTGTAGGTCAGGTGAATTGGCTATGCTAAATTGCCCATAGTGTTAGGCGCATTAGTCAGGGGTAAATATGGGGAATGGGTTTGGATGGGTTACTCTTCAGAGGATTGGCTGAACGACCTGTTTCCATACTGTAGGGAATCTAATCTCCCAGCATCTTTGGGACAAAACAGCCATCTTTAGATTCTTGCTGAAAATGCTACAAGTATTAAATGTAGAATGTATTGAGGAATTATTTCATGTTTTGAATCCAATAAGACTCATCTTTGAAACTGACAGGAATTAGTGTCCATTGGAATATGTTGGCCCTTGAAGCAAAGTCTTCTGGAAATCATCAGGAATACATGACGGTCTGTAATTGTAACAGCATAATTTGCCTTTGGTCTGTGATATATATCTGTGTCAAGACATCTGCCACATAGTAAAAGTAAATCGATAATTATTCAGCTAATAGAGGATTTGAGAGAGAAAAATTCTAATTCTCAGTGTCTGAAATACATAAATAGTTTGAAGCAGGAAAGCTAGAATTATATTTAGAAAATGGAACTGAATTAAAACAGAAAACTGAAATAAACCCACAGCTGCAGTGGAAAGGAAAATGTTAGGTGTGAAAAATATATTAGTCTCCATTCTTATTTTCTTGAAAACAATATGAAAGGTCCAACTAGTGACATTGGTGGTAAAGGTGAAAGGATCTTTCTCAGGATGGCAGCCAGTAACAAGTCGTGTTCTGCAAGGCTCAGTGTTGGGACCACAACTTTTCACTTTATACATTAATAATCTAGATGAAGGAACTCAGACAATACAAAGGTAGGTAGAGACACAGGTAACATAGAGGAAGCAGAGAGTCAGCAAAGGATTTGGACAAGTTAGGAGTGTGGGCAAAGAAGTGGCAGATGGAGTACAGAGTAGGAAAGTGTGAGGTAATTCACTTTGGTAGGAAGAATACAGGCATGAACTATTTTCTAAATGGGAAGAAAATTCAAAAGTCTGAAGTGCAAAAAGACTTGGAAGTTCTAGTCTAGGATTCTCTCAAGGTAAACTTGCAGTTTGAGTTTGTAGTTAGGAAGGCAAATGCAATAGAGGCATTTATTTTGAGAGGACTTGAATATAAAGCAGGGATGCACTTCTGAGGCTCTATAAGGCTCTGGTCAGGCTACATTTGGAGTACCGTGTGTGGTTTTGGATTCCATATCTCAGGAAGGATGTTCTAGCTCCGCAGAGTGTTCAGAGGAGGTTCATGAGAATGGTCCCAGGAATGAAAAGCTTAAGAAAGGAATGTCTAAGAACTCTGGGTTTATACTCGATGGAGTTTAGAAGGGTAAGGCGAGGATCTAATTGAAACTAACAGAACACTGAATGGCCTGGACAGAGTGGCTGTTGGGAAGATGTTTCCATTGGTAAGAGACCAAGACTAGAGGGCACAGCTTTTGAGTAAAGGGTAGACCTTTTAGAACGGAAATAAGGAGAAACTTCTTTGGCCAGAGAGTGGTGATTTTATGGAATTCATTGCCACAGAAGGCTGTAGAGGCCAGGTCATTGAGTGTTTTTAAGATGGAGATGGATAGGTTCTTGATTGTCAAAGGGGATCAAGGGTTATAAGGAGAAGGTGGAAGAATTGGGATGAGAAACTTATCAGCCATGACTGAACGGCAGAGTAGACTTAAAGGATTGAATGACTTAATTTCTGCTCTGAGGTCTTATGTGCTTACCAAGATCCAGTTTCTCACAGAGTTTTCCAAGGCCTTGAAGCTCAGCTAATTGGAGTTTGTAGGCGAGTGTGTGGCTATAAATAGGCCCAGCCTTTGCACTGACAGGGGCTTGGCTGACTAAAGATCCAATCACCTTTGGCAAAATGTTTTTCGAAACTCTACTCTTCAGAAAATCACCACAGGTGTCTGCCAATCTGCATAGCACCTGTAAAACAAAACAGAAACTTTTCAATGTTCTGTAGTTTTTTTTTGTATATCATTCAAGGTCAGAAAATACCCCATCAAATTTCTGATATCCAGAAATATTTGCAAATATTTCATAAGAAAGTCAGGATAAATCAAATCCCTCTTGCCTTAGTTTAATGTAAAACATGTGAGATGCACAAATTCACCAAAGATGCTGGATAGGAAACATCACTTTACCTGGAATGCCCTAAGGACCACGAGGGGATCATCACTGGTCAATCTTTGCACAAAAGGACTCCATACCCGGTGTACCATTGGGAGTAGTTCATTCACATTACTCTGGAGAACAACCACACACAGTTCCAAAACATCCAGTACCTGTAAGAAAAGAAATATTGCATAACTGAAGATACGTAGTAGGTGTACATGTTTAAAAGGACCTCAGAATAAACTCTTCAAATTTATGGTAATTCAGAAAACAAGAGTTTCGTGTTAAAAGTATTTTGCTACAAATGTAGTTCATTTTGTTTTACACAGTTACTTCCATTATGCAATATGTGAAGTTTGACTGTTGATAACATCATGGTCATTATAATGCAGAAGGGATCATTTGAGCTATCAAGTTAATGCCAGTTCTCTGTGGAGCAATCCAGTCAGTCATATTCTCCCACTCTATCTTTGTGACTCTGCCAATGCCCATTCTTTCCTTTTAAAAGTTATTGATCATCTTCACTTTCACCATCCTTTTAGACAGTGGTTTCAGGTCACTACGACTCACTGTGTGAAGAGGTGCTTCCTCCAATCCCCCATTTCTCTTGTCCACATCATTAAGTCAGTGGCCTCTACTTCTTGTACAATCAGTCATTGAAAATAGCCTATACATCTCTAATTTATTTAAACTTATCATAATTCTAAGTACACTATTAAATCTCCTTGGCTATATGGAGAAAAACCCCATCTAACCTTGCAAAAAAAACTCTCATCATTTTAATGGTATTTCACCTGCATTCTCTCAATGACTTATATGCTCTTTCCTAAATGTGGTGACCAGAGCTGAACACAATTTTACATCTCTGGCTTAATTAAAGTTTCCTAAAGGTTCAGTTATTTGACTCTGTTTATGAAGTCAGAGGTCATCTGTGCTTTGCCAATTCCCTTGTCAACAACCTGGGATTTTGCAAAGTCAGAAGGACTGCAAAGCCATTTAAGAAATCATAGGTAGGATCAGATTCCAGGGCATCCGGTGCCATTAACACATTGGACAAAGATGCAGGAAGAGAGACTGCACACAGCACTCCCAACTCATCCAGCTCCATTAGAGTGTAGGAATACCCTACTAATTTTTGTGGAGTTGAGCCAGCTTCTCCATGATTTTAGAGGAGTTGTGAATCGTACTTTAAATTTGGGAACATTTGAATTTGCCTTTGAAAAACATCTTCCTTGTGCCTCTTCCATGCCAAATCATTCCCCTGCTTAAGTGTCACCGAATGGCCAGCCAAGCTTTTTCAAAAAGATTATGTGAGTTTGCTTATGCAGGTCCAAAGAACTGATATGCTTGTTTGATTGACAGCTCTATGAACTCCATTTTTCTGATTACCTTTTGTCAATGTTTCAATGTTTTTGAGCACATGTTTAAGAGGTGACAAATGCTTAAAGCTTTGATTATTGACACCCTAATGGCCTTTCACATTGACATATATATGATTTAGAGATCCATATGATGGAGCTTTTGTATGTGGTCATGTAGGAAGGAAGGGAATCCTCTTCCTATTTTCTTGTAGGTGCCCCTGATGGGCAAGGGATACCTTCCAAGGCTAGCAGTGTTCCTTCCTTACTACCTGTTTTAAACAGTTTGAAGAAAAAAAGAAACACATTTCCCCTTTCCCACCCACTAGCCATGCAAACACACTTGTGGTTCTGAAGAAAGATAAAAATGTTAACTCTCTTTCTACACATACTGCCAGACAGCTTACGTTCCTCTAGCAATTCCTGTTTTTATTTCAGATTTCCAGGATCTGCAGTTACTGTTTTCCAAACTATTTTGTGGCATGGGTAGTGTAATATTAAGAGTCAATTATTTGTTTACATATGGTGGGCAGTACGCTGATCGTTGGGACCTCTGCGAATGAGAAAATGGCGTGCTAAGAACACATGCCCTACTTTCCAAACACATGTAATATTCAGCTTCAAGGTTTTAAATCATCCATGCGGTATCAGATAATTGCCAAGAATGGAAACAGAGTTTATGGCAGGGGTTAACATAACAGTTTCAATCTCCCTAATGCCCACTTAAAGGAGATTTCCCATCATTCAGTTTTGGTTGTCAGATATGCTTTGCTGCAAATCAGACAGTGGAATAATCCAGAGAGCTGGTGGTGAAGTACAGCTTAGTCCCGACAGCATGCATGTAAAACTTAATGCTATCTTTGGGGATATCACCAAGGGGCAATATGTAAAATGGGAAAAGGAGCAGGATGAAATGTTATTACAGGTGACTTTGGTTACAACTGGACAAGTACAAATAGAACCAAGCAAAAAAATTTCCACCTAGCTAGATGATAGAGGAAAGGCACTGAAGGAAGACGGTGTGGTCAACTATGTTGAAGACAGCAGATAGGTGGAGAAATATGCTGGCCACAATCATACATCATCAGCTATAATTTTGTAAAAGTCAATTTCAGTTCAGTGACTTTAGTAAATATACAGTGTGGAACCTTGAATGGAGGGATTTAAATGTGGAAGAACAGGAAACATGGGCATGGATTTGGCAAGTGAAAGCATGTTACAAAATTTTGGATAAGAAAAGTAGGTCAGAGATTGGGTGATAGCTTGCAAAGCCAGAGGGATCAATGGTGACTTCTTTTGTTGCTAGAGGAGCAGACAGTCAATGTTAAGGGGAGTGTTATTACCTGTGCAGAGGGAATGGTTAACAACTTCAGTTAATATAGAAATGAAGTTACTTGGCTGCAGTTTGCTTGGAATAGCCTGATGGAGCAGAAAGTGGGACTAATGGACAACTCATGGGAGGAGAGAGGAAGGACACCAGAGAAAGGCTCAACTTACAGCTAAGGCATTGGTTGGGACAATTAGGAGAGGTTTGGTCCATTGAGATGGACAGGAGAGAAGCAGCAAGGTAGGTGGTATTGATTCTTTGAGCTCTGTGCACGTTATTAAAGACTAGGATAAAGGCAGCACAAGAGAGTTGTCCAAATCAAAAGCTTGTGCTGAAGGAAAGCTGGGGGTTATCTTTGCATTCCAGAATGATTTTGGTATAATAAACAGTTTTAGCAATGGAGAGCAGTATCTGCTAATGATTTATGTGATTCAACCAGATTTGGTAATAGATGATTAAACTACCATAGGCATTCAAATTTACGTCCCCTGGGCTTAAGGGAGTGAAAATGAGTGATATACTGAGGGTACAACTAGACTAAGAGAGTAATGGTTTTAATGTTTACTCTATATACCTATTTTCAAACAAATGGCCTGGTCATAATGATCAACCTGGACAAGGGCTATAGATGAAAACTGAAATTATTACTGAGATCAATTAGAGGGACTGTCCGTCACAGACTCCTTAAAAATTAACAGATCTATGTAAGATAATGCTGTTCTTTATTTGGGCTGCACAGTCTTGGGACTAACTTGCCTCAAACCATTTATAAGAAGCAGACTAGACAGCATGGAAGGTTGGGTGCATTCACATCAGCTCTCAATTCCCACCTCTAACAATTCTCTTTTGAAGCATCAGATTGAGCAAATCATTACAGTTCCATTTTAGAACTAACTCAATAAATAGGGTTTTATTCCATTCTAGTCCAATCTCTCATAGATGCTAACTATGCAGTCCAGGAGCCTCTAAACAACGAATCATAGGGTGTTTATTATGGTAAGATTCTTATACCATAAAATGCAACATGTTAGAAAACTAATAGTACTAATTTGCTTGCTCTCAAAACTCATTTTAATTCACAGATGCCATCTCCACAAAGATCAGAAGTTACTATACATGACTGACAGAAATTAAATAGAAGAAACATTAAAATTAACAGAACTATTCTGAGGGAATGATGGGAGATGAAAAAGACTTTTGCTTGTACTCTTGAACATTTAATTTAGATTAAGTTTTAAAGGAATATTTAAACCAGGTCTCAGTCAATACCATATGTCCTGACTTGATTTTACAAGTAAACTGCCTCACCACTTCTAGCCTTAGAGAAACCTGAGAATTGAAAAACATGTACCAAATCCTTGAACATTTTAAAATCAAATATCAAGATAGGGAACACTAGAAGACCTTTAGACGTAATTTAATGCTTTTGTCTGACAGAAGGTGAATGCACCTCTCCATCACATCTTTAGCAATTTGGATATGAGCAGGGAGCTCCTTCTTCACATCAGGGTGGTCAAAAGTAATGTCAGGTTCCAGTTGATCAGAGATTTCATATTCTAAAAAAAAAACATAAATTTGCGTTAAGAAACTCAAATTTCATGTAAAATGTTTAAAAACAAAACTGCCAACCAAAAGGATGGATGGTTGAGTAACAGATTCAACATTTGAAACAGCGAAAGGATCAAGTTAATTGGTGCTGATCTTTCACATTCACAGCTAAATCAGACCGAAAATAGAAAGGTTATTGCTTTGACACATCAGACATGCCAGCTCCCTAGTTACTTAAAAGTATCCTGGAATTCGTATTAGCAATGAGTGGTCCTGTTTATGCAATTAAAACCAAAACCACAGAAAATTTGAAATTGCTGGGCTGGGAAAGGTTACAGAGGACCGAGTAATTTGAAAACAAGATGGAGAATTTTTCAGAATCAGCTATTGATTGATCTAGAGCCAAAATTAGACTGAAAATACAGGAGTGCTGGATGAATGCTATCTGACGTCGGACACAAGCAGAACAATTTTGGACAATGTTGGAGTTATAGTGTGCAAGGTGGAAGACCAGCTAGAAGAGTATTGGAACAGTTAAAATTACAATCAATAAAAGCACGGATAAGGGTTTTCACAACATAAGGTCATACACGCATATGGACTGGGGAGTGTTACAGGTTGAATTGAAATATCTTATTAACTGACAGGATCTTAGTTAGCTTAGTTCAGGATCAAGGAGCATGCCAAGATTTAAACAGTTTGGTTTCTCACCAAAGTGGTTAGGATGAGGAAATGGGTCAATGGCTAGGGAACAGGGTTCGTGGTTAGGTCTAAAGACAGTGACTCCAGAATTCCCAATATTTAATTGAAAGACATTTCTATAACAAGTTAGGTCAGTTGGCTGCCCAATTGCAATGCAGACAAATTTGTGAAGTAATTTTAGCCTAACCTGTCCAGTGGAAAACCAAGGGGACTGAATTGCCTGCGCATTTTGCACCCATCTATCCTTACTTTATTGACTTCAACAGAAAGTAAAAGTGGGGCAAAATGAATGAGTGCTCTGATGTAGGCAGTTTCTGCTGGGTGAGCCAGGCTCTCCTTCAAGCAGAAAAAGCCAAAAAGGGTATTTGAAAGAGGTGCTTAAAATCATGCAAGATTTAGATTGAGTAAGTAAAAGTAAACTGTTTTCTGTGGCTGAAGAGTTGGTAACCTAAGGAAACAGGATTTAAGGTGAATGGCGAACAAAAAGAGGTGGACCGAATGTTGTACGATTCTATATTCTGTTGACAAAAGAATCTTCAAAGCAACAAGCTCACTGTCTGACAGGACAATGATATAGATTCAATAGTAGGCTTCAAAAGGAAAATGGAAAACTACCTGAACAACAAAAATTTGCAGGCATATGAAGAAAGAATGGTGGAGTGGGACTAACTAGATTACTCACTGAAAGAGCTGGTGCTGATTCAATTGGCTGAATAGCTTCCTTTTACGTTGTAGTACTCTGCAGTAAGTGTTGGGTCAGGCAGCTTTAGAGTTGGTTAACTCTATGTCTCCATTAGTGAAAAAGATTACAGCATCAAATATTATTTAGATATTTAAGTACTGTAGAATGGTTTTCTAGTCTAATCAGAAGCTTCACCCCTGAACTCCCAACTCCATTTGAAGTTGTCAGCCAGAGACTGACAGCTTCCAAAGGTTAAACAGCATTGTTGGAGATCCATGTAGAGTTGCACCATTGCAAGATAAGTGTTTTTTAGTTGGGCCAGAGAGAGACTTGCAAGCAGGATGTTCAAGGTGGAAAGGAAGGTCAGAAGCAAGGTTGCCTTTTAGAGGTCACTTTCCTGCCTGTTCATCCACACTATAATTGTCGTCAGGTGAGGGAAAATAGGACGACCCACCCAACCCTGGAGGCAGCCACTCTGTTTTCTGGGTATGGAAAACACAGTCTCTTTTGTTGACTGCTGGGAAGGCAGTTAATTTGGGCCAGTAATGAGTTTAGGTCCTTAGATGACATTAACTGACCAGTTATGGACCTTACTGGTGACAAAGAGTTGCTATGGTGGCAGGAAGGGGGAAGAGATTTGCTCCAAGACCCACCCACCCACCCAATTATTTGCCCTTTCTGCCACCTCCAGGAAAGGGGACAAAAGGTAATCATGGTTTTGGCACTATACATAGCCTTTTGTCCAGAACAGCTATCTGAAAACTACGTCATTATTAAATCATATAAAACTTAATATTCAGAAAAAAACAACATGCATTACCAGAGGCTGTATTAGAATTGCCAAACCAATTATTCTGCTGCATTCCTTCTCAGCAGTACACAGAATTTCTGGCAAAATAACTGGTTGCAATGGACTGTAATGTGCAGGATGGTTGATTAGGAGGCAGGAAACAAAAAACACAAAGCAAGTTAATTGGGGACTGTACAACTCTGATATGGAGAATCCTCTCAGTAGCACAGCCAATAATTCACAGTTCAAAAATTAAGGCATAAATGGGGCTTACACAAATGTGAAAAGTGAGAAAAAACAGACTGCAAGGAGATATGATGAAATAAGAGAAGATCGTAGAGATGCCAGTGAACATATGAAAAGGGATTAAAAGGATTCACTCCATGTCAGTTATTCAGTCTTTGCATCCAGCAGCTAACGGTTGAATTAATCACAGGATAAGCTTTTATGTTTGCAGAGATCTGCAGTACTTTACAAGTAAGAACCAAAATTGTAACAACAAAATCAGTTTACTGAGAAACGTAATGACATAAAGCTAAATCTCGCAGCACAGTCTTCAGAATGTCAATCAGCTATATAGATGCGATAGACTGTAGGGAAATAGATGGTGACATCTTGCAAAATGTCCAGATTACAGAGGAGGAAGTGCTGGATGTCTTGAAACGGTTAAAGGTGGGTAAATCCCCAGGACCTGATCAGGTGTACCCGAGAACTCTGTGAAAAGCTACAGAAGTGATTGCTGGGCCCCTTGCTGAGATATTTGTATCATCGATAGTCACAGGTGAGGTGTTGGCAGACTAGAGGTTGGCAAACGTGGTGCCACTGTTTAAGAAGGGCGGTAAAGACAAGTCAGGGAATTATAGATCAGTGAGCCTGACCTCAGTGGTGGGCAAGTTGTTGGAGGGAATCCTGAGGGACAGGATGTACATGTATTTGGAAAGGCAAGGAGTGATTTGGGATATAGTCAACATGGCTTTGTGCGTGGGAAATCATGTCTCACAAACTTGATTGAGTTTGTAACAAAAAAGATTGATGAGGGCAGAGCAGTAGATGTGATCTATATGGACTTCAGTAAGGCGTTCGACAAGGTTCCCCATGGGAGACTGATAAGCAAGGTTAGATCTCACGGAATACAGGGAGAACTAGCCATTTGGATACAGAACTGGCTCAAAGGTAGAAGACAGAGGGTGGTGGTGGAGGGTTGTTTTTCACACTGGAGGCCTGTGACCAGTGGAGTGCCACAAGGATCGGTGCTGGGCCCTCTACTTTTTGTCATTTACATAAATGATTTTGATGCGAGCTTAAGAGGTACAGTTAGTAAGTTTGCAGATGACACCAAAATTGGAGGTGTAGTGGACAGCGAAGAGGGTTACCTCAGATTACAACAGGATCTGGACCAGATGGGCCAATGGGCTGAGAAGTGGCAGATGGAGTTTAATTCGGATAAATGCGAAGTGTTGCATTTTGGGAAAGCAATTCTTAGCAGGACTTATACACTTCATGATAAGGTCCTAGGGAGTGTTGCTGAACAAAGAGACCTTGGAGTGCAGATTCATAGCTTCTTGAAAGTGGAGTCGGAGGTAGACAGGATAGAGAAGGCGGCTTTTGGTATCCTTTCTTTTATTGGTCAGAGTATTGAGTGCAGGAGTTGGGAGGTCATGTTGCGGCTGTACAGGACATTGGTTAGGCCACTATTGGAATATTGCGTGCAATTCTGGTCTCCTTCCTATCGGAAAGATGTTATGAAACTTGAAAGGGTTCAGAAAAGATTTACAAGGATGTTGCCAGGGTTAGAGGATCTGAGCTATAGGGAGAGGCTGAACAGACCGGGGCTGTTTTCCCTGGAACATCGGAGGCTGAGGGGTGATCTTATAGAGGTTTACAAAATTATGAGGTGCATGGATAGGATAAACAGTCAAAATCTTTTCCCTGGGGTCAGGGAGTCCAGAATTAGAGGGCATAGGTTTAGGGTGAGAGGGGAAAGATATAAAAGAGACCTAAGAGGCAACGTTTTCACGCAGAGGGTGGTACGTGTATGGAATGAGCTGCCAGAGGAAGTGGTGGAGGCTGGTACAATTGCAACATTTAAGAGGCATTTGGATGGGTATATGAATAGGAAGGATTTGGAGGGATATGGGCTGGGTACTGGCAGGTGGGACAGTTTGGGTTGGGATATCTGGTCGGCATGGACGGGTTGAACCGAAGGGTCTGTTTCCATGCTGTACATCTCTATGGCTCTATGACTGGATCACAAGCTTCTAAGTTTTAGCACGTAATTGTTCACTGTGCGCACATTGAGACTGATAGCATGCATTGCATTACAGAGAAGTGAAATATCTTGATTATTTGGAAAAGTAATTCTTGTCCAGGAAATACCTGTTTGGTCCGAATCAATATCTTCAACATCCCCTTCAGCCAAATGCTTCTGCTTCTGATAATCCTTGAAAAAGCACTGGATCTCTTTTGCTTTGGTAGCAGAATTACAGGCCTTATTGTGAGGTCTCTCTTCTTTCTGAGCAGGCTCCTTCGGTGGAAACCAGTGAGCTATTTTGTGATCAAAAATGTAGAGGTTATTTTGTAACAGAATCTCTCATTAATATTTCATTAATTGAAAGGCTTTCTCATTCAGCTTTTCCTAAGTTTTGTGCGATCATTACAATGATGATGGGTTACACCTTCATATCAACCACCATTATTGGATGGCTTGTGGTTGACATCATATGCTTTCTGTTGCTAATCTTCCCAATTTATCGGGATTCGGGACTGGCACCAATAAACGCTAGGTTGCCTGAAACAGTAGCTCAGGTAAGTTGAAAGGCTTCTACCAGTCAAATTTGAAAAAGTCTATTAAATGATGTTTTCAGGTGTCTCACTTAAATTGGATCTAAACTACATAAACACTTGAGAAAAAAACAAGACAATAGCTATCTAGAGAATGCGCTGCTTAAAATAATAGTGGCCATTTGTAAAGGCAGTAGACTTTTGAGGTATGTTGGATAACTTCCACAAACTTTGCCTTTTTAAAAATGTGGTTATTTTAATTTGGTTTGAAGACTTTTCATTATTATTGGAAATAAAGGAAAATAGGCTGTTTGATAGAAAGCAAAGAATCACCCAATTATAACTCCATCAGTTTTCTAACTGATACGGTCAGGCTGTGCATCAAAAGAATAGAGGAATCAGGCTGCCAATAGCGAACAGGCCAGAAGACATGTCACAAAGCTTCCATCAATATGTCCAACAAGAGCTGAAAGCGAATTCTACTCTTGGTTCTAAGGAGTCCGTAACACAGGTAGGTAAGGGACATTATACTGAGCAATACTAGCAGAGATTTACAATCCTAGAAGTTTCCCAGAAGTAGGAGAGACAGTTGAATAAAAATAATGTCATGAGACTTGTAATCCAGAGACCTAAGATCATACTAAAGAAGCTTATGGATATTAAATACAATTTGGAATTGTAACAGTGGCAATGACCCTATCATCAAGCATTGTAAAAAACTCCTCCTCCTTACTAATTTCCTAAAGGAAACATTTCTATCCCCTTACCTAGTCTGGCTGACATGAGACTCCAGATCCATAATAACGTGGCTGACACTTAACTGGCCTCTGAATTGGCCTAGCAAGACACTCAATTCAAGGGCAATTAGGGATGGGAAATAAATGCTTATCTTGCCGATGATACCTACATCCCATGAAAGAATCCAAAAAACTCAAAAGTCATTTAAAATGAAATGAAGTCTTATTTATATAGCATTTTACTTGTTTAGCATCTTCCAAGGCTTGAGCCATTGCAACATTCCTCAACAAATTTGAAATATAGTTATGGTTATAATGTAGGAAATGTAGTGGTTATTTTGCACACAGAAGCTTCCACATCTAGCAATTAAATGTCTGGACTTGCAATACATTTAAGGTGATGGTTAAGTGATAAAATTTACTTAGCAATGTTTAACCTCCATTACACATTTCATTCAAAGCTTGCTGTCTGCACACTTAATCCCATCCAGCTCTGTCAGCTGATCACCCATGTGTGCTGGTTTCCAGTCAGGCAACACTTTGTTTTGAAAATTCTCATCCTTATTTTCAAATCCCTGAATGGCTACCTGCTGCTTTTTCACAGTAATCTATACAAGACTCCAAGATTTCTAGGTTCCTTTAATTTTGGCCTCTTGCATATTTCTTGTTCCCTTTATACCACCAGTTGCAGACCTGCTTTCAGTGGCTAAGCTCAAAATTCTGGAATTCTCTTCCTGAACCTCCAAATGCACTTTCTTGAGGAGTTCTTTAAAATTTATCTTTGACGTAGCTTTTGGACATTTACCCCAACATCTTATGTTGATCAGTGTCAACTTTTGTTTGATAATCAATTGCCCTTTGAAATGCTTTCGAAATTGTACTACTTTAAAATGGTTCAAATTGTTGTTGTTATTAACTTATTTCTTTACTTGTGCTCCATGCCCTAAATTACAAATCTCAAAATCTTGCTGGCTTTTTGTTTCATACATATCAGTTTGCATAGCTGGACACACAAAAAAACTAAAGATTAGTAGACCTATTCGTGACTTCTGCCATTTAACCATTTTAAAAATAATATCAATGGTTACAGCTGAAACAGGAAAAAGGAAGTTCACAGATCATTTTGGCTCTATAAAGAAAAAAGGGAGTTTCTGTCATTTACAAGTCAATAGCCTTCAACAGAACTGGAGACTACAAGATAAACTAATGTTGGATGCATAGGGCTGCAGCTAAAAAACTTGGATTACAGGCATTGTGTAGATCTAAAAATACTGTAGACTTTAATGATGGTCACATTCTAATGAGGAGTTTAGACAAACACAGTTGAACTCATGAACTGGAGATGCTGTTGTTGGACTGGGGTGTACAAAGTTAAAAACAAGATTTTTAACAATTGAAAGCATCATTGCTTGAAGCTAATTCCGTAAAGAGGGATTACTTTTAAGACACAAAGACATTGCATTTATAATGTGTTTTTAAAAACTTTGAAATTTAAGAAAAAGGATGACCAAATTCATAATCCACTCGACTACCACTTATACATTACTGGATGAGAATGGAATAATTACTCTCTATAGCCGCAACAATAGATATTGCCACTTACGTTGGGTTTTAAAAGTTCATATCTTTGTAGGTTGAGTTTGTTCCTCAACCTCCACAATAAAGATTTTGGTTTCAGCCTTGGAAATTGCTTTCTTACCTTAAATTGTCCTAATATTTAAACAAGATAACCATGTTTACTGCAAAAGAAAAAAAAACACTATATTGCTGGAAGCTTTTCTGCTTGCAGCAGAATGCTTAGCACCATTCAATCCCAATGAGTAATGACAAACATTGTGCTACATTCCAATAGTGGAATGTGGATATACTTTCATCCATAACAACATACCTAAAGCTGTCATTAGTGAATGGAGGACATTGAAAATTAGATGAGCCTTTTCATTGTGGTAATGATCAAGAGACAGCAGCACATCTTGAACCACATCATCAACCAAAGGTAGCAGACTGGCATCGGAATAGCTAAACATGACACTAATAACACGGGGTGTGTGAGGATATTGAGTTAGTCTTCTCAGGTTGAGGGAAATAGTGTTCACAAGATAGTCAGAATTCAGATTTATCAATTCTTGAAGTGAATCATAGCCACAGGCTTGGCAAAGATCTATTAATGTCCTTGTAGCTGTTTGACTAATAAGCAAAGTCTCAGCTCCAACTTTTTCTATCACTGGGTAAAGAGAAGTCATTAAAAGTTGACGAAATTCCTTATTTAGCATCTGAGCAAAATAGCCAATTCCTTCAAGTTGAATGCAGATTTGCCAGATATTGCTGTTCATAGTGTGAACAGTTAGACTTTGACTTGTGTGAAGGCAACCACTGTGGGATCCTTTAGTAAAACCCAGAAATGTTGGTTGGTTCGTATTGAGGCTAGCCTCATGCTCTGACTCGATACTTGTTACCAGATCCCAGTTAGCCCTGCTTACGTATTCCTCGATAATGGAAGTCACAGTTGCCTTGAGATCATCTACACTAACTGGAGTTTCTCTTTCATGCAGAACATCCACATCTAACCCTGCAGCCCCCAACAACACTTCATTAATCACTATTGCAGCCTGTTTCCTATACAACACTGACTCTTGGTAGAGGTGAATGAAATGATCCACGAGCAGATACAGATTGCCATGGTAACCTAAAACTCTGCAAGTCTGCTGGAGAAGTGCAAACACACATTCTTCGGTAAAATGCTTGAAGTATTTTCTCTTCATAGTGGGCTTGTTTCCCAGTCTTAAGTGATCCCAGCCAGACAGAAAGGACATTGGATGTTGCAGATCATCAGCTTCAGAATTCAAACGTCTCTCTTCCACAATTCTCACATCCGTGACATCCAACTCTAGGATTTGCATCAGTGCTTTTGAAAGACGGCCAAGGTGAACAGTTGAATTTAATATAACATTCACTTTGGGTCCTAATAACTTTAAGTAGCCAAGTAATAAACCCAAGGATTTCAATTTATTCTGGTCATCCAGTGTTCTCATAAGTCTTGGAAGAGCAGTTGTGAGTGCGTGCAAATTTTCGGAGAGCACATCTGTAAAATCTTTGTTCTCGCATATCATACAGAGCTCAGAGACATTTCTCAAAACTTGACCGCATCTGGTATGCACTTCTGGTCTCTCATCACCTACAAGGCCAACCAGAATTTCCAGCAAATGGCCAATAGATTGTTTCAGTGATTTGTTACAGTAAGACAGCAAATGGTAGACTAGCTCAACCAATTCCAACCTTACTTTCCAATGTGGGTTGCCAGTAGCACAGCTACAGAGTTTCTGTAATAATACATCTAATTTGTTTGCAGTGTCTTTCACCCATTCTGGTTTCCTACAGATTACAAGGTCAGCAAGTTTACTGTCCTCTACAAAGAGCATTTTCTTGTCAAGGTGATTCTTGGACACTTGGTCATTGGCCATGACTAAGCCCACCAGTTTATACCAAACCTTAATGGCATAGGTTGTTACTAAGTGACCCTGTTTAATATCTCCAGAAATTATGCGTGACATTCCTAAAGCGATTCCTGGCAAAAATGAGGCAAATGCATCTCCAACTTGAAGGAGGTCACTGCTGTCAAATGAACAGTGCGTATCTGGGCAATCACACTGTAATATCAAAAGCAGCAAACACTTTAGGGCCAGGACCCGAAGCTGTCTTGATTTTTCATGTTCAGCAATGTCTAAAAGCAGAGAAATAACAAATCCTTGTGTAGGAAGCATGCGTGGTTGGTAGAGACATAGCAAAATGTCACCATATGCTGAATGAAGCAGGGCAATGAGACCTTGGACAACAGCCATTTTAAGCTCCTCTGAGATAGTGGCCAGCTTTCCATGGTTTCCTGGAGAGGACAGGCAAAGAGAAAATTCAGAGAAGATGTCACAAAGTTGTTGTTGATTCTGCACGCATGTTCTAGAAATTATAAAATGAATGCATTCTACTACACTTTGGACAAATCTTTCTTGCTTCAGACCAGGTGTCCTCAATGAAAATCTAAGTGGAAACAAGACATACTCCTGCAGTTCCTGTAATGCAGCATCCCCAACCTTCTGCAGCTGGGACTGAAGGCATTGTACATTGATGACATTCTGTTCCTTTGTTATCTTAACACAAATTGGACGCAAGGCACTGAAAGCCTCTTTTGGGGTATGAAAGATGGCCATCTTCAACCTACTGCTGCATCTATTGCTTTATCATCCTGTAAAACAGAAACAGAATTTTATATTCAATTTGCTGAACCTTTCACAAACACACATTCATTTAAAAAATATCAATGTTATTCAACAAAAGGTAGCAATGCTACTTAGATGAAGTGGCAATATGTGTTGAGTGGCTAATCATGTTATTATTAGAACAATTTGTTCACAACTGTTACAGTAATAGCTGTAGCCTAAAATCACCTTTTATTTATGGAGACAGCCACAATACTACAGAATGAGCAAACATCTGAGTTCTGATTAGATGTGGTGTAGCTGTAGAGTCCAGTGAATATATTGAACAATGTCCACAAAATTTAAATAATTGAAGTGGACAGACTCCTCACTCTCCAGTATCCTACAGGCATGGACACAGACCTCTCACTCCCCGGTATCCTGGAGGCATAGAGATGTACAGCATGGAAACAAACTCTTCAGTCCAACTCGCCCACGCCTTACTGAAGTCCATATAGATCATGTCCACCACTCTGTCCTCATCAATCTTCTTTGTTACTTTTTCAAAAAACTCAATCAACTTCCATCCTGACTATCCCTAATCAGTCCTTGCCTTTCCAAATATGGGTAAATCCTGTCCCTCAGGATTCCCTCCAACAACTTGCCATGACCAAAGTCAGGCTCACCAGTCTATAGTTCCCTAGCTTGTCCTCACCACTGTTTTTGGCCCAGCTATTACTTCCCTACCTTTCCACAGAGTTCCAGGATACACCTGATCAGGTCCTGGGGATTTATCTACCTTTAACCGTTTCAAGACATCCAGCACTTCCTTCTCTGTAATATGGACATTTTTCAAGATGTCACCATCTATTTCCCCACATTCTATATCTTCCACGTTCTTTCGCACAGTAAACACTGATGCAAAATACACATTTAGTTTCCCCCCTCCACCCCATCATCTCCTGCGGCTCCACACAAACACTACGTTGCTGATCTTTGAGGGGCCCGATTTGCTCCCGAGTTACCCTTTTGTCCTTCATGTATTTGTAAAAACCCTTTGGATTCTTTTTAACCTTATTTGCCAATGTGATCTCATATTCCCTTTTTTGCCCTCCTGATTTCCCTCTTAAATACACTACTGACTTTATACTCTTCTAATGATTCTTTCGATCTCTCCTGTCTGTACCTGACATATGCTTCCTTCTTTTTCTTGCACAAACCATCAATTCCTCTAGTCACCCAGCATTCCCTACACCTGCCAGCCTTTCCTTTCACCCTAACAGGAATCTACTGGCTCTGGACTTTTGTTATGGTCACAGACGCCTCACTCTCCGGTATATTAAAGGTATGGATCCAGACACGATATACTAACATTTTGTCCAGCTCTGTTTTCAGCTTGAAGCTCCAGGGATGACCGGCGCTACTGCACATGCGCCAAATCGAGCCCAGACGCCTGCGCACTAACGGCGGCCGCTCTCGATCAGAAATTTCTAGATTGAACTGTGCAAGACCCAGTGATGAACGGGCACATCCAACCGTCACTGGGAGGCTCGCTCTGTCATTGTTCCGAGAGTTGGCGCGGGCGGTCACGTGGCCGGTCCGGCGCCGTGACCTCTGACCCTGCCGGGTGGTTTGGAAGGGGGTGAGAGGGCAGGCCGCCATTTTGCCGAGCGAGCTCCTGAGGGATCGATCGTGGCGGGCGGCAGGCACCGCTGGATTGACCGATACATACCCACACACTGAGCCAGAAATGTCCTCCTTCTCTGAGTCCGCCCTCGAGAAGAAGCTCGCCGAGCTGAGCAATTCGCAGCAGAGCGTGCAGACCCTCTCCCTGTGGCTCATTCATCATCGGAAACACGCAGGGATAATCGTACACGTCTGGCACCGGGAGCTGAAGCGAGGTGAGCGGCTCGTTCCCCGACCCCGAGTGGGGTTAGGCTGCCAGGCTTAGAGACTTGTCGTCCGCCGGAGAAAGGAGGGCACCGCCGCTGTCTGCTGCCCGCCTCTTGGCTTCAGCGCTTCTCGTGTCTGGAACGCTTCCAGTTTGAGCAGCGGAGTACTCGTGGAAAAAAAAGGGGATAAACATTTGTGTTTGTGTGGCGTCTCGGTGCATTCTTAAGAAATCTTGACCGTTCATGAACCACCTTTCTGAAGTTTTATTACTGTTGTAATGAAAGAAGCATTCACATTTCTCCCACTGATCGCTTTTGGATGATAGTTGAGGGCTAAGTACTGGCGTTCCTTCCCTGACTTTCTCCAATGTTTCTGTTATCCTTAGGTTCACTTTAAAATTTTATTCTAAAATGACAACTTTGACACACTATTACATCCTTTAGTAATGCTTTGATGCGACAGCTCATGTGCTACAGTCTCTGTATATGGGACCACAGATATCAGTCTCAGATGAGATTGTTGTTGAGCCGTACTTGACACCTTTGTGAAAGGCATAGCACCAAAATGTATGTTCAGTTCAGTGATAAAGTTAGTTCCTTACTTCACGCAAAAGTGTGTAAAGCAGCTGATTTAAACTGAGTGCTAACTGCTGGATGTTCTGTAGATTTGAAGGTTGTGAAATGAAACTGGTTTGTTGAAAGATTGAGACTGGTGAAGTTTCCTGTAGTTCGGCTAGAATGAGTATATTGCATATTGTTTGAAAGATTATTATTTAATTGGGAAAGTGAAGTTTCTGTGTTAACATTGCTTGTTTCTAATTTTTCAGTGTTTATGTCGCATTAGTGATAAACTTATTTAAAGGTTTTTTTTATTTTAAGGATGAGAATCGTGCCTATGCATGATGGTGCAAACCTTTGGCTATTTTGTATTGAATATATGTGACAAATGATTAAATCAATTTTGCGTAAAAAAGTGATGAGCATTAGAAATGGGAGTAGAAGTAGGCTATTGGTTTACCAACATGCTGTGACATTCAATAAGATTATGGCTGATCTCTGGCCTCCATTCTGTTTTCCTTCTTGATCCTACATCCCCCAACATGCAAGTCAATTGAGCCTTGGTTCAACATTGAATTTGATAGCTTTTTGGCACAGAATTTGAATTGCTCACAACCCTCATGGAGAAATTTCTTTGCTCAGTCTGAAATGATCATTACGTTTTACACTAAACTTTAGCCCTGATTCTGGATACTCTCATCCACGGTAATAAAGTCTCAACATCGACTGTCAAGCCCCAAGTCTGAATTTTGCTTGCTTCAGTGCCAGCATATCTCATTCTTTTGAACTCTGGAGAATAAAAGCCTAATTTACTCAGTCCTCCTTCATAGTGTACCTGTCATTCTACGAACTAATCTATAGAACTAGCTTGGCATCGCTTCTAAAGCGATGATTTTGCAACTTATGGAAGTAATATTGTAATGATTAATCACAGTAAAGCAATAGGGACAGCAAATTCCTCATTTGAATGGCTTATTTCTGTTGCATATTAAACTGCATTATTCCTCTCATTTAAGTTAATTTTCAAGATTTTCCAGTATTTTTAATAAAAATTTCATGGAGGTAGGAGATATTAAGTTCAACTGCATATTTTAAAGAATAAAATTATGATGTAATATGCTGTGCCATTGTTTCCACCTTCCTTTGAAATTTACGTTATAGAACTTTTAGATGGTTTTGTCACTATTCTGTCTCTTTGATTGTCCTACATGTGTTGTTCTTGGTCAGTGCTGGTCTTAGTTATTCTTTCCAGTTTTGTAACCTAATGACAGATTTGTCTGGGGAGAGAAGAAACCACAGACATCCTTTTCCATATTGCTGTATCTCTGAAATTAACCAGAGAAATAATACATTTTGTTTGGCTTTTTATTTAAAAAAAACTTTGGGCACCTTGGAAATATAAAATTAAATACATTTTTAGAGACCTGTGCTTAACAGGTTCGTTCACTAAAATAAAAATCTCAACACCAGTATATAGTCCCAACAGGTTTATTTGGAAATACAAGCTTTGAGTGCTGCTCCTTTATCAGATAGCTGGTTTGGGGCAGGATCAATTTTAACTTTGTTCACCGCAGTCCAAAAGCGGTATCTCCACATCACTGAAATGAAAGCAGAGCACTGCAGTTCCTGAAGGTCAAAAATAAAAACAGAAAGTGCTGGAGGAATTCGGAAGATTTGGCAACATCTGTGGAACAAAGTTAACCTTTTGAGTCTAACATAATTCTTCTTTGGAACGTTCCGAGGAAGAGTAATATAAGCCTCTACATTACCTTTGCTGTGAGACCTGTTGAGGGTATCCAGCACTTTCTGTTGATAGTTTAGGTTGGGTTATTCAATGAGCTGTGTTTCTTTCCATTGACAATAGAAATATTCATATTTATTTCTTTGCATATGCTGAAATAAACTAGAGTTTGACAAGATGAAAGAAAAGCACTAACTCAATGAATTATGGCTAATATGTTTAACTTAGCTTTTGTTAGCATTGTGCATCTGTTCTATTTCCAACTTTCCCTTTCTCATTGTGTGGTGGTGAACTTGTCTGTTTTGTGTGACATTTCCATCCATTCTGAATAGGAATGAAATAGTATATTTTTTCAATGGGGGAATGCAAGTGTGGAGAGTAGTATTTGAGAGGAAGAGGAATATATTGCCATAGAATTATGCATGAGTACTTTCTCTGCTCCCAATTAAAGGGGCAAATTCAGTCAGCATTTAGGCAACAAGTAGGTTTTTAGTGCTTTATTAGTATAAAAGTTTATTCTCTATTCCTGAAACTTTTTCATACTTTTTCTGCGCTAGAGCTAGCTAATACTTAAATGCAAATTCATTTATTTTATTCCCCTGCAACTTTCTCCATTAAAAGACAGCCATGCCCTCAACAGTAGATTAGATTAGATTAGATTGTGGAACTGGGCCCTTCAGCCCAACAAGTCCACACCGACCCGCCAAATCACAACCCACCCAGACCCATTCCCCTACACCTAACGCTACGGGCAATTTAGCATCGCCAATTCACCTGACCTGCATATTTTTTTTTTGGATTGTGGGAGGAAACTGGAGCACCCGGAGGAAACCCACGCAGACACTGGGAGAATGTGCAAACTCCACACATAACACAGTTGCCTGAGGCATGAATTGATCCCGGGTCTCTGGCGCTGTGAGGCAGCAGTGCTAGCCAACGAAGTTTGCATTCGTAATTTAAAACTGATACTTAACAATCTTTCAGGATCTCCTGCAGTATTTTTTTTTAAATTGGTTAGTTAAGTTAGCAAGAGGCTAAAAGCAAGTGAAAATTCTTGATGTCCCGAAGAACTTGCAGAAGGTAAAATTTTGTGAGAAAAGCAGAGGTGAGTTAAAGCAGGACCTACTTTTTACAATATAGAAAAGAAAAGTGAGAACAGTTCCTGTGTCCAACTTGTCTTTTCTTGTTTCACTAGTATCAGATCTGAGATGAGCATTACTTGAGCTGCAATCATATTTTTATTAGTTTGATTTTCTGAAGAAGCGTGAAGTTTTTTATTTAAATAGTTGTCTGGTTGTATAAAAGTGTTTTGATGAAAAAAGATACATTTTGTTGAAGTTTTTCATTTTGTATGCATTAGGGCGTTTTGCAAGAATACCAATTCAAGGAGAAACAAATTTATATTGCATAAGAGGAGAGTGTTGATAGGTTACCAGTTGGACTCTAAGGAATGCAGTATGTGGATTTCAGTGCTATTGTGGCGGGTATGTATGTCCAAAATCTGGTGGATTGTGTCAACCAGAATATCCTTTCATCTGTTCTCCACAAGCAAGTTACTAACTGTACCAAACAAAACTCCCAGCACAGTATTCAACACTGATTCTGCGACTGGACAGCAATTGCTGGATAATCCTGAACATGGAATACTTGTTTGTACAGGAAGCTTTGAATATTAATGCTTAAGACCCTGTTCTTTATGCACAGAAAGGACATACTGTGTCTGCTTTGACTCAACGCTGAACAAGATAGTTCACATTTCTCAGAGCAATGCCTGACAATACGGAGTAAACCTTTCTGATTTAAAATTTAAATAAAGTTTGGCAGTTGATTGTCAATCAATATTAATGGGTGCATTTTCCATGGAAATCTCTCAGCCAATCCAAGTCCAACATTTTCTTTGAAATGCCTTATGTTTTCTTCATTTGTAGAAACTGGACATCGCTGGTTGGTCAGAATTGTTTGTCCATTCCTAGTTGCCTTTGAAAAGGTAGTGGTGAGCTGCCTTCTTGAACTGCTATAGTCCATGTTCTGTAGGTTGAACAACAGTGCCATTAGGGAAGGAATTCCAAGACTTTGACCCAGGATGGTGAATGGCTTGGAGGGGAACTTAAAGGTGGTGGTGCACCCTTGTGTCTGCTGCCCTTATCCTTTTGGATGGAAGTAGTCATGGCTTTGGAAGGTGCTGCCTGAGGATATTTAGTAAATTGCTGCAGTGTATCTTGTAGATAATACACATTGATACTGAGTGTCATGAGTTAAAGGGAATGGATATTTGGGGATGTGGTACCAATCAAGTGGGTTGCTTTGTCAAGTTTATTGAGTATTCTTGGAGCTGCACTCATCCAGACAAATGGGAAATACTTGTCTGAAATACTCCTGACTTGTGTCATGTAGATGGTAGACAGGTGTTGGGGTGTCAGTGGATGAGTTACTTGGTACAGTATTCCTAGCCTCTGACCTGCTCTTGTAGCCACTATGTTTATGTGCTGATTCCTGTTGAGTTTCTGGTCAATAGTAATCCCAAGGATATGGGCAGTTCAATGATGGTAGTATCATTGAATGTCATGGGGTAGTGGTGAGATTGTCTTTTGGTGATGGTCATTGCCTGATATTTGTATGGTTACTTAGCACTTTTCAGTCTAAGCCTGGACATATCTAAATTTTGTTGCATTTGAACATGGACTGGTTCAGTGTCTGAGGAGTTGCAAATGGTGCTGCACATTGTGTAGTCATTGGTGAACATCCTCACTTATGACCTTATGATGGAGGGAAGATCATTGAAGCAGCTGAAGGTGGTTGGGTCGAGGGCACTAACTACACTGAGGAACCCTTGGACAGTTGTCCTGGAGCTGAGATGACAGACCTCCAACAACCACAGCCATCTTCTTATCTACCAGGTATGACTCCAACTAGCAAAGAGTTTGTGTCCTGATACTCATTGATTGCTGTTTTGCAAGGGCTCCTAGATATCACCCTCATTGAATGTGGTCTTAATGTCAAGGGCTGTCACTGTTACCTTACCTCTGGAGTTCAGTTTTTTTTTGTCTCTTTAAACCAAGGCTGTAGTGCGGTCAGGAACTGAGTGGCCATTATGGAGCTTAAACTGGGTGTCACTGAGCAGGTTATTGCTGAGCAAATGCTGCTCAGTCGCATTATTGATGACATAATCCATGACTTTACTGATGATTGTGTGTGAACTGGAGCAATAATTGGCGAGTTGAGATTTGTCCTGCTTTTTGAGGACAGGACATATCTGGACAATTTTCCATATTTGTTGTGTAGATGCCTGTGTTGTAACTGCACAGGACAAGCTTCCTAGGGCTGTGGCAAATTCTGGAGCAGAAGTACTTTTGTTGGAATGTTGTT
The DNA here is from genome assembly GCF_004010195.1 of Chiloscyllium plagiosum. Taxonomy (NCBI): domain Eukaryota; kingdom Metazoa; phylum Chordata; class Chondrichthyes; order Orectolobiformes; family Hemiscylliidae; genus Chiloscyllium; species Chiloscyllium plagiosum. Next base: position 12,580,430 of record NC_057729.1, read on the forward strand.
CGGGCCCACAGCCTTTGCAATATACTGTGTTTTCAATCATTTCTTGATATCACATGGCGTGCATTGAATTGGCTGATGATTAGAATTTGTGATGGGGAGGACTAGAGGTGGCAGTGATGGATCATCCACTTGGCAGTTCTGGTTGAAGATTGTGAATGCTTCAGCCTTAACTTTAGCACTGATGCGTTGGGTTCTTCCATCATTTAGGATGGGCATATTTGTGGAACTGCCACCTCCAGTGAGTTTATGATCTACTGTCATTCATGACTGGATGCAGCAGGACTGTTTAGACCTGATCCGTTGATTTTGCAATTACTTAACTCTGTCTGTCACTTGCTGCTAATGTTGTTTTGGCATATAAGTAGCCTGTTTTTTAGCTTCGCCAGAGTGGCACACCATTTTTAGGTGCATCAGCTCCTCCTGTCATGCAGGAGAAAGTGAGGACTGCAGATGCTGGAGATCAGAGCTGAAAAATGTGTTGCTGGAAAAACGCAGCAGGTCAGGCAGCATCCAAACAGCAGGAGAATCGACGTTTCGGGCATAAGGTCTCCTTCATTCCTGAAGAAGGGCTTATGTCCAAAACCTCGATTCTCCTGCTCCTTGGATGCTGCCTGACCTGCTGCGCTTTTCCAGCAACACATTTTTCTGCTCCTGTCATGCACTCTGCAATGAGCCAAAGTTAGTCCCCTGGCTTGATGGTAATGGTTGAGTCGGGGGTGTGCTCAGCCATGAGATCACGGGTTATGCTGGAATGCGGTTCTGCTGCTGTCGATACCTGGTATTGAGTTGTTAGATCTGTTTTAAATCTCCATTTTAGCAGGGTGGTAGTGCTACACAACACAATAGAGGTTGTTCTCAATGTGAAAGTGTGGCTTTGTCTCAACAAGGACTGTGCGGTTGTCACATTTAGTGATGCTGTCATGGGCAGGTGCATCTGCAGATGGCAGATTGGTAAGGATTAGGTCAAGTATGTTTTTCTCTCTTGGTTCCCTCACCATCTGCTGCAGACCAGTCTTACAGCTGAGTCCTTTAGGACTCAATCAGTTTGATTTATGGGTGGCTGCTGAGCCACTTGTGGTAGATATTGAAACCTCCTCACCCAGAGTAATTTTGCAGTCCTGCCACCCGCCATGCTTTGCTCAACATGGCGTACTGATTCATCAGTGGAAAGAAAATGGTATGCGATAAGCATCAGGCTTCCTTGCCCACGTTTAATCTGAAACCTTCATGGGGTCCAGAGTGAATGCTGAGGATTCATTGGGTAACTCCCTCCTGTCTATATACCATTGTGCCACTATCTGAGTTTATCTTGCCAGTGGGACAGGACATATCTAGGGATGATGGTGATCTTGTCTGGGACATTGCCTTACAGATAACGTTCCATAAGTACGACTATGTCAGGCTGTTGCTTGACCAATCTGAGAGACACATCCCCACTTATTCCCTGTGAGACAAATCTCCCAATTTTGGTACTACCCTGAGATGTTAGGAAGGAGGACTTTACAGGGTCGAGAAGGCTGTTTCTGGTGTTGTCTTTTCCAGTGCTTAAATCGATGCCAGGTTATCTGTCCAGTTTCATTTCTTTTGAGACTTTGTAGCGATTTATATAACTCAGTGGCTTGCTAGGTATTTTTAGAGAATAATTGCGAGTTAATCACATTGCTGTGAGTCTGGAGTTCCAAGTAGGTTATACCAGGTGAGGATGACATATTATTGAGTAAGATGGATTTTTTATGACAATTAACAAATGTTTCTGGTCGTCAGTAGATTCTTTATCCCATTTTTAAAAAAAAATGAATTCAAACCCAGAACAAGAACATTAGCTGGGTTTCTAGATTTACACTCCAGCAATAATACCACTAAGACGTCACCTACCCTGCAATATAATGGTGTTAAATTTCAGGGAAATTGACTCAATTGGAGGCTACATCTAAACAAGTTTCTTCCAGATAGCACAAAATAATTACCAATTAAAAGATCTTTACACGGTTCAACCACCATCAACCCAAGCAATTTTAAAGCAGATCACACAGATAATCCATAAATGTAACAGCTCTGTTTTAAGTTATCTGCAGTTATTTCTAACTGACAACACTTGTCTGGTGTATAGGAAGGTTATATATCTGAGTGTTTTTGTCTTCATTAATTGCAACCTTTTTTATGTAACAGCTAAACCAAGCAGGAAATTGACATTCATCTACCTGGCTAATGATGTCATTCAGAATAGTAAGAGGAAAGGTCCTGAATTCACCAAGGCTTTTGAGGGAGTTCTTGTGGATGCTTTTTCACATGTTGCCAGGTACAGTATATGTTGAGCTTTATTTTGAAATAATAACATGGCTGTGCAATAGATAGGAAGTTCATTTGACTAATTTATTGGTGAATAAGTTTAGAAAAATGCTGACATTCGTCCAGACTTGCAGACTAGCACATCTGTGATTTTAGTTGAGATACTAAGATCTCACCTTCTTAACCTCACCCTTCACCTGAGGCATGGTGACCATCAAGTTAACTGATCACTAGTCATCCCTCGTAATGAGCAAGCAGCCCTAATGTCCTGTGGGACTGTTGTAACTTAATATTGCTATTGTTTACCAGTCCACAAAGGATCACAGGTCAGATTTCATGTCCAATAGAAAGCTTTCTTCCTCTGCACCTTGGGCAATACATGTGGAGTTCTATCAGCAGTGAAACAAGAGATTTATATACTGTAACTCTGTATATAGGCCTCTTGTAAAGAAATAGGAAAGTTAAAATCTGCATGAATGAATTGATGAATGGAATTTCAGAAGTTTTAATCCACTGCAAGGTATGAATGAACTCATTTTATGATTTTGATGGAATGTGTCATAATTACTTGTGTGCCTATTTTGGTTTCTGCATTCTACAACTAAGTCTGAATGTGAAGTAAACAGACTGTGAAGTCAAAAGCTTTTGTTACTTGAAAGTCAAGCGTATGTTCTAAACTATCTTGTCAAGTTGTAAAAAGTAGTATTAAAGGTGACGTGAGTTACAATTTGCTTTGTATGTATGCCAGTGTGAAAAGCATAATCTTGTCACGATGGGATTATGTAAAAGATTGTTTTTAAATGGATTTAGAAGTAATTTTGGATTCTGAAATTGGTGTTTCTATACCTAGGAATGCAATCAAAAGCATGTTAATAATTGCTGTCATTGTAGAGTTTCTTCTAACCATGCTGAATCACCTGGGCTTGTTATATTTACTTAAATTCCACATTTTTGAGCAGAATAGAAAATGAATAAGTTGCATCCAGCCTTTGAGCAGTCACATCTGACATTCTAATACTGACATGTACAACCTGACAGTACATTTAGTGTGAGAGCAGGACTGAAATCTGCCCAACTTTACTGGCATCTTCCATTTATTAGGTGTTCCTGTGGCATAATGGCGCTGAATCTCAGTATGACAGTAACATTGAGTGGCTAAACTGACTAAATGTTAGTATAATATGTCCGTGACAGTGACAGTGTATGAGTGTCAACTGGTGATTCCCAATTGCACTCTAGCAGTATCTGCTCTCAGTAACTAACCAGTTGCATGTGCATGGAAGCCATTTATTGTGGATCCACTTTGTAAAGTATAAAGCATGTGCATCAATTTTCTCATCCATAAATTCTCTAATGAGTTCTCAAATTTTTAGAAAGTCATTGTTGAGGAAGTTTCACTGGTTTGTGCTGAGTGCAATGTAAAATAGGAGTGCTCCATTGGAATGATGTGTTACAGTTATGTTTAGAGACATGATTTAATGTACTACTTTCAATTTCTTTCCAGCAATTATTCTATAAGTAGTTATGGGTGACCATCCATTGAGGACAGGAGCAGGTTTGTTTTGAGTAGCTAACTTTTGTCTTGTTTCCTGATAGAAGCTGAGAGAAATTGTTATCCTTGATCAAAGGTGATATCTTCAAGTTTTTTTGTAAATAAGTTTTCCTTCAGGATAAGTATAAGAGAAGCCATGATGTTACTGATAGTCTTAAACAATATTAAAGTTACTGGAGTTTTGTTCATATTTTAAAATTTTTTCTTTCCCCAGAGAATCTGAGCAGAGTTGTAAGAAACAAATGGAACGAGTCCTGAATATCTGGCAGGAAAGAATTGTCTATGATATTGATTTTATTCAACAACTTAAGTTAACTGTGGATGAATCTAACAGTCCACTTCCAGTAGGTATGCAAATCATATCTTATAATATGATCATGTCAGTGTACAATTTGCATATTATAACCTGAATTATTCAGATTATCTTTGTGCTGAATAGGTATTCGGTTGAAACAAACTGTGTTCTGTATGTATCATTTGTAAAGTGGGATATTGGTGTTGAAATGGTTGTATGTGGACCACTGTCTGCTACTTATTGAGTCTGTTGAGAACAAAATATGTGTCTGTTAATTTCCTTATCTCATAGTATTGCTTTGTGAATGTTACTTCAATTAGCAGTGGTCATTACATGATTGAGTTTTGCATTTAATTTGAGGAAGAGAGCAAAAAAGGGTTTAAGATGAATGCCTTTAAGGGCAATTATGAATATATGAAATAGTTGGCTAAAGTGAAATGGAAAATTTTGTCAAGGGATAGGGTAGTAGGGATGCAGGAGCAGACAGTTTAAGGAGATATTTCGTAACACTCAAAGAAACATTTGAGTGAAAAAGCAATAGTTTGGGGAAGGACTCACCACCTGTGATAGCATACTGAGAAAAAGCATACAGTTCTGCAAAGATTGCTGGCAAGTCAGACTAGACAGAATAAAATAAATTGCCAAGAATTATTTTAAAGAAATGGGGGAAATAAATAGGGTATTAGGGCAAATCTAGCCATAAGTATGAAAATTTCTACAGGTATTTCAAAATGAAAAGTATATCTATAGTGAGCATTGATTCATAGTGGATGTTATCTTGGGAATTAATAGTGGAAAATAAGGTCAGTGAACTGAGCAGTTAGTTTGCTTCTGTCTTCACTGTAGAAAACACAAATAACTTTCCAGAAATGATTGGAAATCGTAGGGAGAAGGGAGTGAACAAGTTAAAATAGAGTTATAGAAATTTACAGCACGGAAACAGACTCTTTGGTGCAACTCATCCATGCCGACCAGATATCCCAAATTATCTAGTTCAATTTGCCAGCATTTGACTCATGTCCCTCTAAATCCTTCCCATACCCATCCAGAGATTTTAAATGTTGTAATTCTATCAGCTTCCACCACTTCCTCTGGCAGCTCATTTGTATTACCACCCTTTGTTTAAAAAAAAGAATTGCCTGTTAGGTTCCTTTCACATTTTTCTCCTCTCGCCCTAAACCTATGCGCTCTAGTTCTGGACTCCCCCACCCCAGGGAAAAGGCCTTGTCTATTTACCCTATCCACACCCCTCATGATTTTATAAACCTCTACAAGATCATCCCTCAGCCTCCGACAGTTAAAATCTGCAGGGAAGGGGTATTGAGAATGTTTATTAGAATTCAAACCTGACAAATCCCCATATCTTGATTGGGTAACATAATATAAACAGGGGATTAGTTAGGTAACAGGAATTAGAAAGTTGGCTAAAATCTTTTTGCATGTTGAATTCAGAATAAGTTAAATTTGGTAATCCAATGGAATAGAGAATTTTTCAGTGAGCTTGTTTGTCTGACCTTGTGTTTAGTTTCAGACTGCATTGTCTTTGTGCTGGGTCGTTTGCATCTTTTGTCAAATTAACAGATTGTGCAATTGTAGAAAATTTAAAATTTTGTAAAATACTGAAAATAGTTATCAAGCCGTCAGAAATGCTTGGTATCATTGCAAAGCTAATATAAAAACAAAAAATCTCTACAGCGTGGAAATAGGCTGTTTGGCCCAACAAGTCCACACTGACCCTCCAAAGAGTATCTCACCCAGACCCATTCTCTGCCCTTATTACTCTGTTTCCCCTGACTAATGCATCTAGCCTACACATCCCTGAACACTATGGGCAATTTAGCATGGCCAATTCACCTAACCTGCATATCTTTGGATTGTGGGAGGAAACTGGAGCACCTGGAGGAAACACAGACGTGGATAGAATGTGCAAACTCCACACAGACCATTGCCCGAAGCTGGGCTCTGGTCCTGTGAGGCAGCAGTGCTAACCACTGAGCCAGAATTGGTCAGGGACCTCAAAGTGAACGAGCCATTGGGAAGTAGTGACCACAATACAATAAGCTTCAATCTGCAATTTGAGAGGGAGAGGGTACAATCGGAAGTGACAATATTTCTATTGAATAAAGGGAACTATGGAGCTATGAGGGAGTAGCTGGCCAAAGTTCAATGGTGCAATACCTTAGTAGGGATGACAGTGGAGGAACAATGGCAGATATTTCTGTGTATAATGCTGAAGATGCAGGATCAGTTCATTCCAAAAAGGAAGAAAGATCCTAGGAGGAGGCATGGGTGGC
>NC_057729.1:12588041-12593089 GCF_004010195.1 Chiloscyllium plagiosum
AGGTTCTTCTGCAGCTGTATAGGGCCCTGGTGAGATCACACCTGGAGTACTGTGTGCAGTTCTGGTCTCCAAATTTGAGGAAAGACATTCTGGCTATTGGGGGAGTGCAGCGTAGGTTCACGAGGTCAATTCCTGGAATGGTGGGATTACCTTACACTGAAAGACTGGAACGACCGGGCTTGTATACCCTTGAGTTTAGAAGACTGAGATGGGATATGATTGAGACGTATAAGATTATTAAAGGATTGGACACTCTGGAGGCAGGAAACATGTTTCTGCTGATGGGTGAGTGCCGAACCAGAGGACACAGCTTAAAAATATGGGGTAGACCATTTAGGACAGAGATGAGGAGAAACTTCTTCACCCAGAGAGTGGTGGCTGTGTGGAATGCTCTGCCCCAGAGGGCAATGGAGGCCCAGTCTCTGGATTCATTTAAGAAAGAGTTGGATAGAGCTCTCAAGGATTGTGGAATCAAGGTTATGGAGATAAGACAGGAACAGGATACTGATTGAGGATGATCATATTGAATGGTGGTGCAGGCTCGAAGGGCAGAATGGCCTACTCCTGTACCTATTGCCTATTGTCTGTCCTGACCCTCCAAATAGCATCCCACCCAGACTTAAACTCCATCCTATTTCTGTCATCCTGTATTTCCCATGGCTAAACTACCTAGCTTCCACATCCCTGGACATTATGGGCAATTTAGTGTGGCCAGTCCACCTAATCTGCACATCTCTGAACTGTGGGAAGAAACTGAAGCACCCAGAGGATACCCGTGTGAACCCTGGGAGAATATGAAAGCTCCACACAGTTGCCTGAAGGTGGAATTGAACACGGGTCGTGGGCACTGCAAGGTAGTAGGGCTAATCACTGAGCCACCGTCCTGCCAAATGCTGGAGGTCTGACATTTATATTTAAAAAAAACCAAGATCTGTGGTAATTCAAATCTGGAAGCATCTTTCTCGAGAAAATGAGTTCATGTTTTGAGTTCAATGCGAATGTGAAGTCATATTGGATTTGAAACATTAACTGTTTCTCTTAATAAATATTACCTCTCCACTGAGTTTTTCCAGTGCTTTCTGTTTCTGTTTTATTACAAAGCTGCTGTCCATACTAATAGTTTTGAAATTTTGATTCAGATTTGAAGAACACAATTAATGTTTAAAAGCTTTGTTTTCAATACAAGTTTACTACTTGCTTGATTTTATTATACTATACTAAAATATATTTTGAACACTGGGAGCTTTGTTTGTGGTGTGTGCCCTTATGCTATTTTAACAAATCAAAATTAAGTTTTAAATTCAGAATTTACCAGTGATAACACAGGTCTGTGTATGTCCTGGTTGACATTTCAAGTTTGTTTTTTAGTCTTAAGTGTAAATGGTAATTGAAAACAAGAGTAAGTTATGCTTAACTAAGCAGTGTCATACTATCCCTAAACATATACCAAATAAAAATAAATGCTGTTTTTAGCGTTATTCCTACTGATGAACAAATTTAATTCTGTATAGGTAACATTAGAAACATATAGGTAGCAAAGTAAGTAGATAGTGTTGTGTTGCAGAACGCTTGATAATTAAAACCTTAATTATACTTTCAAGAGATTCAGTACATTAAGCTTTGAAAGAGTTATTTGTGTTATGTTCTTATGAGAGAGAATCACATTCTCGTTAATAAACTTTGGCTTTAATTTTTTTCCATACATGGGATTTGATTGATGCTGGCAACACTAACATTTATTGCCCAAAGTTTAACCACATTACTGTGAGTCTGAAGTCGTATGTAGGCCAGGTAATGATGACAGATTAGTAAATGAGATGGATCTTTACAACAATTGACTGGTTACACGGTTGCCATCAGGCTAGCTTTTTATCGAAGAGTGCAAGTTTCATTTTCTGCCATGGTGGAATTTGCATGTATATCCAATGACATTGCCACTATATCATCACCTGTCCTTTTAGAAATTTGCTGTTTGCAAGTAAAATTACTGTGCTTTCAAAATAATTAATCATTTTTGTCTTCCTGAAATAGTTTTGAAAGAGTTAACCACAACAGTGATTTAAAGCAGGAAGCAACGATGATTTGTGGGAGTTAAACATTTTAAAAGTTGTTATTGTCTGTGTGGCTACCTATAAATCTGCATTGACTGTGATTATAGGAGACATTTGGACAACTAAGTAATAGATTAAAATTCCACAGTTACGTTTAATCTGATTAGTTTTGTTTCGTATTTGAGAATGTTGTATATCTGCTCTTCATCCGTTTATTTTGAAGTAATTAGCAAAGTTAATTTTTATACAAATATTTGAAATCATAACGTTTTGAATTTATTATCTTTAATAATGGAAAGTGGAATGTTTTTCAACTGAAAAAAAAAGTAATCTGGAATAAGTACTTCAGTATTGTGAGTGATATGGTATTGAGTTACACCTGCATTTACATTTCTTGCAAAAGTCTTGATATCTCTTAAGCCTAATGCAACAAATTCAACTTGGGTTAAAATATTGTAGGCAATATATTAAGACAAGTATCCTGAGTGTACAGGAAATAAATTTTACAGTATTAGAATGTTTTCTTGACTTCATGTAGAGTCTCAATTCAACATGGTTATTGCATTGAATACAGAATCTTTGATTTGATACTACATTTTTTTATGATCCCATGTTGTGAATGAAGCAGACACACAAGGTTTAGTTTGCAGCCAAAATATATGACCATAAGATGTAGCAGCAGCTGTAGGTTGTTTGGCTCATGGAGTCCGCTCCACTGTTCAGTGAAATCATGGCTGACCTGATAATACTCAACTCCACTTTCTTGCCTTATCCCTGTAACGTTTGACTCCCTTAATAATTAGATTTCTGTCTATCTCAGCCTTGAACATACTTAATGAACCAACATTGACAGCCCACTACAGTAACGAATTCCTCAGATTCTCACTGAGCTCCAACCAGCGATCTGGTTGTTTTGAATCTATGATGTGTAATCAGGCAGATTTAATAAATTATCTCAACGTAAAATATGCCCTGGGAAACAGTAATCATAATAAGGTAGTGTTTAATATCACTTGCATCAGAAACAACTGTGCTAAACATAAATAATAATTACAAAGGAATGAGAGCAGAGCTAGCTGGGTGGACTGGGGAAAGGAATTTAGCAGCGAAGACTGTTGAGGCTCAAGAGCAGCTATAAAAGAGGGTAATTAATGACTCCCCTGAAATACATCCAATTGAGAAAGAAGGGCCCTAGGAAGGGGATAAACCAAGTGTGGTTTACCAGGGAATTTGAGGATAACAAATGGAAAGGAAATCATACAATTATGGCAAAGATTAGTGGTTAGCCAGAGCATTACGGAAGTTTCAAAAAAGAACAAAAGGAAGAGAGAAAGATCACTAAAGAAAAAATACCAGGGAAGCTAATAATTAAAGATCAATAAGTTTATTGGACCTGATGAGATGCATCTTAGAATATTAAAGAAAGTAGCTACATTGTGTTTGTTTGTTCCCTTCTCCTCCCTTTTAACTCCTTGATTACTTAATATTTTTGGAAAACTGTTGGTATCCATTTGCATGAAAACTTATGCCAAATATTTGTTTGACTCTACTGCCATTTCCTAACTCCCCATTATAATTGCTCCAGCCTCATTCTCTAAGGGGCCTAGGTTAGTATTTCTTCTTTCTTCCTTTCTTTATACTTAAGGAAGCTCTTATTGTCTCTTTCAGTGTTCCTTGCTAGTTTGCTGTTTTTATTTCCTCTTTTATTATTGTTATGGTCATCCTTTTTGGCTTTTAAAACTTCGCCTATTCTCTGCCACCAATCTTTACCACATTGTTTTTCTCCCCTTCAATTTGATGTTGTACTTAAATGGGCTATGGTTAACGATAGTTGGTTTATCCCTTTCCAAGAATTCTTCTTCTCTACTAGGATATATCCTTGCTATGAGTCATGAACTTTGTTTTTGAATGGGTGCCATTGACTCTTGAGTATTGCGATCCTGTACCAGCTAATTGGACAGGCCACTCCAAAATATAGCTGGACCTAGAAGTACCAGATTAAAATCTTTAGCTGTAAAAATGTTTTCCTCTACCAATTTCTTTATATATTTTCTAATCAACCTGTTTGAGATGTTCTAATACGTCCCTGGAGCAGGCAGGACTTGAACCCAAGGCCCTTTCTCACTATCTCAAAATTATTGGAAAATTAAAATGTTTGAGATGTTCGTTGGTTAAAGAAATAAGCTGACTTTTCGACTAGAAAATAGACAAAATGTCCTATCAATCTTAGTTGATTGGAGTCCTGTTATTTTTAAATGAATAATGAAAATATCACACGTTGAGGTGAGTGCAGAAACCTTTCCTTGAATGAGTGATACAATCTGGAACTCAAATTTGTTTCAGAAATTGAACCACAGATCTAAGAAACTGTAACAATATCAATAAAGTTGTGGAATTAAAAATGTAGTGTTCATTTCACATTTCAACGCAGCCAGATGCTTTATTTCTTTATAAATGTATTGTGATGTTTTCAGGTTTGTTATGTTTTCTCCAGCTGCTATGATGAAAGTTCTCCATTTCAAAATAATTATAAATCTGTAATGCAGGTGTTAGAATTTGAATTGGAATAGGATGCCCTACAGAATATCATTGAAACTTCTGATTTATTTCATAATTGCAAGCTTTTGAATTGTGAACAGTGTAGGCAGAATATACTCTGCAATCTCTGTTAAATCTGTTCCGTACCCAAGAAAAACGTAGTTGGTTTTGCTAGATTATTTTCTTTCCTCCAAGATAATAGACAATAGGTGCAGGAGTAGGCCATTCAGCCCTTCGAGCCTGCACCGCCATTCAATATAATCATGGCTGATCATTCCTAATCAGTATCCTGTTCCTGCCTTATCTCCATAACCCTTAATTCCACTATCTTTGAGAGCTCTATCCAACTCCTTCTTAAATGAATCCAGAGAGTGGGCCTCCACTGCCCCCTGGGGCAGAGCATCCCACACAGCCACCACTCTCTGGGTGAAGAAATTTCTCCTGAGCTCTGTCCTAAAT
>NC_057729.1:12595685-12601596 GCF_004010195.1 Chiloscyllium plagiosum
GATTCTAGGTCCCCCCTGCGCAAGGGAGTGGATATCGTCCCTTACCAACATGGCCCCCCCACCCCTTCTGCCCATCAGTCTGTCCTTACGGTAGCACGTGTATCCTTGAATATTCATTTCCCAGGCCCTGTCCACTTCAAGCCACGTCTCAGTTATCCCCGCAATATCGTATCTGCCAATTTCCAAAAGAGCCTCAAGCTCATCCATCTTATGTCTAATGCTTCGTGCATTCATGTATAGTATTTTTAATTTGTTACTGCTCTCACCCTTCCCATCAACCCTTATTTCACTCAACCTTACAGCATGATGCCTTTCCGAGTTTTCTGCCTCATTAATACAGTTGTCTTTCTTGACTTCTCTTGTTCTAACTTTCCCTTCAATTTCCTTTTTAAACATCCAGTTTGTCCCCTCCCCCCCCCGCTACTTAGTTTAAATGTAGCGGTGTTGCAGTAGAAAACCTGCCTGCCAGAATACTGGTCCCTAACCTATTAAGGTGCAAGCTGTCTCTCTTGTAGAATTTATGTTTACCACAAAATATACCCCAGTGATCCAAGAAGATGGAAGTATCTTTACTATTTTGACTATTTAGCAATGCATTGAGAAGTTGCAAAACTTTGCAAGTTAGAAAGGAGTAAAATTATATTTCTAAGCTTTATTTGGAAACAACAAAAGAAAACCTTTGAAGAAAATCTGTATTTGTGTTGGACTTTTTTCATTCCTATTGAATTTCACAAGTGATGAAATGTTTTTAATAACCTGGCTCCTATTTTGAGTTGGGAATTTGGCAAGAAATTGCAAGTAAAATGTGTACAACAAATGTTACCGTGAGGAAATGGGCGGCGTGGTGGCTCATTGGTTTGCACTGCTGCCTCTCAGCGCCCATCTCAGGCAACGGTCTGTGTGGAGTTTGCACATTTTACCCGTGTCTGTGTGGGTTTCCTCATGGTCTTTGGTTTCCTCCCATAATCTAAAGATGTGCAGCTCTGGTGAATTGGTCATGCTAAATTGCCCATTGTATTAGGTGCATTAGTCAGGAGTAAATATAGAACAGGCGAGTGGGTCTGGGTGCGTTACTGTTCGGAGGGTCGGTGTGGACTTGTAGGGCCAAATGGCCTATTTCCAAACTGTAAGGAATCTAATTTAATCTATGAAAAGTTAATCCTGATTAGTTGAGACTGACTGGCAATTAAAATGAACATCTCAAATTTTTAAGCTAATGCCAGCAGTTAAACCTTAGGGAAGTTTTATTGCAAAAGGTGTCCAGTTGCAACAGGCAGTGGCAATTGAAAGACTTCCTAAACATTAGCATCTCTGCTTCCAAAGCAAGTACCCATGCTTTGATTGTTTAAATTTTTCCCTTGTTTGAGGATTATTGTAAAACTGAGAATTCCTGGACTGTTTGAATACATTTTGTGTTTTCTACATTTTTTTGTAGGTTAGGAGCTTAAAGTGATGTAAAATTGCAATAGCATTTAGTATGTACCCCAGTAATTACCATCTGACAGCAAATTTAATCTTTGCAGAGAATGCTGGTTCTAAAGTCGTATATGATCAACCACCATCTTGCCCATCATCCAGTGAAAGGCAATTTCGATCTAACAGAGTTCGTAATGCCGAGGTTGTAAAAGGTCATGAATCAGCAACATCTGACTCTTCATGCAGCATCTCATCTGATACCAGATATCTAGGTCAGTAGGTTTCCAGAGAGCCAATAGTTATACCATCTTTCTAAAGAAGATGGAATAATTCCACAAAAGGAAATATTTTAAGATGCATCCAGCCTTTACTATTGTGTGAAGTTGGTTATGCCTGTGTCTAACCTTTGATCATGGCTCAGGAGGTGGTTAATGGTTTTTGTTTTAAACTCTTGATTTTAAAATAGTGATATTTATTTACCTGTATGTAGTGCCCATGAATTGGATTTCTTGATATTTTGTTTTCCATGCTGAACATCTGGCGGAAGTGGAAAGCTGAAATGGTGAGGTGTTCAAGCTGTATAGGATTGTGTAAATCACTTTTTTTCTCTTGTGACTGAGAAGGGAAACACCTCATTTTTGTGGAAAGCAAGACTTGGATCTAGAAGTTAGTTTGCATTGATGGTGTTATTCACATTCTCAACATTCAAAGCCTTTATGCTGAATGAATTACTTTTGAAGTGTAGCCATTATTATTGAGGTAGTTGAAGAACCCTATTTGCTGTTTGTTAGATAGCTCTGTGCAATGTCTTAAGCTTCTCTGCATAAAGGCAAATGTGTCCTTGGAATGTAATTTAGTCAGAAATGTAGCATGTCTGACAATCCCACATTTATGCAGTGAAACATCAGCTTTGATTTATGTAAAGAGGTTTTTTGACTCTTGAATTGTAGTTCTTTGCTTCAAATATCAGAAAATTAGCACTAAATCAATTGACAAATATTGCGACTGTACAGGACGTTGTTGAGGCCACTTTTGGAATAAATGTACAATTCTGTTTGCCTTTCTATAGGAAGGATGTGAGTAAACTTGAGAGTGCAGAAAAGATTTGCAAGCAAATTGCTGTGACTGGAGGATCTGAGCTATAGGGAGAAGCGCAATAGGCTGGAGCTATTTTTCTTGGCGAGTCGTCAACTGAGGGTTGACCTTGTAGGGGTTTATAAAATTGAGGGGTATGGGTAGGGTAAATAGCCACGGTCTTTTTCTGAGGAAGGAGTCATCGAGAGCTAGTGGACGTAAGTTTAAGGTGTGAGGGGAAAGATTTAAAAGGGACTTGAGGGGTAACTTTTTCAAGCAAAGGGTGGTGGGTGTATGGAACAAGCTGCCAGAGGAAGTGGTAGAGATGGGTACAGTTACAGCATTTAAAAGGCATCTGGATGAGTATATGACGAGGAAGGGTTTCGAGTTATATTGGCTAAATGCTGGCAAATGGAACGAGATTAGATTGGGATGTCTGGTCGGCAGTGATGAGTTGGACTGAAGGGTCTGTTTCTGTGCTGTATGACTCTGATTTTAAAACGCAAAAGCAACATTTAATAATCAAGCAAGAAGGTGGCATTGTTTTAAACTTTTTTAGAAGGTTGTACTTTAGACTAAAATCATGCCATTTTCATTGTTGTTTTTACTAGGTTGTATTTCACAGCTTCTCCCATATAGCAGACGCTCCCCCTTTCAACTGTGCCATGAAGATCATGAACATCACTTGATCATTTTTGCAAAGGGGGGAGAATCTGAGCATTATCTTAGACTCTGTACTTTGAATCCAAAAATTATCGAATGATTACAGCACTGAAGGGACCGTTCAGTGCAGTGAGTCCATGCTGTCCATATGCAAGAGCAGTTCAGCTAGTTGCATCCCATAGTATGTTCCTGTATCTCTGTAAGCGTTTCCTTATCGGGCGCTTATCCAATTTAAATTGTCAAACAGTTTGTAAAATTCTTGCCAAATTTGATGCGAGTTACTGAAGCATTAAGGCAACTCACAAAGCAATTTCAAATGATCAAGAATATGTTAATGTCGCCTGATTCTAGCACTGCAATCTTTCGTTATCAACTATAATTGCAGTTGGTGCCACAGGTTTCAGGCAGTCTTCAAATACAGAAAAATGGATGCCAATTTCAAATGACAGATTTCAAGCACTGTCAGGTACTGAGAAGAGCCGTGTATTCATGCAGAATGATGCTTTTTCTGTCAAAGGGAATTACACATAGTTCTCAGGCAGTTTCTTAATGATTACATGGCTTATTTTACTGAAAAATGTGGATTTGAACATCTTGCAAATTTCCTGGATATCCTTAATCTGTTGACTAAGTGTAGAACAAGGAATCATAGCAATCAAAGCACTCTTACCATGTGGGTTAGCACATTTGGAGCTATTGATGGGAAAGAGACTTCAAGACATAACTGTTATTGTACTTGAGAAATTGCTCCCTGGTCTAACTGTCTAGGAATATCAAGAAATGCAAGACCGAAATCTTACACAACACAGTATACAGAAGAAACTACAATAGGCTCCAAGAGTGTAGAATGCAGACCAAAACAGATGGGATAGTTGTCCAGACAGATCAGCAGAGATCGTATCTGGTGCACATATCACAATACACAATAAGAAGAAATGGGGGAAAGCTTATTCAATTAAATCCATAAGTTTCTTCCCAAAGTCAGCAAATAATCATTTATTGGTCAGGTGAATTGGCCATGCTAAATTGCCCGTAGTGTTAGGTGAAGGGGTAAATGTAGGGGTATGGGTGCGTTGCGCTTTGGCGGGTCGGTGTGGACTTGTCAGGCCAAAGGGCCTGTTACCACACTAAGTAATCTAATCTAACCTAATCTAAATGAGCCAAATGTTGAAACTTAAAAGTAGAAGGAAGTGTACAGGTACATAACATTTTATCTGAAATCGGAAAAGCTCCGAAATCTGAACTCTTTTTGTGAAGTTTTTCTTTCTCCATAACAAGGTTGTTTGGTGTGCAAACAGTTAATCCAACTCCACACCCACTTGACCCACGTCAATCAGATGTGATGTGGTGGCATGACCCAGTACTGGCAAGCATCAGTTCTGTCTCAGCGTCTGCTGTTTGGTAAGATTCTTTTTATTTCACCATTAATCAATCACTTATTCTGAAAATTAGCCTGCCCCTAAGATTTCTGATAAAGGATTGTGTACCTGTACTAAAAATGTCACTGCAACAATCAAAATTAAGGAAGAAAAGTTATTTTTTAGAAAAAACATCAGCGATCTTCCAAGTTCAAGTTCTAGTTTTCATGGAAGAATTGTGGAAACTGCTGAGAAATAAAATTTGTGAAGTCCAAGTCTTTGTTGAAGATGTGCAATCAGATGAATTGGCCATGCTAAATTGCCCATTGTGTTAGGTGCATTAGTCAAGGGTACGTATGAGGTAGGGTAATGGGTCTGGGTGGGTTGCTTTTCGGAGGGTTGGTGTGGACTTGTTGGACCGAAAGGCCTGTTTTCATACTGCAGGGAATCTAATCTAATCTAATCAAAAAGCTCTTTCGGGTTGATAAATGATGTGTATCTAGGGCCAGGCCCAAAAATTTAATATCTAGTTTTCACCTCATTTTGATACTTTTTAGGAAATTCGTACATATATACTAAAGAAAACAACATAAGCAACAGTCAAATGAACTAGAGCAAAACAAAACCTCCCAAAAGAGCTTCACATGCAAATATTCAGTTTATTTTAAAGTAAAAGGTCATTTCTGATGACCACTGGTTCTGATTTCTCAAAGGTGGAATTATTTAGGAAAATGTTTTTGTAAGTAATCAAGTGTCTAATTGGTGCTAGCTATTTTTTGAGGTAGTATCTCTTTAAAAGTGATGGCTTGTCAATGCCCTACTGGCGAGCTAAGGCCTGAGCAGTAGCATCATTAAAATAGACCTGTGGAATTACACTTTATCAAACTCCAGTATCTTAGACCTTTATCAGGTTAGGTAAAAGGAGTGATACTTTCTACCTGTGTTTTTACAAATATATTAAGGACAAAAGGGTAACTGGTGAGAGAATAGGGCCCCTCAAAGATCAGCAAGGTGGCCTTTGTGTGGAGCCACAGAAAATGGAGGAGATACTAAATGAATATTTTGCATCAGTATTTACTGTGGAAAAGGATATGGAAGATATAGACTGTAGGGAGATAGATGGTGACATCTTGCAAAATGTCCAGATTACAGAGAAGGAAGTGCTGGATGCCTTTAAACGGTTAAAGGTGGATAAATCCCCGCGACCTGATCAGGTGTACCCGAGAACTCTGTGGGAAGCTAGAGAAGTGATTGCTAGGCATCTTGCTGAGATATTTGTATCGATAGTCACAGGTGAGGTGCTGGAAGACTGGAGGTTGGCAAACGTGGTGCCACTGTTTAAGAAGGGCGGTAAAGACAAGCCAGGGAAATATAGACCGGTGAGCCTGACCTCGGTGGTG
>NC_057729.1:12602570-12613637 GCF_004010195.1 Chiloscyllium plagiosum
GTTTGGAGGGATATGGGCCGGGTGCTGGCAGGTGGGACTAGATTGGGTTGGGATATGTGGTTGGCATGGGCGGGTTGGACCGAAGGGTCTGTTTCCATGCTGTACATCTCTGACTCTATGAACAAGTATTTGTAGAATTAACTTCTAAAAGGTACTCATGACTCTAATGCTATCACTCTCTTTAAAAGAGAATTCACTCAGCATTAAAACACCTTTAATTTACACACCCAATGTAATCTCCCTAACAGTTTTTTTTTGCCATCTAAATCTGTTTATTGTTCCCACTGATCATTTAGAAACTATTAATTTCTTGTGATTGTTCATAATCTAGTATTAGGAAACTTGGATTCTCAAGTAGACGAACAAAGCATGACTTTGATTTGTATTTCTACATTATGTGCATTAAGAAGAGAAAGGCATCGTTTTAGTTTAATTTCTGAGTGGCATAACAGGGTCTCTGAAACTTTGTTTACTTAATGAGGTTTTTAAAATATCTGAAGTGAATAATTCAGTGCTTTAATAACAGAAGAAGGGGATGAAAACTGCTGTTGTCTATTGACAGGAGTTCACAGGAAGACAGAACAATGCAGAAAGTCAGGCAATGTACAGATTTAATCAGCAAGAAAAAGCACTGTTGCTTCAGCCATCTCCACAAAACTAGGATTGGTGAAAACCCAAAAAGCAAAAAACTGCTGGGAGCTGGGGGTATGAAAAATTTGAGTTTACTCTGAAAGTTTGGAAGTTAATAAGAAAACTTCAGAAACCATTCCAACTCAACAGGCAGCTTTAAATTGGAGACAGAGTGACCCTTCTCTAAGATTTAAGTATCTGTAACGTTCATGTTAAGGGTAAGCAGATTGAAACTTTACTCAGACAATTTTAGCAAGATTATTTCAAATAGTTCTTGTATTGTTTGTTTTTTCTTTCTTTTTTTCTTCTGTTAAAAGCACAAATTCCAACCTCTTGTGAATTTATTCAGTAATTCATCACCATGGGAAACTATTAGGAAATGTAAAATGTTTGGCCTATCAAGCAGAATTGCACTTTGAAATTTGACTTGTCCGGTATAATATGGACCAGGCTAGACTCCCTCAGAACATGTCAAGAAAGTAGCCCAAACCCTAACTTTGTTTTAAGCAGGTGTAAAATGGATATTTTAACGGGGGTGCTGCTGGTCAAACCATTTAGTTTTAAACAAAACAAGATTTATTTACAAGATTACTGAATGGAGCACAAACAAGAGAGAACAGAATACTGAATAACTTAATCTATCTGAAAACCCAACAGATTATCCCAATTTAGTGATGCTGTTCCTAATACTTGCAACAAACAGCAAGTTATAATTGGAGAGAAGTCAGAGAGATCACATGGACCTGCTGCTTTTGGTCCAGCAGCCTTTTTCAATTCTACTGTGCTAAAACCAAACCAAAGAAAAGCTGAGCTGGGAAAACTGGCCACTCCCTCTTTCATTGTACAAGTTTTTTAGGTATAATCAAATTGGCCCGAAAACCCTTCAACTTAGACTTTTCAAAGTCTGGGTCTTTTATGACCTCTCTGGGGGAAAAAAAAAGCAATGACGACATAACTTGTTAAAGGAGCAGATTTGTCACAGGTATTACTATCAGCTGGGATCATAATGTGTTATTTATTCTGTTGAAAACTTACATAACTGATGCAGATCTGCACAAAAGTTGTGCAAGCAGATAACTTTCTTGCTCTCAAGTTGAGACTTGAGCTACCTCTCAATGAATTAGCCAATAAGTTATGACTGTTTCTCCTCATGTATATTTGGCAATCTTTCTTTTTCAATGAGCAATTAAATTTGTACTTTAGAATTTGACTTTTTGCAGTGTGAATGTTTTTCTTATATTGTCAACATTGGGCATGGTATTAGTTTTAGCACATCTTAATTTAGTAAATCATATACTTTGTGCAGAAGTCACACTTGCTTTTGTCTTATGTTGTTTACGTTTTATATCTTCAGCATAAACTCAATTTGCTATAGATCTCAGAACTGCAAAAATCAAATGACCATCAAAATTTGTTTTTGTTATTTGGGCAAAGAATTTCAAGAAAAGTCTGTACCCTTATCAATTGAATCCTGTTTCAGTATTGATTGGGGATTGAGAGTCCTGGTTAGATTTATGATGGCTACTGTCTGCACTAATGTCAGTCACATAACTCTTGAAATTTCTCCCCCTGCTCTGTTTCCAAAGGCTGTTTTCTCTGGAGATACAGTTTTGTGAATTCTGGTCAAGTATTTTCACAAGTGGAAATTCTTAGTACATGATGTCAGAAAGCCTATTCGGCGATAGTGCTGAGCACAGTTTTTTATGCACATGGTGTGTATATAAACATTAATTTCAGGAGCAGTTACCCCATAGTGGGGTAGGATGTAAATATTATCCTCCAAAAATGTGCAGAATTTCCTACTCTTGTACTTAGTGTAGGTGAGTGCTCGAGTCTAACTTCTACCTAGTCAGTGTCACTTAGAAATATTTGTCCGCCTGAGACATTTGGTGATCTGACAATTATGCAATCAGTAAGAATTATTGTTAGGTCAAACTAACTGTAGATTTCTTCTGGATCCTGGACAAATAGTCTCCTTCCTTCTCCATACTGTGTTGTGGTTTAGTTTTCTTCTAGTATATATATAGTAACAACAATGTACGTTCATCAGTATGACTTGTTCTTTGTATTAAGTGCCAAATATTTTTCACATTGACAGTGATGTGTATAAATTTATATCTTCATTTTCAAAAGATTGAGTGTTTATTTCAATACAGTACTAAATTGTTTCAGTTACACTTAGTTTTGGCATTGAGCCAGTGTTTACTTTTTCCTTTGTATTTTCTGCATTGTATCTTTGTGTCAACAAGTGTTAATGAACCAGGTAATACAAAAGTGACCTGAATATCTATTAATAAACTTGTGGAAATACTGGTAATATTTTCCTCTTTACAATCAAATTAAATATTGTAGATCTGTCTGTTCTTCACGTCCTCTGGGCATTTGAAAATGCTTTATAGTGAATTAATTCCTTTTTGAATGATAGGTACCATTGCTGCTGAGAAAGTATGGGCATTGACATTAATTCCTCTTTACCTTGCATCCAAACAAAATAGGCAAGTTAGGGCCTTGTTTTAAAAAAAGCAGAAACATAAACTTAGCTAGCCACGTATGCACCTATTACTATTAGGATGATGGCATAGCCCCTCTCATTCCCCCGCTCCCTCCTCTGCACTGATCTCCTTTTCCCAAGCATTCCCCCAATGCTTTTTTTCATTCCATCTATTCTGTGATCACAGCTCATCCCTCATTTGATAGCTCCTGGTATAGAACATGGCAGTGCCCACTGTTTAAAAAATGGTGCTGGAAAAACACAGCAGGCCAGGCAGCATCCGAGGAGCAGGAGAATCAACGTTTCGGGCTTATATATTTCGGGCAGAATATATTTCCATTCAAAGAATGATGGTCAAATATAATAGCTTAATTGCAGAATGGTTATTTTTAACTGGAGATCATCAAACTTGAGCCCTTTCGAAACTGACCTGTGCGTTAAAAAAAAATGTTAATTAATTGGTGGCAGCAAAAAAGCATTTGCAAAATTGGAATAATTGGGAGCACGTTCCCATTGTTTTAACTGGAGATCATCAAACTTGAGCCCTTTCGAAACTGACCTGTGCGTTAAAAAAAAATGTTAATTAATTGGTTAATTCATTTTGTGAATATGTTGTGACAGAATGGCAGCTAATTTTGGATTGAACTGATATGCACGATTACTGGGGTGATTACTTACGTTTGACATGCAAACCCTTGTGTGTTGGATGTAAGCAGTTTATTGTGTGAGAAATTTGTATTACTTGGATTTTTTTAAAAACCTGATTAGTTTTTAGTGTGTGATTGCTTGAAAGTTTATTATCGGCTATTTTTTCAGTTCGTGTTTTCACCACAGTCTTGACCCAAGTGTAAACAAGAACTAAAGGTGAGGTGAGAGTGGCTGTCCTAGACATCAAAGTAATGTTCAACCAAGTGTGGCAGCAAAAAAGCATTTGCAAAATTGGAATAATTGGGAGCACGTTCCCATTGGTTAGAGGCCTATTCACTGCAAAAGAAGATGTTTATAACCGTTGAAGAGAATCATTTCAGCCCTAAGACATTGACGCGGAGGTTGATTAGGCTACTGAAGTAGTCTCAATCATCTTCAACTACTTCGTCAGTGACTTTTCCTCCAGTCTCCGATCAGTAGTGAGGATCTTCATACATGATTGCATAATGTTCAGTACTATTCATGACTTCAGGTACTGAATTAGTTAATTCTCGCGTGCAGTGAGAAGCCGATGACACTTGGGTGTTGACTGATCACTGTCAAGTAACATTCGTGCCACAAAGTGCTGGATAATTACCATCCTTAGTAAGAAAGGTTCTGGCCATCTTCCCTTCACATTCGACAGCACGAGCATTGCAGAATCCCCTATCAGCATCCTTTGGGGTTATGATTGACCAGAAGCTTAACTGGAACAACCCTTATATATGTGTTTCCAAGGGCAGGTCAGAGGAGGGGTATTCTGAGGTGGGTAGCTTGACTCCTGAATCGTAAAACCTGTCCTTCGCCTGGAGGGTACAAGTCGAGGAGAGTGATGGAGTCCTTTCCACTTGCCTGAATGAGTGCAGCTGCAACTATGTTAAAAATGATCAGTACCAGTCAGGTCAGAACAACCACTTGATTGACATCGCATTCACAACCTTAAACATGCCTTTTCTGTCTATCTCCAGCGCAGTTTCAGGAACATGTACCACATAGAAGAAACACTGCAGAAAATAATTAAATTTCCTTTGACAATACCTTCCAAATCCACAATCTGTGCCATGTTATGCAAATGTATAATTTCATGATGCGTGTGCTTTGGAAATTTAATTTTTAAATGTTAGCGAATTTGGAGGAAAAAGCCTGGTTTTCCAGATAATTACCATTCAAAGATTGGCCTGAGTTTATTTAAAGTGATTATTGTTAGAGGTGTGAAAACAAAATATTAAAAAAGTGGTCTGACCTTAATTTAGGAATGGAGTCAGCAAGTCTGGTAAGATTGTAGTTGACCCCCATTAGAGAAAAGTATGATTCAGACATCTTGTCAGATCAAAGCAAGATTTGAAAACATTGGTTAAACAAGGGGAGGTCTTGTAAAGGTTCATATATTTTTCAGATCAAAAGACAGATTTGGGATTGTCTAGGTTGAATTTCTATTTAGGACACACCATTTGTGTCATTTTGCAGTTGGGATAGATTCTTTTGTATTGGGTTTATCAATGTGTTTTAACAGAAACGGCTGGTTACTTTGAAAGATAATGATAAGTCAGTTGTGCATTTGTTGTAGAACAAAGAACACAAAGCATTAGGAACCAGGGCTCCCTAAGTTGGAACTCCCAAGCAGAAGTTGAGCGTGGAGCCTAGAAAACCTAAGTTCCGATAAGTCCAGTTCCACTAAGGATTAGTATTGTCAGCTCTGCAAGTAAAAGATTGGCAGTGAAATTTTTCCGAAGAGATCTCTGACATCCCAGTACTTGACTAGGAAACTGAAGAAATTTGAAAATTGAGTCACCGCATTCTAGAAGTCTATTGCATACCTGAGCTTTGTCACAGGAGATGTAATGGCGCTTTGAAGATCCTGAAAGTATAGGGAAACTCTTGGATTGATTTTTTAAAAATGAGCAGGAAGGGGTCTGATGAGTGTTCAGTGTTTACATAATAGTGCTAAGTTAATACCTTAATTTATTTACAGTAAACGTTTCTGTTTAAAACAATTCTTGTGATTTTTACAGTGAATAACTGGGAATTAAAATTATGATCTATTGGGAGAGCCATTAATTTTTAAAAACCATCAGAAAAGCAAGCTCAGCAGACAGATGGGAATGTCACCATCTGCAAGTTTCACCCCAATGCACATGTCATCTTAACTTGGAGCTATTGTTGCAATCTTATTGGAGACAGTAACATTTTAAAATAAAATACAGGTTTCAATTTAGTATGAAAACAGTGGAGCAAGTTTTCACATTCAAGGGGAAAATATTGTTATTACCAAAAGAAAAGGGATAAGTTTCATTGATTTAGCACTGTATCTTGTGAGCTCTGTTACTTTAAACCAAGCTTCTGAACAGAAACATCCTCATTCTGCTTTCCTATCAACCGAGAATTCGTTTTTAAATTAGTCTTTTAAATGTCTATTTATATCTTCCAGAATTAAACCATTAGGTATCTCGGCGTCTGAGAATTCAGTTTGGTTTTCCTGTTTTCTTAGTTATCTCTCAAAGTGAGAGATTTCTTGTGAATTCTTCACTCCCCCCAACCACCACCTCAGATTCTGTATTTCTGTACTGAAAATAACTTGGAGTGGAAGAAAATCTTTCTTATTAAAGGAATAGGCTTTATATGTCTTCCAAATATTAATTCTGTTTGGAATGCAGAATATAAGCTACAACATTATAATGGCATTATTCTTGTACTTTAGACAGTGGGTCAAGCAGCAAATACATACACACAAATCATATGTGGCATTGATTGCTGGATGACTATAAATTTATCATTTCAAGGAAAAATGTTTAGATTTATCTCACTTAGACTTACCCAGAGCATGAAGATCCAGAAGCATCAAAGGCTCAAGTAGGCATTCGTGGAGGGATATCACTCAAAGAAATTCAAGATAGCACATATAGTAACATTGGAACGATATAGAGAAGATTAGCATGGCCCCTGTGCAAGGATGACGTAAACTTGTAAAGCGTTCAACCTCTTTCGGTGCATAGGTATTGTCCCTACCCCGTTCTGGGAGGCCCGGGTTCAAGTCCTACCTGCTTGAGAGATGTGTAATAGCATCTCTGAACAGATTGTTTAGAAAATTTTTAAAAACACCCAATATTGAAGATTGGGCAGTGCTATGTCTTACAAGCATGAGGATTATTTTAATTGATTCAGTGAGAGAAATGAGAAACTATTGAAGGAGAAATGTCTTCTCTACAAAATTTAATTCGGAGACAAGGTGTCATTATTCAAGCATGATGTCCAGTCAAAATATTTGCAGAATTTTCCAATGCAAACTCATGGAGAGCTAAGACCCTTGGATACTGGTTCAGATCAGAGCATGCAATAAAGCAAGAGTTTATTCCCTAATGTATATAGCAACCCAAACCTTATCATCAGCACAAAAAATGTGAATTAATGTACCAGCATGGTTTTGGCAAGCCCTATCTTGAGCCCAATATTTTAGGAATCTGTTTGCAGTGGATAATTTCACTTATCAGTAACACGCGCTCTAGAGCTGTTTGTATTAATGAGTCACGCAAGTTAGCCAAATCAAGTATAGCCTTTGCTAGGTGTGGCACATCAGTCTGCAAGCAAAGAGGAGCAAATCCACCAACTGACACTGGAAGTCAATATATCAGTAGTCCTGCCCATTTTGCTCCAAATATGCAAGACTTTGAATGTATATCAGCATCTTGCCAAGAAGCTCAGCCACTTTCACTTGAGTAACGTTTGGAAGCTTTTGAAGATCCAATGGCAGGACAAAATGCTAGACCTGGGTTGGTATACAAAGCATCTGCACCATACTAGATCACATCTGAGTTGGAAATTTTCAGTAGTCAGAATGTCTAGTACTTATCAAAGCACATCTTGTGGCGCACTTGAATCTGGGAGCCATTCTCCTGGCCTCTGTTGATAAACAGATACTCTTAAGGCTTCACTTTTGCATTTTGATATCACCTTCAAGTTCTGGGCGATGTTTAGCTGGGATCACTACACTAGGAGCAGCCTGGGCTGCTTCAAGGATTTTAATTAATCATTCAGCTTAATTTTGGGTCACTGACAAGCAGTTCCAAGGTCAAAAGACAGAGGCATTCTCCATGTTAGAAATGTTGATCTTTATGTTGCAGGGTGGTAGCTGATCGGCATTGAGTCTGTGTAGTTGGGGACCCAGTAGGAAGTGAAGTGCAGTTCAATAGCTCTGTATAGTCAGGGCTTAGAACTAGAGAGAGTGGAAAGGTCACTGGCTTTGTTAGCAGAAGTTGAGAAGGGCTTAGAAGAAGCCTGTAAGTTTTGACACTAAAGAGAAGTTAAAAGCAGCAATTGAAAAACCACAAGTAGTATTTGTGTAATGCAACAGAGGGGGAAATCCAGAGCACATCTGGCCTGGTAAAGTTAGCTGTCACTGAAAAGCTGGAGTTTTGCCTTTGAATGGTTACTGGAGTACTAGTGCAGGACAGAAATGTGATCAACCAGAACAGGAGCAACCATTGATGCAGTTCATGAGGAGATGTCTCTTGAGAGGGAGCTTCAAAACAGGATCAGCAAATGTGAATTGTCATTCCTTGAAATTCAATGAGGTTTTATGACCCACTGTTTCATTGCTCACTGGCTTGCCCTGCCCCCAGATGTTCATCTATAGGATCTGCCATGATCAAATTTGTTGTTCAACGTGTGCTAAGGGGTGTTCGAGCACAATCTATTATCCATGTTTGCCATTTGTTAATGCTGGATGCTGGAATTAAATATACATGTATTGCAGATGGTCTTGCGATTCTAATTTGCAAAGTATTGTTTGTTCTAAACTATGGAATCCTATGACATTACATAGTTCCCTGAAACTTACCTTTTATATAACTTTAAAAATAATAGTTACTTGCCCCAACTAGATCATGGCATAATTTTGTGCTCTCATCCAGGATCATAACATCAACATAGTAGTCTGGTCCAGTATCATAATATGGGGCTTTTGTGGCATTTGTAATCAATAAACAAATACAAACACTAGGACATTTTTTAATCTATTCATGGGAAACAGATATTTCTCTAGTTAACTTGCTGAATTTAAGGCTGGTTAAGATTTTCACTGAGTTTTGCTATATATGGTGAAATCTAAAATGGCTTTGACAGGATGTTGCTGCAGAGGGAAGATCTATCTCTGACTGAATTTCAAACATTGACCAAGGCTAGGTTCGTAATGTTATGATATAGCATAAGCAGAGAAAAAAATAGAGCAAGAATTAGAAACTAGAAGAAAGCAGGTGTAAGTTGAAATAACTATACAGTATCTAGGATCTGAAGAAGCCAGATAAAACAGTGAGTTGGGTACACCCAAAGAACTGCGGTTGCCAAAAATCTGCAACACAAGTTGCTGGACCTGAAGCTTAAATCTGTTTTCTCTCCACAGATGTTGTCAGACTTACTGAATTTTTCCAGCAATTTGCTTGTGTTTCTGACTTAACTAGAATCTAGTTGCATTTGAAGTAACAGGAAAATGAGAGAGACAAATGTTTAAATGTAAACTTCAAAGAGAAAACCACAAGAAAGCGTGAATTGGATAAAGAACAGTTCAGGTTATGGTGGCAAGCGATCTAGTAGTTTGGTTGAGAGTCCCAAGCAGATATCTGGTTTGATCAAAACTCATCATTTTTTTCCCAGATTAGGGGTAGAGAATTATTTTCTCTTGTTTGAGGAAGTGGTCGAAGGGCTCATAGGCTGCTATGCTGCAAAGTGTCCTGATTGGACAATTTTCGGATTGAGACAGTTAAAACTGTGGTATTTAACACCTATTAGATTGTTCTGGAAGCTTACCATTTCCCGTTTAGGACAACGAAGGTTAAACCCAGTCAGACATATGCTGAATTCAAAAAGGATAAAGAAATGTTATGGGATTATAGATTTACTTATCTGAAGTTAGAGAAACTTCTGAAAATGTGAGGGAAATCATGATTATAGTGATGTATGAACCATTGACTTTTGTTTTTGTAGGTGAAGAGAAACGAGCACCAAAACGTAGCTATCCTGTTGCTGAAGATGAAGAAGATGATGATTACAGAGTCAACTACTCCCCTATAGACACTGGCACAGGTCCAATGTTGGTATGTACAGTACTTTACTGGAAATCATCAAATCCAGTGAACGTAGGATTCAGTCATTTTGATCATGAGTGGAGTTCATTCTATTTATCAATTGTACTGGTATGACTTAGGGCCCCTATTTCTAGGGGCTATGATGAGGAATGAAACTGTATAATCATTTTGAAAGAATTGTGTCCTGAATGTTAGGTTTGATATCAGACTATGAATATGATGCCAACTTTAGACTAAAATTAATCTCATTCTGAAACTGGTAATATAATAATATGCTATACGAGATGTTGACCTATTAACTTCGACCAAACTTGAAAGGTTCCGGTTTGTATATCTAAGCCATTGTCAGTAAAAAATTAATGCAGTTCAATTACAATGTGTCCACTAAATCCAGATTTTTCCTTGCATTGCAAATAAGCCTTAGGATTGCCCATGCCTTAGGATATCCATGTGTTCACTTGTGATTACAAGACAATAGGTGTTGCTTGTTGAATTCATTTTCTGGGCAGCTTATTAATAGCAACCTATTCAGTATTTGATAATATTGTATGACTGGGTCATGCTCCCTACCAAATTAAACATTTGGTCTTTCTTAAATGGTACCATCCCTCAACTAAGTAACTTCGACAACTTGTCACTGTTTCCATTTATAACGATATGTGCATCCTCTTGATTTAATGTATTTTCCTTCTTAAAGACTGAAAATTTGATTAAAGCTTTGCAAGACTTGGAAAATGCAGCATCAGGAGATGCAACAGTTCGGCAGAAGATTGCATCATTGCCTCAAGAAGTGCAAGATGTTTCACTCTTGGAAAATATAGCGGGTAGGAAGTTTGTTCATTGACCACTGGTACTGGAGGATGCAGTGTGTCCCTGATCTGTTATTTCCACATTGCTTTTTTATTTTCTCCACTTAGTTTAATTTAGCTTCACTGTTACCAATTTCCTATGTTCTCACACTCAGATAAAGCAGCAGCTGAAAGACTTTCAAAAATTGTTGATGAGGCATGTTTGCTGCTCGCGGAGTATAATGGGCGGTTGGCAGCAGAGCTGGATGACCGGAGACAGCTGGCACGAATGCTGACTGAATACATCAACAGTCAGAAGGAGATTCTGGGGGAGAAAGAGAAAAAACTAGCAGTGCGTACATTTTTTCTTCGCTGTTACTAATTTTGAACTAAA
>NC_057729.1:12614137-12617793 GCF_004010195.1 Chiloscyllium plagiosum
ATAACGTGGAGTCATGGTTAAATCAATATTTTTTGTACTTGAGAGAATTAACCGCTTCTGTCCCAGAGGAGATTGGTATTAGATCCATTACACCTTTTATTAATGACCTGAGCTTGTGTATGGATGGCATAATTTCCGAGTTTGGTAATGGCACAAAAGTTAGAACATAGCAAACAAGGAGCATAGGAATAGACACCAACCAACACAGTGAATAAAAGTTAATGGAGACAAGTGTGAAATGTTGTGTTTTACTATGAAGGCTAAGGAGGAGTAATCTGGATTAAGTGATAGAAATTAGTAAGAGACATAATTGAGGGCTTTCACAAAATCTTTGAAGATGACATATAATTTAGATGACTTCTATTTTTAAAAGGTGCATGAGATCATTAGCTTAATTCATTAATGTTGCACAGTGTTGGACCTTAATTTAAATAATCACAACACTAGGTTATCGTCCAACAGATTTATTTGGAAGTACAAGCTTTTGGCGCACTGCTCTTCATCAAGTAGCTGGCAGACAGGGTCATAGGACACTGAATTTATAACTAAAGGTCATAGTGTCACACAGCTGATGCATATATTGAACAAACCTAGATTGCTGTTCAATATGTTGCATCAGTTGTATGATACTATTAGCTTTTGCTATAAATTCAGTGTCCCATAATCCTGCTCCAGAAGCTACCTGACGAAGGAACAGCATTCTGAAAGCTAGTACTTCCAAATAAACCTGGTGTTGTGTGATTTTTAACATCTTTGAGTCAGAGAATACAAAGGAAGGAAATTAGGTTAAACCTCTAGGAAATACTGGTTAAATGCTGGAGTATTATGTTCAATTTTGGACACCACAATAGGTAAGATGCCAATGCCTTTGAGAGTGTGCAGAATAGATTTATGAGAATGATAGGAAGAATGAGTGATCTTGTGTTGTGTTCAAAACTTGGAGAGGCTGATGTTCTGTTAAGAACAGAAAAGCTTAACAGGAAATTTGATTGAGGTGTTCAGAATCAAATGGTTTTGTGGAATAAATCAGGAAAAATGGACCAAAAGTCATCAACCCGCAGCTGTAGGTTTAATGCAAGTCGATCAAGAAATATTTTGTAAACACATTGTTGAAATCTGAAATGTATTGCTTGATAGCTAGATGGCAATAGAATCCATAGTGGTAGTCAAAAGAAAATTGATAAATGCTTGATGTGGGAAAGAAAATCTTAGTCTATAGGGAAGGAGCAGAGGACTAAAATTAATTGGATAATCCTGTAAATGAGCTGTCATGCACGAATGGACCAAGTGACCCGCTTATGTGTTGCATGATTCTGGTTATATGATTAGTCCAATATCTGATATTGGCATTTATGAAGTATTGCCAGTAGCTGTGGAGTAGCAGACATTATTATAACACTTGCAAAGATTCAGGATTGTGTAGTAGTTGAAAGCTTTGTTAGTGCAGCAGAGAGATGAACAATTGAAAATTTTGATTGGGACTGTTGATAACTGCACTTTGGGAATATGGCAAACCCCTAATTTTGCTATGTTGGTTCATTTTCTTGAATGCATGCGATTATGGCTAATATGCTATAAAAGCAGTTTAGTGTGCTAATGGTACTGGAACTTTGTCTTATTTGTCCTTGTTAATTAGCACTCAACTTCATTCTTTTTTAAAGTTGGTTCCCCAATCTTTCCAGATTGAATCCTTCAGTCAGGATTCTGGTCCTCCCAACAACCCTAACCATGGTCACAAACCACATTGCTTGACTGATCTTGCCCACTCTAATATTTTTTCCATAGTAACTCTATCCATCTCCAGTATCCACAATCTAACCTCTTACACCCAGTTAGAAACACTGCCTCAATTTAATTTGACTGAGCTGAATCATCTCCAGAATATCACTCACTAGCTTTTCTTCTTGTTGTGATGCCATCACTTTGGGGTTACTAGTCCAACATCCAGTGTTCAATGAACAGACATTTTCACCAGCTGAACATTGTGAAAATCAAACAATGTTTTTCAGGCCCCTCTACAAGTTTTTTATCCTAGCCATTGACTCTGTCTCCTCTCTGGCTGTTTACTTGAGGTAAAATGGTGATTTAAAGCCTTGGTATTGTTTAACTCCATGTTGGAGTTCCAATCCTGTCCATGGTCTGTCTCTCATTGCCTCCTTCTGTATTTCCTCTAGCCCAGCTGCAATCTCTATTCTTCTGACTTTAGATTTGTGAGTCCCAACCAATAGCTGTACAGTTGACTGTCATTCTTTCAGGCAACTAGACTTCATGCTTTGGAATTTTCCCCGATGTGCACCATTTCTTCAGTTCCCTCTCTCCTTTAAATGCCTTTTTAAAATCTATCTTTTTAACAAAGCCTTTGACAATAGACAATAGGTGCAAGAGTAGGCCATTCTGCACTTACTCTTCGAGCTTGCACCACCATTCAATATGATCATGGCTGCTCATCCTTAATCAGTATCCTGTTCCTGCCTTATCTCCATAACCCTTGATTCCACAATCCTTGAGAGCCCTATGCTACTCTTTCTTAAATGAATCCAGAGATTGGGCCTCCACTGCCCTCTGGGGCAGAGCATTCCACACAGCCATCACTCTCTGGGTGAAGAAGTTTCTCCTCATCTCTGTCCTAAATGGTCCAGCCTGTATTTTTAAGCTGTGTCCTCTGGTTCGGCACTTACCCATCAGCAGAAACATGTTTCCTGCCTCCAGAGTGTCCAATCCTTTAATAATCTTATATGTCTCAATCATATCCCATCTCAGTCTTCTAAACTCAAGGGTATACAAGCCCAGTCGTTCCAGTCTTTCAGTGTAAGGTAATCCCGACATTCCAGGAATTGACCTTGTGAGCCTATGCTGCACTCCCTCAATAGCCAGAATGTCTTTCCTCAAATTTGGAGACCAGAACTGCACGCAGTACTCCAGGTGTGGTCTCACCAGGGCCCTGTACAGTTGCAGAAGAACCTCTTTGGTCACCTCTCTTAATCTCTCTGACTCTGGCTTGGCAGTTATTTTCCCAGAGCTTCTGTAATATGCTCTGGGGCCGCTCATAGAGATGTACAGCATGGAAATAGATCCTTGCGTCCGACCCATCCATGCCGATCAGCTATCCCAACCCAATCTAGTCCCACCTGCCAGCACCTGGCCCATATCCCTCCAAACCCTTCCTATTCATATACCCATCCAAATGCCTCTAGTTCTGGACTCCCCGACCCCAGGGAAAAGACTTTGCCTATTTACCCTATCTAAGTACCTCATAATTTTGTAAGCCTCTATAAGGTCGCCCCTCAGCCTCCGACGCTCCAGGGAAAACAGCCCCAGTCTGTTCAGCCTCTCCCTGTAGCTCAAATCCTCCAACCCTGGCAACATCCTTGTAAGTCTTTTCTGAACCCTATCAAGTTTCACAACATTTTTCCGAAAGGAAGGACACCGGAATTGCATGCAATATTCCAACGGTGGCCTAACCAATGTCCTGTACAGCCACAGTATGACCTCCCAACCCCTGTACTCAATACTCTGACCAATAAAGGAAAACATACCAAATGCCTTCTTCACTATCCTATCTACCTGCGACTTTCAAGGAGCTATGAACCTGCACTCCAAGGTGTCTTTGTTCAGCAACACTCCCTAGGACCTTACCATTAAGTGTATAAGTCCTG
>NC_057729.1:12618026-12626387 GCF_004010195.1 Chiloscyllium plagiosum
GTATTAAACTCCATCTACCACTTCTCAGCCCATTGGCCCATCTGGTCAAGATCCTGTTGTAATCTGAGGTAACCCTCTTCGCTGACCACTACACCTCCAATTTTGGTGTCATCTGCAAACTTACTAACTGTGTACCTCTTATGCTCGCATCCAAATCATTTATATAAATGACAAAAAGTAGAGGGCCCAGCACCGATCCAGTGGCACTACACTGGTTACAGGCCTCCAGTCTGAAAAACAATCATCTACCACCACCTTTTGAGCCAGTTCTGTATCCACATGGCGAGTTCTCCCTGTATTCAGTGAGATCTAACCTTGCTAACCAGTCTCCCATGGGGAACCCCTTGAGTTAACGATACTATAGAAATACAACATGTTGTTCGAGCAGCAGAATTATAGGTTGTAATATAGTCTAATAGAAATATATGATTTCTTTTTCTTCAGGAATACAAACAGAAACTGGCTCAAGTAACACAAGTTCGGAAAGAACTGAAATCTCACATTCAGAATTTGCCAGACCTTTCATTGCTTCCAAATGTTACAGGAGGTTTAGCACCATTGCCCTCTGCTGGTGACCTTTTCTCTAGTGACTGAACTTGCTACCCTTTTCTCAGGAGTCAACCGCAATACCTCCGCTGTGTGTGACAACTTCTTGAAGGCATGGATCTGTGATATGATGGGGCCTAAATCAGCAGGGCCCAACCTTTAAGACATCTGTGTACAAATTGCATTAGAGCTGTAGTAACCCTAACATGGTGGTTTACAGCAGTTTGAAACATGGAGGAAAATAAACACTATTCAAAGCCACTGCTGTTAACCTGTAAGTTCCAATATACATCAATCCTGCGCCAGGAGCAATGGAAACTTTCTTCTCCAATCAGGATGTTGTGACGTCCATGTGACAATGTGAACCAGATGAGCAATATAAAGTATGCACGAGTCCACAGAACTGAATATTTTGAACTGAATGTAGTTGTGTATTGAAGTATAGCGCTGATAATCTAAAATGAGAATTGGGCAAATTGTTGGCACTGTTACAAGAGCCTTTATATTGTTCTAGATTACAAGTTCTTACTGTACCTGAATATGAAAAGTTAGATATCCAGTTTCTCCAAATCTACAATTAATTTTGCTCTTTTAAGCACAACAATTTTAACTTTTATTTTTAAATGTTCTTCCAAAGGTAAGGGAAATCCAAATTTAAAATGCATGCCAGCTATATAACTTGGAGTAAAAATTCATTAATGGTGCCCATTGGGCCAGCAATAAGAGGTTTCCCAACTGTAGTATAGTTAGCTGCAGCTTATTCTTGTATGCTGGTCCTGCAAGTTTGCATTGGAAGTGCAGAGCCTATTTATACTTGGTTTAAAAATGGGCATATCCAAATATTTAAGCACATTCATATTGAGGGCAGACTTACCGCCTTCATATACCATTGTTTTGCAGTTGGTGCTTGGTATATGTCCAACACTTCTGCTTTGCTACCAGTAGAAGAATGTGGTGCACTTCTGTTAACATTTTGAGTTTCAAGTATCGTGTTTAGGTCCATGACAATTGAATTTGGTTTTGTACTGGGGTCTCATAATTCCAACACTCCTTCCTCTCATTGAGGACTAATTAAACATTTAGGTAGACTCGTTTTGCATCACTTGTGTTAAGTTGGGGGTTTCAGTTGTTTAATAACAGAGCAAAATCAGTAATTCGGTTGCTTTGTTTAGAAAAATTCTTCTAAGTGGATTCAGTTTTTTTCAGAAGTGACAAACCAAAACATGATTTTTATCTCGTGCAGAGGATACTTTACTTTTCTTCCAAAAAATGTTTCTCAGTTCAAGCTTTGAGCATCTTTGTTTAAAGATTTACATTTATTATTTGACAGCTGTGGGTGTACTTCTAAATTCTTAAGTCCTTAATATGGAAAAGTCTTGACAGTTTGTTCATAAAAAGAAGTTAGAAGAAACCAGTTTGGTGAGAGGCATATGACAAGCATGGAGAGAAATTTTCATGTTTTTCAAAAAACACTGGAGTGGGAAAGCCCTTTTGGATCCTTGCAAATATGTAAACTATTATGTGAATTGAACTGGTTAACAATTTTCATTTTTAGTGTTTTTATTTACTTACAATGGATTTGGTTCCAATAAGTAGCCAGCTAAGGATTTTTTTTAATTAAAAAGTAATTCAGTCAGCCTGACCAAACACTATTAAACTCTCTTGGTCTCATTAACATACATTTCTCTTCCCTTTTTTTGTTTGACTTTTTTGTTTAATTGTATGAACAAATGACGATTTTAAAAAAGGTTCAATTACAAAGAAAGGGTTATATGTTGATAGAAATTTCACCAAGTTGTTGTATCTTGGTAGTTGCCACACAAGACAGTCGATCTCTTGACTTGCTACAGCTCAGGCCCAAAATTGCTCCTCCCAGAATGGTGAGATTCTTTTCTTTTGTTACCTTTTATATGGATTGGGAAGAGAAATTGTCTAAAAGGCACTTCCTTCTGTACTACTTGAACATCATTAACTGTAGATCAAATAAATTACTTGGAAATGTAAGAATTATTTCCATGTGTGAATCTCATACATGGGATTTCTAGTTACATGCAATGATGAGAAATGTAAACCTTTAGGTTCATCTGCAGTGATTCAGGGATGACGAAGCACGCTTTCTAAAATTCTAAATCAGGCTTTGCTTTGTTTGCATCTGCCTGTGGTGTGCAATTGGGAAATGCAGTTTATGTTAATGTGGTACTTACATTGGGCCTCAGGCTTTTTAAAATTAAACATAATTTTGGAATTGGTCACAAGTTTGAGGTTCTTTAAGTTTATAGGATTTATCCTCTTGACTGAAAATTAAAAACCTTTCTGGGATAAAATACCCACCATTGTAGTCTGTGTAAGTTTATAAATAGCCTATGTTTCAGAAGATCATTATTTTCTATACACAATCAAATTATTACTAATTGTGCTGTGTTGTAGAAGCTAATGTTTCTTATAAAGTCAGCATTGCAACAAACTACCCTAATTTGGCAGCCATTCTATCCAAATAATTGCTTGGTAGTGTTGAGGGGAAAACCAATGTTATTATAAGTGGGAAAATTGACAGTGGTGATATTTGTGTAATGTGTTCTAGCCAAAACACTCACTACCATATTTTCAATATTGACTAAATATAGCAATTTTGCAAGGGGCCAGGTATCTATTGTTAATAAGTCAACAGAAATTTGTTTGATTTCCCATTAGCTGCACAGTATTTTCGGAATTGAAAAGCAAGGCATTTCTTTGTCTCTCAAAGCAAGTGCATTTTGCTGACATCTGCAGCTTTCATGATCACCCAGAAACGGTCACTGATACAGATCATTCTCGGTCATGGTACTTAATGTGGATTTCCCTTTTAGGATTGGCATATGAGAGTACTTGGACCACTTAAGTGCAATTTAGTTTTGGCTTGTAATGTAGCACCCTTCAGAATATGCCTTAAATTAATTCCATGCATAGTTTCAATTGTCTCCCAAACATGAGTATTTTAGAAAACATAACTTCTATTTTTTTTGTGAAATTTGTCTGCCTGCAAATATGTAGAAACCTTTGAATGTATTTGTAAGAAGCTTAATAAAAAAAAAAGTAATATTGAACAGAAATCACATTACTAGGTGAATGTGTAATAGGTTAGTGTTGGAATACAAAATAAAAAAAAGAATTGGACGTATCGATCATATTCTGGCACACCGTTATTTTAATGTTTACTAATTGTCAGTCAATTGAGTTATGCTAATGTATTTTTTTTAAATCTGAAATATCCGATTCATGAATGATAGGAAATGGAATGAGATGAAAGTAATTCAATTATCAAAAGCAGATAAAAACATTCAACAGATAACTGTATGGTAAGTCTTAAGTGAA
The DNA here is from genome assembly GCF_004010195.1 of Chiloscyllium plagiosum. NCBI lineage: Eukaryota > Metazoa > Chordata > Chondrichthyes > Orectolobiformes > Hemiscylliidae > Chiloscyllium > Chiloscyllium plagiosum. The sequence continues at coordinate 12,621,924 of NC_057729.1, forward strand.
CAGATCTGAAGATTCCAAATGAATTTAATTATTTTGAAGTATAATGGAATAGAGACCTACTTTGAGTAAAGGCACAGAGCTTGAAAAGTTATAACTTGAGTTGCATCAAGAGACACTAGTACACTTCAGCCCTTATTCTTGTTCAGGTTTTCTGCAACGGATGAGTACAGTTCAGAAATCCAGTTCTGCAGCTCCTAACTCAAATACAGTCATGATAGATCCTGGTTAGGACATCAATGGTTTGACAAACTTGACCTTTTGCTTAAAGCCAGGATTTTATTTTCATATTTGACTTAAGATTTCTGTGATAATTTTTCTACTTGTAGATAAAGTGCGCATGTGATCCATTTGAATTTCTAAAGTGGGCCATGAAAACACAACCTCCCATAGATATGTTTTATAGATATAGCATTCTATCTTCTAACATTTTGTCAGAAACATTAAAATTGGATTATTATAATTAATTATTATACACCCTGCAACTGGGTCTGGAAGGTGTAACAGATTTTATGATTATGTACTAGTATTTTAACACTGTGAAACAAAAAAGCCATGTGCCAATAGGATTATGTTTTCAACATGAGCAAAATATTCCTAATATAAATGTTATGAGCATCAAATCCTGGCTACAAATATATGGTTTTGATAACCATTGTAAGAAATCAAAATCACGCAAAAAGCTATTATTGTTGTTGAAATGTAAATAAATAGACCTATCAAATCAGTGTTTTTATATTCACTTTTTTACATGCATGTTGCATTTTTTTGATTTAGTATAAATGGTTTATAAGCAGTAGGTGAATTCTGAACTAAGTGCAATGTTTAGGGCAGCACAGTGGTTAGGACCACTGCTTCACAGTGCCTGGGACCCAAGTTCAATTCCAGCCTTGGATGACTGTGTCTTTGTGGAGTTTATCCATTCTCTCCATGTCTGCGTGTTTCTCTGGGTGCTCTAGTTTCCTCCTCCACTCCAAAAATATGTGATTTATGTAGATTGGCAATGCTAATTTGCACTGTAACGACCAGGCTGTGCAGGCTAGGTGGATAAGCTATAGTAACAGCAGGGTTACAAGGGTAGGGTGGAGAGGACATGCTGTCAGAGGGTTAATGCAGACTTAATGAGCCAAATGGCCTCTATCTGCACTGCAGGAATTTTATGATTCAAATTGATATTTTTAATCCTTTTTAAATAACCTCATTTTTGTGCTTACTCCTTTTTAAAAGCAATTTGCTGATTATTGAGAACATGACCATAATATCTACCTAATTTTGGAAAATATTGCAATACCTGTGATAATCAAGTGTTTAAAAAACTGCAAGTAATTCACATTTGTCACCTGAGAACAGTAAATATGACCTTGTAAGTTTGTTAGGTTATAACAACTAGCAATAGTAACGTAACTTTCCGATCAGCTGCATTGTTTGTAATTGTAAAAATAAAGTATTTTGTTATGATGTTGATTTTGTTATTTATTTGATTAGTAAAATGTCCCTGGGGTTCCACTATTTCAATAAGAAACTTTACTTTGAAGTAATTTTGGAGAAAAAAGGAACACAATTAATTTGGGACTTATAAAATATTCAGGACCCAAGACAACGATTGGCCAAGGTTGTATTAGAGAATGCAAGATTTTAGAAGAATGAGGGGGAATTTCATAGCAACCTATAAAACTCTTTAACAGGACTAGATAGGGATAATACAGAAAGCATATTCCTGATGACCAGGAAATCAGACCAGGGGTCACAGTGTAAGGAAATGGGGTAGGCCATTTAGGACTGAAATGAGAAATTCCTTTAGCCTAACATTTAAAAGGCATCTGGATGGGTATATGAATAGAAAGAGTTTAGAGGGGTTTGGGTCGAGTGCTGGCAAATCGGACTAGGATTAGGTTGGGATATCTAGTCAGCATGGACGAGTTGGACAGAAGGGTCTGTTTCCGTGCTGTACGTCTCTATGACTCTGGGATGTTTTACTTCAGAAAGCAGTTGAGGCCAAAACATTGCATGTTTTCACGAAGAAGATGCACGTGGTTCTTAGAACTTAAGGGATCAAAGGACATGGACGCATTCAAGAAACATAACCTTAGTTAAACTGTCCAAAGAGTTGATGGACATTTTCAATTCTCAGTGAAGACTATGGGGAATTTCAGGCCAGTTTTCAAGTGCCAACGAATCTGTAGCAATTTGAATGTATTGTAAAATAAATGATAATGATCAGTGAGGTTTGTGAGCAATATATCCTTGTAGAAGTGTGTAGTTACATGTGAGGGAACCTAAATGGGAAACAAATAGAGGGAAAGCTTTGAAAAGGGTGAGGGGGTGGAAATGAGGATTTCTAAACAGATGGAAAGCTATGGCATGAGGAATCTGAGATGAATGCAGTAACTACAAGTAAAGTTGTGTATGAGTGAGGAATTCAAAGAAAAAATATTCTTGAACAATTTCTCTCTGATTTGTGGAAATTCACTAGTGGAGCAGTGAAGGAATTGAACATTGAAATGCCTGGGTTGCATGAAATTGAGTTTGGGCAGCATTGGTAAAAAAGACAGGCTAGACAGAGGTGATTTTTGACACTGAAGGAAGTAGTTTTGGAAATGAATTAGAAGTGCTGGAAACTTGAGTAATTTAAACTTTAGTTGTAAAGGGTAATAAATATTTTCAGTTGATATTTTAATCAATCCAAATATGGCCTTTAAATCCAACTTGCTACTTGTTGAGGATAGTACTTTACTATAATTTGTCACTGATTTCAATAATAAAGACAATTTTTTTGGAGCAACTGTCAAATTTTGCTTCAGTGTTTGTTAATAATTGTGAGTACTTGATCTTCGGTTATACCTATTCGCTATGGAGCTCACTTTAACAAAGTGTAAAACATCTATTTTGAGAGTGTGCTCATCTGGGGCATGAGAACGTATTTTAAATGATCCTTTTGTTATCCTCCTGTGTTCAGTGCTAGCAACTTATGTTGTGCAACAGTCACAAACATATCAAATTTCTTCATTGAAGATTATTTCACACAATCCATGGTTATGCAATAGTCCCCTGTACCCGTGGGGGATATGTTCCAACACCTACTGCAGAAACCCAAAACCGTGCGTAAGAGGGAACGCGTTCATTTAAATTGGAAATTTTCCTTCCTGGCAGCCCCCAGTCCCTGGTCCTGGAAGCTTCCTATAGTATGTTCGGGCCGCAGTAAACCGTGGGTTACTGAAACCGTGGAAAAGAATTCCATGAATACGAAGATCGCCCTGTACTGCAGAAGTAACTAAAATTGACTTGGCGCAAGAGAAAGAGAGTTGAAGTAATTTCTCAGGATGACTGCATGTCCATCCAAACCAGCCAACTGTCAAATATTGTAGTGCCAGCTATTGCTTTATGGATGAAATACAAACTGTTGCAGACGCCTCTTACCCCTGCACCCAGAAGTATGAGGTCATCTCCATCCCTTGACAATAGTGAGCTTTTTAACCACATTGCTCTTCCCACTCAGTGTAATTTAACGGTATATTTGTGTATTTGTTTAGACACAAAGAATGCATTTGCAGAACTTTGAGAAGCACAGTGTTCGATAGTAAAGGGATCTTGTATCATCAAATAAATTGATTCCTTTTGCAGACAGGTTTTGTTACAATCATATTAAATTTGGCACTGGTAAGCTACTGAGAAGATTGCTAAGCAATAGTTCATTTCAAGATATGGCTTTTATCCAGAAAATCATTATCTGCCAGACTTGGCTGGGCTAGTTGATAGTGTTCTAATCAGTGGCATACATCTCGTACTAAGTTTCATTTAGTATGTCTGCATTTGCCTGCATCATCCTTCTCCACATCTAATTTGAATTAAGTGTTTGTGCAACATAGTATTTAATATTAGAGACTATTTTGAGACTTTACAGAGGAAACCCATTTAAAGAAAAAAAAAATTGAACAATTTCTCTGAATCTTAGTTTGAGGAATGATAAGGGCTTTGTAATACTCTTAATGCTGTATTGTAATTCCCAGTTATGGTCCTCGGGCACACAGGCACAGTCATAGAACATTACGCGCAGTACAGGCCCTTCGGCCCTCGATGTTGTGCCGACCAGTCATACCAATCTGAAGCCCATCTAACCTACGTCCGTATGTTTGTCTTAAATGCACTTAAAGTTGGCGAATCTACTACCATTGCAGACAAAGCATTCCGTACCCTTACTACTCTGAGTAAAGAAACTACCTCTGACATCTGTCCTATATCTATCACCCCTCAATTTAAAGCTATGCCCCCTCGTGCTTGCAGTCACCATACTTGGAAAAAGGCTCTCCCTGTTCACCCTATCAAACCCTCTGATTATCTTATATGTCTCTATTAAGTCATCTCTCAACCACCTTCTCCAACGAAAACAGGCAACATCCTAGTAAATCTCCTCTGCACCCTTTCCAAAGCTGCTTACAATGTGGTGACCAGAATTGTACACAATACTCC
>NC_057729.1:12626413-12649454 GCF_004010195.1 Chiloscyllium plagiosum
TTAGTCCAGTACTTTGCATTCCGGTTACTCTGACCAAAGTGAATCACCTCACACTTGTCCGCATTAAACTCCATTTGCCACCTCTCAGCCCAGCTTATCTATGTCTCTCCGTAACCTACAACATCCTTTGTCACTATCCACAACTCCACCGACCTTAGTGTCGTCTGCGCATTTACTAACCCACCCTTCTACGGCCTCATCCAGGTCATTTATAAAAATGACGAATAGCAGTGGACTCAACACCAACCCTTGTGGTACACCAGTAGTAACTGGACTCCAGGATGAACATTTCCCATCACCACCACCCTCTGTCCTCTTTCAGCAAGCCAATTACTGATCCAAACTCCCACAATCCCATTCCTCTGCATTTTGTACAATAGCTTACTGTGGGGAACGAATGCTTTGCTGAAATCCATATACACCACATCAACCGGTTTACTCTCATCTACCTGTTTGGTCACCTTCTCAAAGAACTCAATAAGGTTTGTGAGGCACGATCTACCCTTCACAAAACCGTGCTGACTATCCCTAATCAAATTATTATTTTCTATATGATTATAAATCCTATCTCTTATCACCTTTTCCAACACTTTACCAACAACTAAAGTAAGGCTCACTGGTCTACACTTACCAGGGTAATCTCAACTCCCCTTCTTGAGCAGGGGAACCACATTTGCTATCCTCCAGACTTCTGGTATTCCTGTAGACAATGACAATTTAAAGATCAATGTCAAAGGCTCGGCAATCTCCTCCCTGGCTTCCCAGAGGATAAATCCCATCCAGCCCAGGGGGACTTACCTGTTTTCACACTCTGCAGGATTTCTAATACCTCTTCCTTGTGAACCTCAATCCCACCTAGTCTAGTAGCCTGTATCTCAGTATTCTCCTCGGCAATATTGTCGTTTCCTAGAGTGACTACTGTCGAAAAATATTCATTTAGTGCTTCCCCTATCTCCTCTGACTCCACACACAACTTCCCACTACTATCCTTGATTGGCCCTAATCTTAATCTTAATCTCATTCTTTTATTCCTTAAATACCTATAGAAAGCCTTAGGCTTTACCCTGATCCTATCTGCCAACAACTTCTCATGTCTCCTCCTGGCTCTTCTGAGCTCTCTCATTAGGTCTTTCCTGGCTACCTTGTATTCCTCAAGCGCCCTAACTGAACCTTCACATCTCATCCTAACATAAGCTGCCTTCTTCATCTTGACCAGAGATTCCACTTCCTTCGTAAACCACGGCTCCCATGCTCTACAGCTTCCTCCTTGCCTGACAGGTACATACTTATCTAGGACACTCGGAGCTTTTCCTTGAATAAGCTCCACATTTCTAATGTGCCCATCTCCTGCAGTTTCCTTCCCCATCCTATGCTTCCTAAATCTTGCCTAATCGCATCGTAATTGCCTTTCTCCCAGCTGTAACTCTTGTCCAGTGGTATACACTTATCCCTTTCTATCACTAAAGTAAACATAATAGAATTGTGATCGCTATCACCAAAGTGCTCACCTACTTCCAAGTCTAACACCTGGCCGGGTTCGTTACACAGTACCAAATCTAATGTGGCTTCGCCCCTTGTAGGCCTGTCTACATACTGTGTCAAGAAGCCCTCCTGCACACACTGGACAAAAACTGACCCATCTATAGTACTCATACTTTTGTGTTCCCAGTCAATATTTGGAAAGTTGAAGTCCCCCATGACAACTACCCTGTCTCTCTCACTCCTATCGAGAATCATCTTTGCTATCCTTTCCTCTACATGTCTGGAAATATTCAGAGGCCTTTAGAAAACTCCCAACAGGGTGACCTCTCCTTTCCTGTTTCTAACCTCAGCCCACACTACCTTAGTTGACGGGTCCCCTAACATCCTTTCTGCAACTGCAATACTGTCCTTGACCAACAATGCCACACCTCCTTCTCGTTTACCATCTTCTCTGTTCTTACTGAAAGATCTAATCCCTGGAACCTGCAACAACCATTCCTGTCCCTGCTCTATCCATGTCTCCGAAATGGCCACAACATCGAAGTCCCAGGTCCCAACCCATGCTGCAAGTTCACCCACCTTATTCCGGATGCTCCTGCCGTTGAAGTAGACACACTTCAAACCAACTTCTTGCTTGCCAGTGCCATCTTGTGTCCCTGAAACTTGATTTTGGACTTCCTGGTATTCTGTTAGTTAACAGTTGAACCTTGTGGACCTTTCTGCATTACACTATTGACATTGTTCACTCTTAATCTCTCCCAGTTTTAACAAATTCCCATAGCCTCCAGGGCTACCCCTCTTTATTTTTTGAAAAATCACCATGCCCACAGAAGTTAATAATTAAACCCTTCCAGGCACATGCACACTTAACCCAAACCCCCACTTGTTTAAATTCAAAAATCCCAATTCAAAATAAGTATTAAACTATATATAAATCTCACCCTTCAGATCACAACAATGACCCCAGTTTCAACTTTCTCCTGCAAGTGGAAATCTTTTCTCCATTGTGTCAACTCTGCTCAGAACCTTGTATGTTTCAATCAACTTGCCTGTAACATACCCAACTCCCAATGGCTACAACCTAGTTGCGCACGATCCTAACTTGTCACTGTAAAAGTCTTCCTTCTTGATCACTGAGACAATATCCTGGGATTTCCTTTTTTCCAGCATAGTAGTGTATCTACACTACACTCGATTGACTGACTGTAGTAGTTCAAGGCTAAGGTTTATCTTTTTTTTTCAAGGTATGGCCAACAAATGCCTGTCCTGCCACTCGTCACATATCTTTTATCCCTTTTCTCTGTACCCGAATCTCTCAACCAATATTTTGAGGTTGCCTTTATTTTAATGCACGTTCACATTTTCTTATCATCACTTTTGTAGCAGCTTTTCAAGAACCTTCCAGGCAGTGGATGAAGGGACAGTATTTTGTCAAGCCTGATAGAGTGGAAAACATAGCATGCACGGTAAACTCTGTGGGAGGCAAGGGAAGTGATTGCTGGGCCTCCTAATGAGATTTTTGTATCATCGACAGTCACAGGTGAGGTGCCGGAGGACTGGAGGGTGGCTAATGTGGTGCCACTGTTTAAGAAAGGTGGTAAGGGCAGGCCAGGGAACAACCTGACGTCAGTGGTGGGCAAGTTGTTGGAGGGAATACTGAGGGATAGGATGTAAATATATTTGGAAAGGCAAGGATGGGTTAGGGATAGTCAACATGGCTTTGTGCGTGGGAAATCATGTCTCACAAACCTGATTGAGTTTTTTGAAGAAGTAACAAAGAGGTTTGATGAGGGCAGAGCGATAGTTGGGATCTATATTGACTTCAGTAAGGCATTTGACAAGTTTCTCCATGGAAGACTGGTTAGCAAGTTTAGATCTCACGGAATACAGAGAGAACTAGCCATGTGGATATAGAACTGGCTCAAAGGTAGAAGACAGAAGGTGGTGGTGGAGAGTTGTTTTTCAGTCTGGAGGCCTGTGACCAGTGGAGTGCCACCAGGAACGGTGCTGGGTCCACTACTTTTCATCATTTATATAAATGATTTGGATGTGAGCAGAAGCGATACAGTTAGTAAGTTTTGCTGATGACACCAAAGTTGGAGGTGTAGTGGACAGCGAAGATGGTTACCTCTGATTACAATGGGATCTTGATCAGATGGACCACCTGGCTGAGAAGTAGCAGATGGAGTTTATTTTAGATAAATATGAGGTGCTGCATTTTGGAAAAGCAAATCTCAGCATGACTTATACACTTAATGGTAAAGTCCTAGGGAGTGTTGCTGAACAAAGAGATCTTGGAGTGTAGGTTCATAGCTCCTTGAAAGTGAAGTCGCAGGTAGATAGGGTAGTGAAGAAGGCATTTGGTATGCTTTCATTTATTAGTCAGAGTATTGAGTACAGGGGGTGGGAGGTCATGCTGTGGCTGTACAGGACATTGGTTAGGCCACTTGGAATATTGCGTGCAATTCTGGTTTCCTTCCTATCGGAAAGATGTTGTGAAACTTGATAGGGTTCAGAAAAGATTTACAAGGATGTTGCCAGGGTTGGAGAATTTGAGCTCCGGGGAGAGGTTGAGTAGACTCGGGCTGTTTTCCCTGGAGGCTGAGGGGTGACCTTGTAGAGATTTATAAAATCATGAGCATGGATAGGATAAATAGACACAGTCTGTTCCCTGGGGGAGTCCAGAACTAGAGGGCATATGTTTAGGGTGAGAGGGGAACGATATAAAAGAGACCTAAGGGGCAATGCTTTCACGCAGAGGGTGGTACGTGTATGGAATGAGCTGTCAGAGGAAGTGGTGGAAGCTAGTACAATTGCTAGATTTAAAAGGCATTTGGATGGGTATATGAAAAGGAAGGGTTTGGAGGGATATGGGTCAGGTGCTAGCAAGTAGGACTATATTGGGTTGGGATATCTGGTTGGCATGGATGGGTTGGACCGAAGGGTCTGTTTCCATGCTGTACATCTCTATGGCTCTAATTAGGCAGAATGTAAAATTTCAATTTCCCAACTGAAGGCTCAGCTGCATCAATAAAGGCAACAGCATATTGAGCCTCATGTTGACCTGTTGTCGGTTCATAATCAAGTTAGTATGAAGCTTTTAAATAAAACCCTAGCTTCAATATAAAGTTGGCAGTGTACGATGGCTTTGTGGCATGTGTTTCTTTGGCAAGCAGCAGTCAGCATTTTGCAGGTATAGCTATGGTCAGTAGTTTTTTGTTTAACTCCACAGCATGAGGGGAATGGAGTAGGAGAATAGCAGTTTGCATGGAGCTACAAGAGCTGCAAGGTGAGTCAATGGTTGAGAGTTGGGGTCTAGCAGATTACAGAAGTAGAAGAGGAATCCGAGAGGGCAGAAGTTGAGACTGGGAGCATGGAGGAGTGACATTGGAAGGGTTGATATCTTGGGATGTGGCAGGTGGAGGCTTAGTGGAAACAATCAGTCAAGACAGGTCAGAGCCTAAAAAGCTTAAAAAGTCAGTAATGTCCAAACATGCCCATCTCAGGATGATGGTTGGCTCTAGATTTAGAATTCGCTGTAAAATTTCAATTATTCATGCTAAGCATTATGTCAGACAATGTATTTTACAATGGTTAGAAAGGATAGCCACTTGAGCCTGGAAATAAAGCCATGTTTGCAGACTGGTGAGTACAACACAGCGTAACATGAACATTCAGTAAGTAGACAATGTAACACAGCATTGTTTCTTTCACAATAAAGAAAATGTCTAACTTGTGGAGTCATACCGCACAGAAACAGGCCCTTCAGTCCAACCAGTCCCTGCAGACCATAATCCTAAACTAGTCCCACCTGCCAGTGCATGGCCCATATCCCTCTAAACATTTCTTAAGTGCAGATATAAATGTCTATTAAATGTTGTAATTGCATTCACATTCACCACTTCCTCTGGACGTTTATTCCACACACAAGCCACTCTTGTGTTTTTAAAAAATTGCCTGTCTTGTTTTCTTTAAATCTTAATTTAATCTTAGAGCTCCCCTGTAACCACCAAACGGTGCTGACCATGAAGTGTGCCAGTACATTTAATTCTCAGTAATTTAGCCTCAACAAATAATAATGTGAAATGAAAACAAATTGCTGGAAAAACTCAGCAGGTCTGGTGGCATTTATGGAGAGAAATCAGAGTTCATGTTTCTGATCCAGTAACCCTTCCTTTGCAGAATGAACTATTTCCTAGTAAAATTTCATTTGGGTGGAACCCATACCCCTCTTGTGCTTCAAATAAATTATCTTTAATGGCAGCGGAGCTGAATAGCAAAATTGCAACTGTGATGTGGAGCCTCCCTGTTTAACAGCGAGGTACTTTTAAAATCCCCACCATACCTGCTGCATTGTCAGCTGGTAGCAGCCCCTTCGGCCCACCACTGAGCCAACCATGTTAAGACAAAAGGGCAAATTTCACCGATGAGGTTAAACTCTTGAATATACAATATTAGGAGATGCTCTTGACAACGATATAAAAACAACATATTTCTGCAGCCCCTTCATGATATTGAAATGTCCCAAGCTACTCCACAAGAGAGTTAACCCGTGGAGAGAAAACACAGTTAATGACTTAGGTCGAGTAAGCCTTCTTCAGAGCTGCTTCTAGCTAGGAAAAGTTTGGTACATATTCTGAAGGTGGGCGGGGTACAGAGGGGAGGAGTAAACAATAGGTGGAGATGGAATCCAGAGAGAGGGAAAAATAGTTGGATAGACAACAGAATGGGTAAATGTCAGACTAGAAGAATGAATAGCTGCTAATGAGGATCCTCGTGGGTGATAATGGGTGTTTGTGGTAGCAGCCCATGTGTGGGGTTTGGGGTAAGGGCATGTGAAAGGTGCTCAGACTCTAAAATTGTTGAAATCAATATTGAGCCCAGAAGGCTGTAGCATTCCCGAGCTGAAAATGAGCTTGAGCTTTGCTTCGTTGGAGCACTGCAACAAGCCTGAGACAGAGATATTGGCCAGGGAACATGGTGGTGTGTTGAAATGGCAGGCAACTGGAAGCTCAGGGTCATTTTTGCAGATGGAATGTAGGTTTTCTGTAAATCGGTCTCTCAGTCTGTGCTTCATCTCCCCAGTGTATAGGAGACCACATTGGGAGCAGTGAATACAGTAGGCTGCTTGAGTGAAGTGTAGGTAAGTTGCTGCCTCATCTGGAAGGTGGGTCTGGGGGCCTTAGATAGTTAGGAGGGAGGAAGTAAACAGGCAGGTGTTATATGTTCTGCAATTGCAGGGGAAGGTGCCATGGGGTGTGGGAAAGTGTTGGAAGTGAAGGAGGAGTGGACCAGGGTGTCTCAGAGGGAACCGTGAGGGAATGTATGTTTGGTGGTCGTACCCTTTTTGTGGTGACAGAAATAGTGGCTAATGACCGTTTGGATGTGGATGCTGGTGGGATGTAGCTGAACCAGTAAACTAGAAATTCTGAAACTGACATAAAGCATCGGAGGAATTGTGGAAGTAAGTGGGAAGGGACTGGTCAAGGGGAGAAAAAAATCAAGTTGAGGTCAGAAGTGATGAGTACTGTGGGGCAGGAGCAGGCAGAAACAATAGGTTTGCCTGGGCAGTCCTGTTTGTGGATTTTGGGAAGGAGGTAGAAGTGAGCTGTGCAGGGTTGGGGAACTATGAGCTTGCAGGCAGTTTGGGGTGGGGAAATGGGGGGTGGGTTGGAGATCACTGTTAAGATTTTTTTTCTCTCTCTCAGCTCCATCTTTACCAATTGTTTCCTTATTGCCCCTCCTTCCCACCCTTTCTCCAGCATATATACCAACCTTGTCGTAGCTACAACCAGTTCTGAAGAATGATCATTGGACCCAAAACATTAACTTTGTTTTTCCTGCACAGATGCTACCATATCCGCTGAGCATTTTCAGCAATTTCTGATTTTGAATTCACAGCCATTTAAATTAGTTAGACATGACTTTCCTTTCACACACCTGTACCGCTGATGTCTGACTATCTCACAATTGTTCAAGCACTCAATCACTCTGTCCAAATGGTTAATTATGGTCATTTCCCCATTTTTATAGCCATGTACATAGTATGTCATTCCCACCCTTCGTAAATAATAAAGCAACATTTCATCCCATCACTATTCTCTTAAAAGGTCAGAATACCAGGGATATTGCAGAACAGCTTAGTATTTACCCTCTGACAAGGTGGGTATGGACGTACATAAAGGTAGATTGAGTGTTTCACATGAACTTCCACAGCTCAATTTTAACACGATTCTTAATTGAGGCTGGTGTGCATTCAATGGCAAGTTCAAAAAAGTCTTATCTTACCTCTGTTTATAGTCCAGAAGCTTATTTTTTTCCCTGAATTATTGTCTCAGACTATGTGATGGGATACAGAGCTGAGTCTATCTGCCATGTCCTACATACTGGAGTGCCAACAACATTTCTGTTTAGCCCTAATTATTTTGTCGTCAATTCTCAGAATTACAGAATTGTTACAGCACAGAAGGCTATTGAACCCACCATGTCTATGCTAACACTCAGATGGAGAGATTTACTAACTGTCACTCATTTATCTTCTCCCCAACACTCAGTAGTTCTTCCTTTTCAGATAACAACCTAATCCCACCTGAAATGTCTCAATTCAACCTGGATCACCACAAGTGTTGGGAGGTCATGTTGCAGCCGTACAGGACATTGGTTCGGCCACTGTTGGACTGTTGCATGAAATTCTCATCTTCCTATCGGAAGGGTGCTTTGAAACTTGAAAGGGTTCAGAAAAGATTTACAAGGATGTTGCCAGGGTTGGAGGATTTGAGCTATAGGGACAGGCTGAATAAGCTGGGGCTGTTTTCCCTGGAGCATCGGAGGCTGAGGGGTGATCTCAGAGGTTTATGAAATCATGAGGGACATGGATAGGGTAAATAGACAAGGTCTTTTCTCTGGGGTGTGGGAGTCCAGAACTAGAGGGCATAGGTTTAGGGTGAGAGGGGAAAGATATATAAGCCACCGAAGGGGCAACTTTTTCATGCAAAGGGTGGTGAATGTATGGAATGAGCTGGCAGAGGAAGTGGTGGAGGCTGGTACAATTGCAACATTTAAAAGGCATCTGCATGGGTATATGAATGGAAAGCTTTTAAAGGGATATGGGTCAATTGCTGGCAAATGGGACTAAATTTGGTTGGGATATCTGATCAGCATGGACGAGTTGGACTGAAGTGTCTGTTTCCGTGCTGTACATCTCTATGACTCTAATCTAGATGGTAACATTTCTCTGTGTGTAAAGTTCTCAATCATGTTGCTGTCACTTCCTTTTTGTCAATTACCTTAAATCTTCAGTTATGAAGAAGAATCATACAACTTGAAATGCTAATTCTCTTCTCAGATGCTGACAGACCTGCTGAGTTTCTCTAGCATTCTGTGCTTGTTATCTTGAATATGTGCCCTTTTGTTCTCAATTCTTTCACTGCTGCGAACATTTTTCCCTGTGTAAAATGTCACAAACTCATAATTTTGAACACCTCTATCAAATCTAATTAGACATCTTTCAGAAAAGCTAAAGTGGTACTTATCAACAGGGTAGTCCTGTTAATGTTCTCTTTCGGAATGCTGCTCCTTCATCAGGTGAAGTCCTGACGAAGAAGCAGTGATATGATCCGAAAGCTTGTGATTTCAAATAAACATGTTGAACTATAACCTGGTGTTGTGTGACTTCTGACTTTGTCCACCTCAGTCCAACACAAGCACATCCACATAAGCTCTTTGCTATCTTCCATTATTGTCAATGAATATATGTTGTGTCCGAAAAAAGGAGTAAGCAATTGATTGTTTTAAGTTAGAGCTGAAACTTTGTATGAACATCTTTCTCTCCAAATATCCCAAATCAGTCTGTTTTCCTCTTTCTCATAATGCACAGTGAATGTATTTTACATAATTTGCTGAGTAGTGTGAGGCAGATTTTGTACAAATCCTCATGAAAGATATCTCAGTCCTAATGCCATCACACCTAGGTCAACTGATTGACCATGACAATAAAAATAATTGAAGGTAATAAAGCATGACATCGAACACTAATGACTGATGATGTGAGTTTGTCTCCAACAGCTGTTTTTCTGGATGTGGAAATGCAAATGTTATCTCTCATAACATAGGAAACTTGATATGGATATCATTGTTCTGAGGAACGGTCACTGGATCTGAAATGTTAACTCTGATTTCTCTCCACAGATGCTGCCAGACTTACTGAGCTTTTCCAGCAACTTCTGTTTTTATTTCTGATATTCAGCATCCTTAGTTCTTTCAGTTTTTATTGATATCATAGTATTGAAGGAACTGACATGTTTTTTATAGCTAATTATTAGATACAAGCACTGCATTCCCCAGGTGTTTTCGTCGAATAGGTTCGATCTCAGCTCACAAATGATACTATTAATACCAAATGTACGTGTGAACCAGCCTGTGACTGAAGAAGCCATGGAGAAGTGAGTGGAAGTGTATTGGTTTGAGCATGAGCAGCAGCAGTCGAAGCTTTAGCCTGTCACCTTCCCACCAACGATGATTTTATGTCCAAAACTGCCAACGATGAAAGCCCTGCTGGAGACAAGCAGGTTGGTGGGCTAATATAATATTCAGCAATCAGGCCCGATTGACATTTTTGCATTTCTATCAAGGAGAGCCTCGTTTTACAGCAGCTGAACCCCAACAAGAGGCACCAACAGACTGGAAGAGCCCACAGTAATTTTTAACAATATGCCTCTTTTGGGCCTTAGGCCTTCTCATTTCCAAACTCAATCTTTGATTCCCCATCTAAACTTTTCTATAACACCTCACCCCTACACTCCTACCCCATCACCACCAGCAGTGGCTGCCCAGAATTGTTCTCACAGACCCTTAAGCTATGTCCTTCTAGTATAAACTTCCCACTCTCACCCACCAGGCTGGCAGTTAAAATGGACAGGGCATCTGTGATTTGTTATAGGGCTCGCCAACACTGTTTCCGACTCGCAGTAAAAATTGAGACCAATATCCTCAAGCTAAATGTTAATCACTTCCCAGCAATCCTTATATTAAAAAAAGTGCATGACTTTGTATAAGAAGAGGATGAAATTTAACCACAATGCAAGTAGATACAAAAACAATGGTTGTAAAAAGCACATTTGATATCTGACCTGCATAAAGAGGTATTGAATTATTTATCAGATTATAGAAGAAACATTATATCTAATGGCCCAAGGAGTTTCAATACATAAGATACTTCTACATTGTTGTAAGGTGGGAAATGCAATAACACAGCAAGCTCCCAGAGATAGCATGGAATTAAATGACCTGAATGAGTGAATAAGACTGTGTGTGGTGGGCGCGTCTGTGTTATGTGTTTGAGTGAGGTGCAGATGGGGGTTGAGAAGATGGATCGCAAAGTTCATAGTCTGCTCCTCACTAATATATCTTACAGCATTTGGCTGTTTTAAAGTCTAATGTTACATTATATTGGCTGCATAAGTTGTCATCACTTTTAACATTTGACAAGGATCATTAACCATTATTTATTTACTTTTGTCGTTGTGCTTTTTTTATGTTCAATAATGGTGGTAAGATGATGAGAAGGATGATCTGATCGAAGTCTTCAAGATATTAATAGGAAAATTGATAGAGATAAACTATTTCCATTCACTGGAGATAGTTTGAGAATTAGGGGCAGACTGTTCAGGAGAGATGTTAGGAAGCACTTCGACACACAAAGGGAGGTAGAGATTTCAAACCCTCTCCCCCAAATGGCAGTTGGTACTGAATCAGTTGTAAACATTAAATCTGAGTAGATATATTTTTGTTAATCCAAGGTATTAAGGGATATGGACCAAAGGCAGGTGTATGGAGTTAGGCACAGATCAGCCATGATCTCATTGAAAGGCTGAATGAACTATTCCTGTTCTTATATTTCTAATCTGAACACCATACATTTTGAATTCAAAGTCATTTTTTGTTAAATCTAAATGTATTAAACCAGATTACAACTTCACTTGGTGAGTCAGGCCAGAGAAATTTCATCAAGATATTTTGGATAGCTATCACACACTACTATGTATCTGTGTCTATACTTCTATGCACAGTTTCAATATTCATTCTAAAATATATGAATGAATGAATGATGTTGGCATTAGGTGTACAGTTAACCACTTCTATAAAGTGGTGTGTAACTTTAAAATACAAGGTACCTTGTATTCTAAGGTATTCCAATCTATGTATCATTTAATCATGGATAATCATGCAAGAACATACATTAACTGGGAGAACTTACATAATTAAGCTGATCATGAGCTTGGTTACTTGTGTTGTCAGCACTAACTTAAACAGAAATAGTGAAAGGAAAGAAACTTGAAACTGGCTGAACAAAAACAAAGAATACTGAATCTTAAAAAAACATAGATGTGAGACTCAATCCTTCCCCTGTGCCAAGTAGTTAGAACCCTGCAACAATATATCCTTTTGCCTGAAGACCAGATCACACCTGATCGTGTGGATTTTCATCATTGGATCTGGTATACATCCACCCTGTGATCCCTTTGAGTACAACTCAGCCTCTGAGAAAATAGCAATTGAGGCCTCAGCAATAGTCATCGCTAGTGCTTGTGCAGTCAATAGTACTGGGCTATCAGCCATTCAAGATGGGCCTCTTCCCACTTTCAGCCTTGCGGAACCAAGACTCTTCCCACAATGAAAATAATACTGTTGTGTCTCTATGGAGCACCTTGGAACAGTCTGTCAACAGTACAGATACCATATAAATTCAAATAGAAGTTGATTGACAGTCTTGAGCGATTATATTTCAATGCAAGAAATACAGGCTAATTAATGTAGAATTCACAATTCATTCATGCAAGTTTATTTTATTTTCTTCACCAATATAATCAAATCAATGGCATGTACCCAGTACCTGAAAACAGCAGTACACAATAATCATATCAGAAACATATGAATTCATTGAGTTCAAGTTAAAAGATACATTTGGAGACATGATTACAAGAAAATGAATCAGTTTTTGATCAAACCAGAGGCCATGATACAAACGGCATGTCGTGGAACCTCATGGTTTGTGGCAAGCATTGCGATCTCCCTCGACACTTTGTTCTTCTATTGGTGCATATTGCACCAGGTTTCAGTGTAATCTCATCCATTTTGCTAGTAAGAAAAAGGCTTCTAAATATCAAGATAAAATTTCTAAATATTTGCATAAACAATGCTTCCTGATCACATTTTATGCCCCTTCATATAATCATATTAGTTACCTCTTTACCCATACCATGTCAGAGAAACAAGAATTTAGATTGTGAATGAGTGGAGACCTTTCTGTAAAATGTTCTGTCGTAAGTATGTTTTTAAAATGTGCTACTAAGAAATTGTTCCCACATTTAAAACCGGGACACAATATTGACAGCGTGGTTTGAAAATGAAGGCCAGAGGCTTGCCAGAAGTTAGGCACTGGTGTTCATCTAATATTGGCAAGTTTTGAGTGTCCTAATAGTACTCACAATGACCCTGTTTGAAATTGACTAGCTCAGGCATCCATGGTTTAAGACCGGAAAAGGGAACAATGGCAAACAAGCATAACTTAACTGGAGGAAGGAGGAGAATTTGTTTTCCTCTCACTCCATAGTAAGATGAGTTCAATGACAAAAAAAACATGTACTTTCCTTTTTGCTGGTCTTTAACAGTTCCTTTCAAGAATCGCTGACTAAGCAGCGATAAAACTCAGAAAAACTGCCATCTTTTTAACTCAATTTTGTCATCAGGTCCTAAATAAGATGTTGGACCACTGATCAGCAGATTTAAGAAGACTAATGCCTGTTTGAGATGGTGGCCCAACCATTCTGAAATCACTGAGGGGTCTTGTGGTACAGTGGTATTGTCCCTACATCTGCGCCAGGAGATCTGGGTTCAAACCCCACCTGCCTTAGCAGTATGTAAGAATACCTCTGAATAGGTCGATTAGAAAATACCAAAAAAAAGTCTGAGGGGCGTTTTTGCAGTGGTAGTGTCCCTGAACCTGGTGACCTGGCTTGATGTCCCACCTGCTTCAATAGTGTATAATAGTGTCTCTGAACAGTTTGATGAAAGATAAGTTCTCAAATTATTGATTGCCATCAAGTGCAGCAGATTCTTCTCCAGTATGGGCCATCTTGAATATTTTAGTTTTTGCTTTGAAAGTGGCTATGATGGCGACTAAATTTGCCAAAATATTTCATAGATTAACCATTTTAAAAATGCACAGCCATGAATGAACCTGGAGATATATATTGTTCCGACAGGTTGACTAATTTAGATGGCAAAGCATTTCTGATTGCACAGAATACTAAAAAAAATGAAGTTGTATCGTGAAACAGCACAAAATATGCAACAGAGTAGTTAGGAAGTAAATCACATTTAAAATCTTTGGACAGTCAAGTTTTTGAATCCTTTCATGTCTTTCAACTTAGCAGAGTCAAAATCGACCATTAACTTCCGTGGGCCAGTTTTCGTTGGAGTGAATTCAAGTTGTAGTTTGAGTGTTTGTTGTGGCCCTATCTCATGAACTCTGAAACAATGTAAGAGCAATGGGATTTAGTAAATAATCTCTCAACAGGCTTTTGAAATCTTGAACATAATTAAATTAGCATTAATGCAAATGATAAAAATATTGACTAATTTAACTGACTAATTGACTAAATGTTGACTAATTTAACAATGACAACTTTCATGTTGGCTCCATGGACAGTACTGCTGCCTCACAGCGCCTGGTGGGGGCCGAAGGGCCTGTTTCCACACTGTAATGTAATCTAAAAAAAAAAAATCTAAAACATCCAGGTGCAATTCCAGCCTTGTGCGACTAGCTATTGTGAGTTTGTACATCCTCCCCGTGTTTGCACAGGTTTCCTCTTGGTGCTCCTGTTTCCTCCCACAGTCCAAAGATATGCAGGTCAGGTGGAGTGGCTATGCTAAAGTGCTCATAATTTCCAAGGATATGCAGGCTCGGTGGATTAGCCATGAGAAATGCAGGGTTACAGGGATAGGGTAGGTGGAATGAGTCTGGGTGGGATGCCCTTTGGAGGGTCAGTGTGGGTCTGGGTGGGCTGAATGACCTGCTTCCACACTGTAGGGATTCTATGTTATGCTGCATGTCACACATCCTCTATCTTTGTTCAGTTAGTTCTGAGCATCTCAACATGTTGACCAATTTTGACCCACTCCTCAGAATTTATCAATCTGAGAGAGTTTTAATTGTTTTTAATCCCACATGTCTCACCAGCACAGCTAAGTTACCTTACTTCTGTTTTGTTGCCACCCAGGTTGACAGGGTTGTTAAGACGGCATACAGTGTTTTCGCTTTTATTAATAGAGGGATCAAGTTCCAGAACTATGAGGTTATGCTACAGCTGTACAAAATTCTAGTGCGGCTGCACTTGGAGTATTGTGTACAGTTCTGGTCACCGCATTATAAGAAGGATGTGGAAGCTTTGGAAAGGGTGCAGAGGAGATTTGCTAGGATGTTGCATGGTATGGAGGGAAGGTCTTGCAAGGAAAGGCTGAGGGACTTGAGGCTGTTTTCGTTAGAGAGAAGGATGAGAGGTGACTTAATAGAGACATATAAGATAATCAGAAGGTTAGATAGGGTGGATAGGGAGAGCCTTTTTCCAAGTATAGTGATGGCGAGCATGAGGGGGTATAGCTTTAAATTGAGGGGTGATAGATATAGGACAGATGTCAGAGGTAGTTTCTTTACTCAGAGAGTAGTAAGGGTAAGGAATGCTTTGCCTGCAACGATAGTAGATTTGCCAACTTTAAGTACATTTAAGTCGTCATTGGACAAGCATATGGACATACATGGAATAGTGTAGGTTAGATGGGCTTCAGATTGGTATGACAGGTCGGCGCAACATCGAGGGCCGAAGGGCCTGTACTGCGCTGTAATGTTCTATGTCCTGTGTTTTATGATCAAGAAAGTTTTAAACTGATTTGGCTGGAGGATGGGACACAGAAAAGATGTAAAGTTGGGAACAAGGCCCAACCAGATCTCGAAGGAATTATGACAATCCAGTAGGTGGAGAAGACATGGGCAAGGTAAGACACATTTGAAGGTCTAAAGTGCTAAATTGTATCTATTATTTCAAGGAGCTTGTTTGGTAAGGCAAATGAGCTTAGAATACTGATCAGCACATAGAAGATGATATTTCATGCAATTGCTGGGATATGGTTGAAGGAAGGGCAGGAACTTGAAAGGATTCAGAAAAGATTTACAAGGATGTTGCCAGGGTTGGAGATTTGAGCTATAGGGAGAGGCTAAATAGGCTGGGGCTGTTTTTCCTGGAGCATCGGAAGCTGAGGAGTGACCTTATAGAGGCTTATAAAAAATCATGAGGGAAATGGATACGGTAAATAGATGAAGTCTTTTCCCTGGGGTGGGGAAGTTCAGAACTAGCGGGCATAGGTTCAGGTGAAAGGGAAGGTGTAAAAGGGACCTAAGGGTTAACTTTTTCACGCAGAGGGTGATGCGTGCATTGGAATGAGTTGCCAGAGGAAGTGGTGGAGGCTGGTACAAGTGCAACGTTTAAAAGGCATCTGGATGGGTATATGAATAGAAAGAATTTAGAGGGATGTGTGCCAAGTGCTGGCAAATGAGACTAGATTAAATTGGGATATCTGGTCGGCATGGACGAGTTGGACTGAGGGTCTGTTTCCGTTCTGTACATCTCTTTGATTCTCTGACCATTAGGTCATCATTCCATGGTATAGAAGGTTTAGGTGCAATAGGGAGGGAAGTAAGAGAAGTGAGGCCATTTCATTATTGATTAAGGAAACCATCACTGCAGTACTAAGGAAGGATTTCAAAGAAAGATCTTCAAATGGGCCATCTGGCTGGAACATAGAAATAAAGAAGGGGTGAATACCTTACTGGGATTATACTAGAGACCTCCCAATAGTGAGAGGGAGATAGAGGAACAGATAGTTAGGTAAATCACAGAAAGGTGTGAGAGATGTAGGGTTATAGTTGGAGGGAATTTCGACTTTCCCAGCATTAACCAACATGATCTTTGAAAGGATCAAATGGGGTGGAATTTTAAAAATGCATCTAGAAGAGTTTTTAGTGCCAATATGTAGATAATCTTATTGGAGATGGGGCAGTGCTAGGCCTAATCCTAGGGATTGAAGCTGGTAAAGTGGTTGAAGTTTCAGTGGGCAAACACTTTCGTAATAGTGATCATAACTCGGTAAGTTTCAAAGTCAATATGGAAAGGGATAAGTATAGTGCAGGTGATAAATGTCTGAAATTGAGGGAAGGCCGTTTTCAATATCAGCAAACACGATCTGGAGACATCGACTAGGAATGGTTACTTGAAGGTAAATCTACATTTGGAAAGTGGAAGTCTTTTAAAAATTGTATCCAGGGCCAGTCTATTCCTCTAAGAGTAAAGGACAAGGGCAGCAGATCCAGAGAATGCTAAATGTCAAGGCCTAATGAGAACTTGATAAAAAAAATGAAGGAAACATATGTGTGGTATTATGCATTGACAACAGGAGAGGCCTTTCAAAAGTATAGAGAATGTAGGACGTTGCTTAGAAAGCAAATTAAGAGGGCAAAGGCGGGTGTATATAACATATCTCTGACAAATAGAATCAAGGAAAACCCCAAGGCTTTTTTATAAGTACAAGGCGACCACTATATCTGTAGAGTCAGTTTCCGCGGTTTCAGTTACTTGCGGTTTACCGTGGCCCGAACATATTATATGGAACATTCGAGAACCAGGAACCGGGGGCTGCCGGGGAGGTAAATTTGGCATTTAAATGAATAGGTTAGCTACTATCGGTGGTTTCGGGCTTCCACGGTAGGTCTTGAAATGTATCCCCCGCGAGTACGGAGGGAGCGACTATATATCAAGAGTACCAGGATTACTAGGGAAAGGGTGTGACCTATTAGAGACCAAAGTGTCAATCTGTATGTGGAGCCAGAGGACATGGGTGAGATCTTAAATGAATATTTCTCATCTGTATTCACAGAGGAGAAAGATATTGTATCTGGGAATCATCGCTGGGATGGTGACGTACTAGAAAATGTTAAGATTAACAAGGAGGAAGTTTTGACGGGATTATAGGTGCACACATCCCCAGGGCCTGACCATAAGTATCCCAGGTTGCTTTGGGAGGCAACAGAGGAAATTGCTGGCTCCCTGACAGAGATACTTATTAGAGTGATTCTGGAAAAGCACAGAAGGTCAGGCAGCATCCATGGAGCAGGAAAAGCGATGTTTCGGATTTCAGTGAAGCCATTGACATGCAAGGCTGGCCCAAAAGGTAAGAGCCCATGGAATTGAAGGCAAGTTGGCAAAGTAGATCCGAAACTGGCTTACAAGTAGGAGGCAAAGAGTGATGGTGACTGTGATTAGTGCTGGGACCCTCACAGTTATTTGCATTAACAATTTGGATGTGAGTTTAGAGGGTATATTTAGTAAGTTTGCAGCTGACACAAAAAAATACTATTGTTATTGATATTTAGGACTACATGATATTGATTAGCTGGTAAATTGGGCAGAGCAATGGCAGATGAAATTTAGTCCTAATAAGTGTGAGGTGATGCATTTTGGGAAGTCTAATGAGGGAAGAACATACAAAATGAATGGTAGGTCTCTGGGGAACAAAGGAACCTTGGTGTACAAGCCCATAGATCCCTGAAGGTGTCAGGACAAATAGACACGGTGATGAAGAAGGCATACAGGATGAATGCCTTCATTAGTCAGGGAGTAGAACGTAGGAGCAAGGAAGTCTTGTAATAACTTCATAATACATTGGTTAGGCCACAGATGAATACTGCATGCAGTTCTGCTCACCACAACATTGGAAGGACGTGATTGCAATGGAGACGGTGCAGAGAGGATTCACCAGGATATTGCCTGGGATGAAAAGTCTCAGTTATGAGGAGCGACTGGATAGGTTGGGTTTGTTTTCCTTTGAGCAGAGGAGGCTGAAGGGAAATCTGATTGAGGTATACAAAATTATAACAGGCATAGGCAGAGTAGATCATGATAATCTTTCTCCGTAGCAGATGTGTGTATGACCAGAGGACATAGTTTAAGGTGAGGAGTAGGTGGATATCTGAGGAAAGGATGGTAGATATTCCTGAAAAATGTAAGAAGTATTTGGATGAGCAGTCAAAATGCCAGAGCATATTACGCTATGGACCAAGTCCTGATAAATGGGATCAGTGTAGTTTGAGGTTTGTTGGTCAGTATAGACATGATAAGCTGAAGGTTCTGGTTCTCTGCTGTATGATTCTGAAATTCATAAAGGAAAATGCATTGTGCCTTATGTGAAATGTTGCAGTGCTGCCCAATTGCACAGAGGTGCATGTATAAGTCATTGACAGATGTTAGAAGTAAAGAAATCACATCAGAAGTGTTGGAATGTTAAATGAGCGCAGGGACATATGTGGATTTCCTGCTTCAGTTTCTGCTGGGCACCCAAATGGATAAATACAAGAAAAAAGCTGACAGATCTTATGCTGGGATCGTCTGCATAGATTAGGCTATTTAAGATCCTATAAGTACACTGTTGAAACCACAATATAGACAATGCCCTCTACCACAACCAGCCCCAGATCAAATATCATCTTCCAGTTAATATATACAAAATGAGTGCTATTCTCTGGTTCTAATATTGGCAGCTAGGAATGTTTCAACAGGTCATCTGGGCCAAGATATTTAAGCAGATTGATCTTACAGCAGGTATTGTACTCCCAAGCACTTTGCTTGTGCATATCAGAGTATGATGGAATACTTGGAACTTGCATGGCAGTACTTCTCGGATAAAGTTCAAGATAGCCAACACCATCTAGAAGAAAACACTCCACTTGATCAGCACTCTATATTCTATCTTAAATATTCACTCTGTCCTCACTGACACATCACAGCTACAGTAATTATAATTTACAGGATGCACCACTGCATCTTGCCAAAGATTTCTTTGATAGTATCTCCTAAAACGGTTACCTCTGGCACTCAGTAAGACAAAGTCTATAACTGCATGGGAACACCATCCTTATTTGGAAATATATTTCCATTCACCATATCGTCCCCACCATATTTGGACTAGCTCAGTACCATTGCATGCCCTTTCCCAATCTCGACACTTTAACTTGTTAATGTTTTTCTGACAGAACCCTATGTCATAAATCTTCTGCTTGGGTTCCCAGCAAGTTCCACTTCATCATGGCCTGTGGCTTCAGTAACCTACATTGTTCTTGATCCTACTTCTTTAGTGTTAACATTCTCTGTAACTTTCTTCAGTCATACAATAATTTTCTTCTCAAATTTTTATTTCAGCTCTCTCTGACCTTTTATGCACTGCTTTTCCTTTTAATCCTTATCAGCAGCAAAGCCTTCAGTCCTTTGACTTTGTATTCTGGCATTTTCAGCCCAAGTCATTTCACTTGTTCTCTTTTTAGCTCCTTTTTTAAAACCTGTCTCTTTGGTCAAGTATTTAGATGTTCTATCTAACCTGTCTTTCTTAAATACAGCACCATTTTCTCCTTACAATTCTGTGAAGAGCTTTAGACATTAAACAGCAATATAAATGCGAGTTCTTCTCGTAAATGGCATTGTTCCAGGACTCAAGAAAGTATAAGTTTCAGGGGTACGGAAAATCATTAGAGTAAATGCAATTGAACACCATATGGCCTGCCCATTCCACTACTCAATATGATCATGGCTGATTTTGAACTTCAACTCCACTTGCATATCCCCTGATTTCCTGAGATAGCAAAGATCTCTCAATATCGCCTAAAGTATATTAAATAATGGAGAATCACCAACCCTCTGAAAAGAAAATTTCAAAGATGTACAGTCATTTTAATGAAGATATTCCTCCACATTTGCAGCCTCACCAAAGTATTTGTCCCTTTATCCTGAACTGTGTTCGCTTATTTCCCTAGCCAGGGGGGAATGTCTCAGCATCTATGTTGTCAATCTCCTTCTAAATCTTGAATATTTCAGTGAGCTTATAAACTTCTTTTAAACTTCAAGAAATGTATTCATCTCGGACAAATTTCTCAGCCCAGGTACCAGTCTAGTGAACATTTACTTCATGTCCTCCAACTCAGGTATACCCTTCCTCAAACATGAAAGTGGAAATTACACACAGAATTCCACATATGGACTCAACAAACCCCTGTTAAGTTTCATTAGTACTATACTTAAATTTCTTAAACATGCCATTTGTTTTCTTAATTGCTTGCTGTATCTGCACACTAACTTTCAGTATTCTTTGCATGAACACACTAAAATCTTTGTATATGTTAGAATTTACAAGTTTCATGATTTTTACAAACATGTAAATTAGGAACGGGAGTAGTCCATCACTGTCGCAAGCCTGCTCTATCATTGAAAAACATCATGGCTGGTCTGATTGTATCCTCAACTCTTATTTTCCAACCTTACATCCTTGGGAGGGCTTCAAAACAGTCCTAATACATTGGCCTTCTGCTATAACCATATTCTGGTTTACCCCCACCCACTTTACAGTCCCAGTGCAGAATTGTATCCTCTGATATTTTTCTGGGATCTACTGTGCATTAAAACAGTCGGTCATTTTCTGACAAGGGAACTTTTTAAAAAATCTGTACTTTCAGACCATGAAAGGAGGTACAAATGTGCTGTGTAATACAAAAAATGGAAATTTGGCAAAAATTAACAATTTGTTTGCCTTGTTATATGCATTTTAAATTGTTTTAGCAACCATATTTTTCTACTTACTTTGTCTGATACATGCCATGAATTAGACCTAATCCTTCCACAGTGAAAACACATTGGTGCAATGGAATTCTCAGAGGGTTCGTCAAAATTATTTCTGCTTTCATCGGTCTGTTCAAAACAGGAGTACCCAGGAGCTGAGGAAATAAATCATCGTTTAATCCTTTGGTTAAATCTTATTATTCCAGCTGTTTGAAATAAGGCAGACTCATATTTATTAAAGAGGTGTGGTTGGAGCTGAACCTTTGGCAATCCCAAATGAAACAACATCCTAACCAAATGGCACTTAAGGTGAATGCTTTCCTCTTTAATTCCTCCCTTTAAAGATCAGAAGTCACACAATATCAGGTTATAGGCCGACAGGTTTATTTGAAATTATAAGGTTTCAAGAACTGCTCCTTTGTCAGGTGAAGTGTCATCACCGAAAGCTTGTGATTTCAAACAAACCTGTTGCACTATAACCTGGTCTTGTGTGACTTCCGACCTTGTCTACACCATTCCAAAACTAGCACCCCTACAACATTCCTTTAAAGGAGTATTGAGGAATGTTTTGTCATAAATTTGAGAACTCAAAGCTATACCAACAATATATCTAGGATTGAATGCAGATAGTAGTTGGGTAAAGAGGTCTAAATTTTTATTTTGCAGCCTGTATTCAACATTAAGCTTAATCTACAGTTTAAATTCTGTAGTTGTCAAGCTGGACTAAATTTTTAATAAAGCTTCCAATGAAAGAAACAGCTTGAGAACCACTTGAAGCTGGATCTTCATTCAGTGAGTCAACTATACCTTTTATCTAAGGAGCATATAAAACTAGCCAACTTAGTGTGACTTAACACTTGTATGTGATTTCCAATTGAGTGCAGGAGTTGAGAAATTAAGGGAGTTCAGGGAAGAAAGAAAGATGTTTCATTCCTTTTGCTTTTCCTAATTTTTTTCAACCTTAGGAAATCATTTGTATATTTCTACAGGAGAAGAAACAAACTATTTCATACTTGGTAATTGACTAAAGTTTATTCTATCCCTAAGGTTCAATATGGAAAAGCAACCAGTGGTACAGTTAACAAAAAGTATAAAAATGTAACTCAGTATAAAATTGAACAAGTTAATTGAGTAGTTTCCCAGAATATATTAAGAATGGCAGAACAGGTTATATGTTACGGCTGCAGCATGTGGGAGTCCCTGAATCCCATTATGGTCCAAAGCAAACACATCTGCATTCAGGCAACTTTGGCTCAGAATTTATGAGCTGGATCCTAAACTATGGAGATTGTGATGCATTAAAAAGGGGGAAAGGTACCTTGTAGCAGGGGGGATCAGCATCTGTTAGGGTTGGAATTGTCTGTTTTTTTCAGTACTGGAGGAGTAATTCATTGTGAGTGAGGCAAGGAAAGGGACAGAAAATGTGGTGCTGGAAGAGCACAGCCGGTCAGGCAGCATCCAAGGAACAGGAGACTCAATGTTTCAGGTATAAGCCCTTCATCAGGAATGAGGGTCATGGGCCAATGGAGCTGAGAGATAAATGGGAGGGGATGGGGCTGGGGTGGGGGAGGTAGCTGGGAATACGATAGATAGATGAAGGTGGGGGAGAAGGTGATGGATTGGAGAGGAGGGTGGAGCAGATAGGTGAGAAGGAAAATGGACAGGTAGGACCATTCAAGAAGGCAATGCTGAGTTGGAAGATTGGATTGGTAGGGGGAGAGGAAATGGAAAAATTGGTGAAATCTACATTGATTCCATGTGGTTGGAAGGTCCCAAGGCGGACGATGAGGCATTCTTCCCCTAGGCTTCAGGTAGTTAGGGTTTGGCAATGGAGGAGGCCCAGGACC
>NC_057729.1:12649478-12665044 GCF_004010195.1 Chiloscyllium plagiosum
TAAAGTGTTCAGCTAAGGGACAGTGGGGTTGTTTAGTGCGGATGTCCCAGAGATATTCTCTGAAATGATCCACAAGTTGACATCCTGTCTCCCCAATGTAGAGGAGACTCCCTCTTGAACTGTCCTACCTGTCCATCTTCCTTCCCACCTATTTGCTTCGACCTATCATGTTCACCCCCACCTTTATTTACCTATCGCATTCCCAGCTACCTTGCCCCAGCCCCCCCATATATCCCTCAGCCCTCTTGGCCCACAAGCCTCACTCCTGATGAAGGGCCTATGCCCAAAATGTTGACTCTCCTGCGCCTCAGATGCTGCCTGACCGGCTGTACATTTCCAGCACCACACACTTCGACTCTGACCACCAGTGTCTGCAGTCCTCACTTTCTCCTACAGGGACAGAGAGGGTAGACCCACAGAATTCCCAGCTCTTACAATTGTCTAACAAGTTTGAGATTCTATCAGCTTGTCTGGATGAGTTTGAAGGATATGGGAAGAGAGATTTTGGGGAAATGTGCTAATCTTTGTACAGGAAGCCAATCTAGAGGTGGGGGGTGGGGGGGGAGAGGGGGGGAGCGGGAGTTACAAGGAATGTTGTGATAATAGAGGACAGTATAGTGAGGGCCCTGACACTGTTTGTGTCATCAAAAGCATGTGGGTCTAGACGGTTGTGTAGCCTCTCAATGTCAGGATATCTGTTTATTGTTGTAGAATAATCTGAAGTTTCAGGAGGAGGATGCTATCTTTGTGGTCCATGTAGGCACCAATGATTTAAGCTGGTCTAAGGAGGAGATTCTAGACAGTCATAACAAAGAGCATTACATCAAATAAAGAAGCAGAACATCAAAGATCATAATCTGAACTGAATAGTGGGGTCGAGAGATCAAATGTAAGAAGATTAGGTAAATCCAAGGTTTATCTAAGGTGGAAAGTTTTACTATGGGAAGTTTTAGGAGACAGTGAGGTCTGCAGATGCTGGATATCAGAGTTGAGAGTGTGTTGCTGGAAAAGCACAGCAGGTCAGGCAGCACCCGAGGAGCAGGAAAATCGACGTTTCAGGCTGGAGCCCTTCATTAGGAGTGGGAAGTTTTAGCCAATATTTTGAGGAGGGAAAAGTTTTGCAGTAAAGGAGGAAGGATCTAAACAGCTTTCTGCAGTAAAGAATTCCACAGATTGACTACTCTTTGACCAAGAAAAAAATTAATCCTCATTTTTTTTAAACAGGTGACACTTTACTCTGAGGTTATGATGATGGAGAACAACTCCTCAGTATTTGACTGAAAATGTGGTGGACTCAGGTTCAATTGAGACCTTCAAGAAGGTATTGGATGATTATTTGGATAGAAATAGCATACAGGGACATGGGAATAAAGCAGGAGATTGGCAGTGCATAATGATGCTTGTTCGAAGAGCTGGTGCAGAAGGGATTTCTGTACTGTAATAATTCTATGATCCTGTATATATGTGGTGGTGGGCTGGGGGTTGATGAGGGGCTAAAGGGCCTCCCATACTGTAATAATTTGATGATCCTGTAATTAAGTGGTGGTGGTGGGCTGAGGGGTTTATGAAGGGCCTCCTGTACTGTAATAATTCTATGATCCTGTAATTAAGTGGTGGTGGGCTGGGGGGTTTATGAGGGGAAAGACTGCAGCTTAAAATGTCAGTTGGGACAACTTTGGAACTGAAAAGAATGCCACATTGACTTCGTGGGATAATAGAAAATGGTGCTAGTAGAAACTGGAAAAACTGGAGGAAACAAATGGCTGGGAAATTCCTTAAGCTACTTCTGATCCCTGGGAAATCCTTTTTCAGCTTAGTTTGTCTGCAAGTGCTGAGTGTTAGCCAATTAATCATCAATGAAAATAATCCAATTAAGCATTAGGAAATAATATAAAGCTATGGCTGAAAATCATTTAGCCCAGTAATACTAGGTAACCATAGAGAGAAAACTGAAATGTAATGTAAAGTATGAGTTATCTCCTGAGATGAACAATTCAATTGTAGTTTTAATCATGAAAATGCTGTAGATAGTGTTGCTTCAGATTATTACCTGAATATCGATATCAGGATTGATCACAGAAAGATCTTTCGTTCCCAAAGCATTTGTGTGTGTGACTGAGTCATTTGCCAAAGCAGTCAGCCTGATCAAATGGTGATTTTCAATATAATCAGCATAGTCTGAGCAAGGTATTTGTAGAACCACCTTCTCATCTGAAAAAAATTCAATTTGAAAACAAAGAATAAATTAGAAATTTGCCAAAGGTTTTTCAATGGAATAGTCCTTTTTTTGTATTTATGTAAAACAAAATTCCACTATGGAAAAGTGCCACTGAAATAATTAATAGACGGTTGATGAAACTGAAAAATATAATAAAACAGAAAGGTTTTGAGTGAAATTATGGAGATTAAGGCCATGACGTGTGCAAATACCATCACCAGAGACAATTGTTTTTTTTAATTCAGTCATGGGATGAAGGCACCACTAGCTCAGCCAGAATTTGTTGCCCAACCCTAATGGTCTCTAAGAGTTCACCACGTTGCTGTGGATCTGGGCTCACATGTAGGCTAGACCAGGTAGAGATGGCAGTTTCCTTTCCTAAAGAGGTTCATTAGTTTTTTTGGTAATTGGCAATTGATTCATGGTCATCACTTGACTCCTAATTCCAGATTTTTAAAAATTGAATTCAAATTTCACAATGGTGAGATTCAAACCCAAGACCCAGAGCATTGTCTGAGTCTCTGGGTTAATCGTCCGGTGACAATACCACTAGGCCACTGTCTTCTGTTTAATGCATGAGAAGGAGAGATGGGTTGGGCCTGAAAGTGAGAACAAAAGGAGAATTCAGTTTAAAAAACTGAAAATGTGAGCCAAGATTGTACATTGGAGAAGATTGCTAAGATGTGGTGGAATAAGCCTGTAGAGGGTTGTGTAAACAAAGAATTTAAAATTTATGCACTAAGAAATAGAAATTACCAAAGTTTGGGGTGATGGAGGAAATGGATTTATAATGTGAGTGGAAACAACTGGATAAGTTGCAATGTTTGGTAGTTGGAAGTTTAGAAGCAAGATAGGGTATAACAAGATGGACTAGACTAGAAAGCTTAGATTGGAGATGACAAAAACAAAAAAAAATTCAGCAATTTGGAAGGTAAGGTAGGTGTAGAAAAGGAGTGATAATTTACATATATACATAGTTACTCTGGGAATCTTCATATGTACTTTGTCTGCTTTCAATCAGGAAGTTCTGATATGCTTTATAAATGTCTAATCTTGATATCTATGATGAATATCTTAATTGTTCCTGGAAAAGCTTATTACAAACATTTCCATTGTAGAAAGATGAGGTTGGTTGAACATTTGAAGAAATCTACTTTTGATATCATAAATAAACATGTGAATCCTTCAATAAATAGAAATTGCATGAATAAATACTCTCAAAACCACATTTTTTTTACTGTTTTCACTGAATAAAATCCTAAGGTTTATGGTTTCTGGTTACTTTGAGGAAAAAAAGGGCTATTTCATGGATTCCCAGAGTTCCCATCTTGGATTATAGGGACATGCATGAAGACTCCTGTCTGTCACTTTCTGAAAGTGGAAAAAGAAGAGTTTGTCATGACATTCTGGACTAAAAATGATCTGTCTCTGTGCATGTATGTCATTAAAGGTAATCATGAATATGATAGACACCACTCAATTATAAGGGAGCAAATATGAGATTTGAACCAACCAGGTAAAAGTGTGACAGAGATATGCATAGAAATCGAAGTATAATGGATAGAGTATGACGGAGAAACTCAAAAATATGGATTAAATATTTAATTTCACATTCTTCTTAAAGCTGCCATAACCAGTAACTAAATTCTATCATTTAGTAAGCTTGACAATTTAAATAGATTGCATTAGTGAACATCCAATTATATGTTTCTGGTATTGTGGCAGATATGAACAAATTATGGTGAAAAGTCACAGAACTAAAATATTAACTCTTTTTCTCTCCATGAACACTGCCTGACCTGCTGAGTATTTCCACCACTTTCAGACTTTATGATCAAATGGTAAGTGGTTAACTGCTACAAAGAAAAGCAAGATACAAGAGCAATAGTTGTTTGATTACCTCGATTGCCTTGAACAGCAATTTTGTCAAAATGCTTCCCTGCAATTTGGTGCAGTGACCTTCCATTATAATTCATTATTTGAGCATTGAAGTTAAGATTGCAGTACATTGTAGTTGAACTGTTGTTGGAGATGGTTATGCAGACATTAATGTCAGATCCGTTAGTTATTGATTCCTCAGCCTTCACATTGACCAATAATTTTCTTGGGTGCAGAGGAGTATGTCTATTTCTGAGGTCAGCTTCAGAAACAATGGCTCTTTCTTCAAAAGACCCTAATTATGTTGAAAAGTAAGTTAGTTAAAAAAGAAGCATATATAATACAATGGAGTTATTTTTTAATTCTATTTGGATAATTTATCACAATGTATTCCCACTTTAAGTACAGCTGTACAGGCACCTTATTCTAATGGTTGACACTGAGCTATAAAATGCAGTCTGCTATTTAAATCCAGTATCATAAATCTGGATGCATAAAACAGGTATCAAAATATAACTAAGAGCAATACTAATGGTAAAATAAATCATGTTTTAAAAAGTAATATTCCTTACCTTCACGGTATTTGTAATTGTCTGTAATATCTTCACGATCGGGTCTGCCACACTTCTTAGTGCTGATATTCTGACCCACATGTTGTGTTTCAACATGCATCTTTTCTTTTCTGCCATCTCTACATTGGATCCAAGTTACTTGATCTGCATTGACCTCAGCAAAGACAAAGGGAACGTCAAACTTCAAATCCACGAATCCTTCTTTGACTGCTTTGACAGGAGCTGGTCCACAGCAATAAATTCCTATAAAAGGCAAGGAAGTAATTGAGAATCAAATTAAATAAATTTAAATGACTCTTACAAGGATTCATATTTAAGAAAACCTTTCAGGAGCTCTTCCAGTCATCTGAAATCAAAAAATCACAAACTTTTGTTAAAATGCAATTGTTAGCTTCCATTTTTAAACATTTTCTTCCTTTGCCAATCGTATTCCAGATTGATTATCTCATGGTCAAAATTACTGAAACTGAAATGATTAGATTAGGCTAAATAATTTATCCCCAGAAATCTGCCCAGCTGGATTTTTGGGCCAATAAAACAGCCATGCGTAATTCTAGCACTATTAACCTTCGGTGCAATAGCAATTGAGTCATAACTATGAGAAAAGTTGTGAAATGCTTGACAGTGGTTTGTGATAATGGAATTTATCTCGCTACCTTCACTTTTCTCCTGTGGGGTTGGGTCCAATACCTGCCAACCATCATAACCTGCCACCAGATCATTTCGTGCCATCCAACTCTCTATCCAGACATGGAAGTTCCTAAAATGAAGCAACAGGAAACAAAATTTCCAAATGTCTAAAATTCTCTCAAAAATCACTTTGTGTTTAATTAGAAAAATAAGATGATCAGCATCAGTTATAACATTGGAGTTAATGATTATTTAAACTTTCCAATTCATAAAAATAACATTATTAATCTGTACATTATCTCACTGAATGTCAGTGATCACATACTGAATATTCTGCTGTTATAATTTGAAATTTAATTATATTATCTATTACATACACCAATTATCCCCTTTTCATAACAGGCTCTTTAAAGGTCATTATAGACTGATCTACATCTTTGCCTTTGCTGTGAATGTATCCAATGAGCCAGAAATGGTGAAGAAGTGTAGCGGGGCAACAAATGACTGAGGCACAATTAGAGAGTTGTGTCCTTAACACAGCTAGGTTTGGTATAAGAATTGAAAAGAAAGGGAACAACCAAAGATGAACATTAAACTCTAACCTCCTTTAAGACACTTTCAAAAATTAAAATTTGGAACTTCAAACTCATTTATGGTTCAATGTTATACTTTGATAATGCTGAAATGAAGCACCTTGGGACATTTTGCTGTGTTAAAGACACAAAATAAGTGCAACTTTTTATTGAAAACTAATGACTGGCAAAATTGAATGCAAGCATAGGGAAGTTATTTTTCAGTTATTCGGAGCATTAATAAAATTACATCTGGAGTGCTGTGCACTGTACTCGTCACCTTCTTACAAAAGAATGCTAATGTGACGATACTATGGCTTTAAGAGACCTATTTTGTCCTGGTTTTTTATGAAGAAAGGTTGAGCAGTCTGCACAAAGCCATTAAAATAAACAGCTTGTGAGGCCTTTTTTTTTAAAGGTTGGAACACTAGAAGCAGCCTGAATGGGTGGGGGAAGCTCCCACAGAACTAGGAATTTTAGTTTTAGCTTTCTGCAGTTGCTGAGATTTTGAAGCTGGATGTGGAAGCTCTTAGTCCTCTCTGTGTTACAGCTAAAAGCTGGGGTTCTTTTTCTGCTGCTGGCACAATCTATTTTACTGAATTTGCATTTGCCATGGGTGTGTTTATGGGATGTTACTGTTAATGGTTAATTAGATTAGATTACCTACAGTACGGAAACAGGCCCTTTTGCCCAACAAGTCCACACCGACCCTCTGAAGTGTAACCCAGCTAGACCCATTTCCCTCTGACTAATGCACCTAACACTATGGGCAATTCAGCATAGCCAATTCACCTAACCTGCACATCTTTGGACTGTGGGATGAAACCGGAGGCACCCGGAGGAAACCCACACAGACACGGGGAGAATGTGCAAACTCCACACAGACAGTTGCCTGATTAGTTCTCGTTACTATATCTTTTAGTTAAGCCAATTATTTTATTTTTATTTTATCTGTATTTTAACTGGAGTATAAAGTGTGTTTTGTTTAACATCAACTAGTTTGACCAATCAAATTGCATCTAGAATGTAACCTTTAAGATAAGAAAATCTTCTCAATACATATGAGGATGTCTGGTCCATAGCACTAATACTTTGGTAGCAGTTCAGAGAAGATTTATGGGACTAATACATGAAATAAGTGGATTGTCTTATGAGGAAAGGCTAAACAGGCAAGTCTTATGTCCTCTGGAGTTTAGAAGAGTCAGATGACTAATTGAGATATTAAATCCTGAAGAGTCTTGACTGGATGCATGTTGAAAGGATGGTTCTTCTTGTGGGAGAATCTCTTGTGGGTCACAGTTTTAAAAGACAAGGACATACTTTTAAAACAACAGAAACAACGTTTCTCTCAGAATTTTGAGAATCTTTGAAATTTCCTTCTTCAAAAGGATATGCAATCTTTAAATGTTTAAGTATTTTTAAGACAGAGGTAAATAGATTAATGATTACCAAGGGGGATGAAAGAATGTCAAGTTGAGGTTAAAATCAGATGATTTGTTGAATGACAGAGCAGGCTAAAAGGGCTGAGTGGTCTACTTGTTCATTCTTTATATATTAGTGTATATTTTTCCAAAATAATAAAAGAGAAATAATTCATATCTGACTAAATTATATCAAGTTCTACTGCCTGAAGATTGCAATTACTCTAAAATTTTGGAGTAAAAATGTCTAAAAATGTCTACACATTTTTCCCCACTTTTGATTGCCATATTAACTGTCTGCCACCCCCATCTTTACCTCCAAGAAATTAAAAAAATGTATGGAGTTTTCACTCAATGAAATAGGGATTATTGATTCAGGTATTAAGTCTACCTTGCTTTATTTCAACTAACTTAAATTTCGCTAATGTTTTGCTGGTCAATGCCCTCTCCAAGCTCCGGTCTTTTCCAGGGTCTATCTGCTGCTGATGTAACTCCGGCATTCAACCTTTGATCCCTTGCATTCCTCCCAGATTGCCATAACCTTGGATATTCTAAATACATCCCTCAATCAGATCCTTACTCTGTATCGAAGATTTTTTAAAGTAGCCCTGAAACACCTTCAAGCAGTTCTGATCTACCACGCCTCTTTCCTCCTGTTAGTTTCTTTATGGATTGCTACCAACTTGATTAGCTCTCTCAGAACTCCTTAATTGAAATTCTCCAATCCCAGCAAATCCTAAACAAAGTCACCAATTACATTTGTTGTAACTGGGATTATGTTTCATTATCTTTCCTCGTGCCCTCTGTAATTGGTGATGTGGTCAAACATCAAATTTTAATGTTGTTACTCCATTCTCCTGCTCATCAGCACAATGCTCGTTCAATCAAAGATTTCCAGTATCTCTGTTTTGTTTGTTAATTAATTCTCATTTGACCCTTTGACCTTACCCAATGATTGCTCAAGCAATCATCCTTCGAGAGAAACCTCTTTCCCAGTTCTGCAACTTGGCAGTCATGCACAGATTCATTCCTGGACTTCTCATTCATGATACCGAGTTAGCATATAACTCAATGGATGGCATATTTCTCACAGGTCAGTAAGTGAGAAAATTATGTTCTCCAGGAGGAAGACCTCCAGGGACCCAGCCATTCACTTCATGAGGTACATCTCTAGAAAATAATTGGCAATTTTTCTTTCAAATGGCCAGTGATTGGGACTGGTTCTCATTCTGTTTCTCCCTAAGTGGGTGGTATTTAGGATAGAGTTTATTTGTCCTGAACTGGCCTCTACTTGCAGATTTAGATTTAAGTGTACAGGTCAGATCCTGCACACTTGTGGCAGGCCCCCACTGGAAGGGGGATGTAGTCTGTTCGATCTGCTACAATAGTGATGGTCCTGGATTGGTCTGGCTGCTGTCAAAACAGAATCTTTATTTCTGAATAAAGGTGGGCATTGAAAAAAAAGATTAATCTGTCTTTTCTCTTTCATGGTGCTGATACAATCTACTGTGTGTTTTTTGTTTTCTCTTAACGGCTAAAATTTGCATTTTTGATACTGATTTAACTCACCAGATGCTATCACCTGGGCCTCCAAGGTCTCTCCCATATTCATCACACACTTTATCGATTGTTAAATTCCCATTGCTGTCATGAGCAGAATTAAAGTTTGTGACAACACGAGTTGGAATTCCTAAGCATCTCAAAACTAAGAAATAACAAAAAGAAATATTTCATTACAACTGAATGAACACATGTCTATACATAACACTGTGGCAGGATCTGATACTTGAGCAAACTGCCAGCATTCAAATCAGGATTTAATACTTTGAGATGCATTTTAAAAACATTTGTTTCATGAAAATATTTTTCACTATCAATACCCCACAATTTGAAAAACACTGAGTATGCCACAGGACACTGAGGTACTTACAGTTTTAATGTAGTTAAAAATCACACAACACTAGGTTATAGTCCAACAGGTTTATTTGGAAGTACTAACTTTCAGTGCATTGCTCCTTCATCAGCTAGCTAGCTTTTTAACTTTGTCCACCCAAGTCCAACACCGGCACCTCCACATCATGTTTTAATGTAGGGTTACATAGCAACTAATTGGTACACTACAATCCTTCACAATCAGCAATGAGTTGTATGCCAACATAATTTGATACTGCTTATCAGAACATCAGGTGAAGTTCCTGCTTTTCTTTCTGAAAAATCATTTACATCAAGTTTGAGTTGGCAGTCTTGGTCCTCATGGACTTTAATGGCATGTTAGTACCATACCTGCAAGCAGGACTCGAAGGTCTTCTGACTGATGTTTCTGGGTGGCAGCCAGTTAGGAGGACCCCTCTGAGGTTAATGTCTGATGGGACAAACAGGCTGAAGGAGCATTCAAATCCTGATTGAAGAGTGATATCAAAGGACAAACCAACAGCAAGCACAGGGACATTTTAGACACTGGCTGTATTGGGTCAAAAGAAGGTAGAGATACGCACCAAAAGGGAACAGGGCAGTCTAAAGATTCATGTAACAGCACTTTAATGCTGGAAATCGCAAAGGCATGGAGTTCCATCCAAGGATGCCAGGAGGCTGACAGTTAGCCTCATCAAACAGTCATGACAAAGGTTTGCGCAGGAAATGAGCAGCCACAATGTGGTGCATGAATGGAGGAGCGACTTTCAAGATAACACATGAAATTGCCCTCCTTCTGCCATCTCCAGGGGATTTAAAAGATCCCAAGAAAACATTTTGAAGAAAAGCAGGGGAATTCTTCCTGGAGTCATTAATCACTGTTAATTGTGGGAGCTTACTGTGGGACAAACTAGTTACTGTGTTTCCTGCATTACAACAGTGACTACACTTCACTTGTACTTTGTTGAATAAAATGAGCTTTGAGACATCTGGCACACGACAAAACACCATATAACTGCAAGGCTTTCTATCTTCTCTTTTGGGATCAGCACGGAAATGCCTCAACTGACTATCTTGCCAATTGTTATTGACTCTCTTAAAGTTTGCCGAAATTGTTGCTAAGGAATTTATGGGTAACTATTTCAGTGTTCTGTATTTCTGTAACACTGCTAAAACACAGTCAGCTCAAGGTGTTTCATTATCATTTCGTGTCAATCACATATTTCAGGAGACTGGGAGTTTGCTCTAATAATGCATTCTTTGAAAAAACATCATGCTAAATTTTAATCTAGGTTTAATATTTGTTCTTTGCAATAGCTGTACTTTAAAAAGTTGCTTCTATAATTAAAATAGTTATACAAAAATATATGCATTTTTGTTCTGCATTGCGTTCTCCATGGTTTAATATTTCCTCAGTTTCAGTTTAACTGGACTTAGCGGAAATGCTGGTTGATTTCCATCGTAGACATACAGGATAATTTAAACTCATGGATGTTTACAACACATATCTGCACCAGTCAAAAAATATCTGATTGCTCTAATCTCCTTTTCCAATTTTTGGCCCATAGTCCTGGACGATATGGCAACTAAGTGGATATCTAATACAGCTTAAATGTTTCAACTGAACCTCCCCCCCTCCCCCCCCCTTTCAGGTAGTGAGCTCCAGATTCCCACTACCCTCTGAGTGAAAAGAAACTCTCCTCAGCTCTTCCACGAAGGGAAAAAGTACTTTTCTATTCAATCTACCTATGCCCCATATAATCCAATACTATCAGGGCCCCTCTGAAGCTTTGTTGCACCAAGAAAAACAACCCCAGCTTATCCAATCTTTTTCCATAGTTCAAACCCTCCAGCCCAAACAGCATCCTAGAAAATACCCAGTGCACCCTGTCCAATGCAATCACATTTTTCCTATAAGATGATGACCAGAATTGCAAATAATACTCCAGTTGTGGTCTAGTCAACATTTTATACAACTACGGTGCAACTTCCTTCCTCTTGTATAAAAGAAAAAACAGTAAATCTTCTGAAATCGTAAATCGCTAATTTATCTATCGTGCCAAAACATAAGTAAAAAGAAAAATAAGCATCTACAGGCAAAAATCGCATATCCATGATATTTTTAACAATGTTAGCCTATTGTAATGAGCTCTGAACTCATGAATTTCATCATCCATAGAGATTCTCAGGAATGGAAACCTCATGCTGCGGAACGATGTGTTTATTGCAAATGCTTTCTTAACACTCTTACCCTGCTACCTTCAGGGATTTATGGATGTACGCACTAAGGTTCCTTGGATCTTCAATACTTTCCCAGAGCCCTACTATTCATAATGTAATCCCTAGCCTTGAGAGCTCATTCCAAATACAGTATCTCTCACTTGTCTGGATTGAATGACATCTGCCTCTCCTCTACCAACCTTGTTGAGTCCAGTGGCACCCTCCTGTAGTTTTCAGCTATCTTTCTCACTATTTACCAATTTTTGTGCCATATTGCTTTTAGATTAGATTATTTTTAGATTTAGATTACTTACAGTGTGGAAACAGGCCCTTCGGCCCATCAAGTCCACACTGCCCCGCCGGAGCGCAACCCACCCATACCCCTACATTTACCCCTTACCTAACACTACGGGCAATTTAGCATGGCCAATTCACCTGACCTGCACATCTTTGGACTGTGGGAGGAAACCAGAGCACCCGGAGGAAACCCACGCAGACACGGGGAGAACGTGCAAACTCCACACAGTCGCCTGAGGCGGGAATTCTTGATTATCTCCCCAACCTTTAAGACCAAACAACAAACAGCAACCAGCCTGCAAACTGAGCCTTGTGAAACACCACTGGAAACAAAATTCCAGTCACAGAAAATCCCCCAAACCTTCTACTTTCTGTCCCTCAGCCAATTTTCAATCCAACATGCCATTTTGCCTTGGATCCCATTGACTCTTCCTTTTGAAGCAGTCTGCCATGAAGGACTTTTATCAAAAGTCTTGCTCAGGTCTATGTAGACCTAATCAGATGCATTACCCACAACACTTTGTAACAAATCCATGCTGACTATCCCCGACTAATCTGTATCTCTCTCAGTGCAGGTATATTCTATCCCTTCAGAATTCTTTCTAGTAGCTTTCCCACCACCGAAGTTATCTGACTGGCCTGTAATTTCTTGGTCCATCCTTCCTTCCTTTTTTAATAATGAAACAAATTTAGAATCCACCAGTCTTCTGGCAACTCTCCTGTGTCCAGAGAAGATTTGAAAATTACTGCAAGGCCCTGATATTTCCTCTCTTGACTCCCTCAACTTCTGAGGTATATATTATTTAGCCTGCAGATTTATCGACTCCCTCAACTTCTGAGGTATATATTATTTAGCCTGCAGATTTATCCTAAATCCACTGGCATTCCTCTCAATCCATGTTACTTTCTTCCAATGTTCTCAGGATGTCTATCCTAGCACCAACCTTTTCCATTGAGAAGACTAACAAAAATATTCATAGAAGACTTTGTGCCACATCTGGCGAGTCCATACAGATTACCTCCAATGGTGCTTAATGGGCTTTACTCCTACTCTAGTTATTCTTTTGCTCTTTATATATTGAAGAAGCCTCTTTGGTTTTTCCTTTATTTTACCCACTAATGCTTTCTTATGCATTCCCTTCGCTTTCCTAATTACCTTTTTGTGTTTCCCTCTGTACTTATACTTCTCTGTGGATTCTGCCCGATATAGCTCTCAATATCAGCCATAAAACTCTCCTTTTCTCTTAATCCTAAATTTGATCAAAATCCTTGATTTCATTCCTAAAATCAATGGCGAAATGATCTACTCTTGTTCCTATAGTTCCTATGTTTATATCCCTTACAATCCAATGTACTTCAATCTTGGTTCTACCCTTTGCTTTTACTGGAACATATTTACCATGTACTTTCAATGTTTCCTCTTTGAATTACCGTGTTGTTCTCAATGTCCAACTGAAGCACTGGTCTATTAGTTTTATCATATTATCATTATAACATGCACGCATCGTACTGCAGAAAAAAATAAATAATAGGAATAAAGTGTAGAAAGTTCAAGGAAGGGTTGCTGAATGGCTAAATATTTCACAGAGCTTCAGTAAGTTGAACTGAATGAACCTTCCCTATGTGCCATCTATTTCTGTAGGGGTTTAGTTGCTGCAGCTTTAATTGAATTGTACATCATTACTGGGAAGATGTATAGAAAGTCTTGTCAGGCAGCGTAAATCACCATTCACAAGGTTTCTCTGAGATTTTCCATCTAATGGGAGGCTACTTGCTTCAATCTAGATTGACATAATAATTGCATAAAAACAAGGGTGTTTTCTACATCAGTGTAATTCTAGTCCAATAAGAAAGAAGACATTGTTGGACTTGGTTCTTGAAAATGAGTTGCCCAAATATATTGTGACCTTTTTATTCACTTGTGGGAAATGAGTACTCACTGGCTGATCAGCATTTATTGCTTGACCTTATTTGTCCTCAAAAAGGTGGTTTTGAGGTCCCTCCTTAAACTGCTGCAGTCCATCTGCTGTGTCAATAGGCAACATTTAAGAGAAAGTAGTTATTGTATCATAAGATTTAGCTTGCTATGGATTGTTAGGTTGATTCCCAAGACAAGCAATTTCAGGTATGTAGAAAGATTGGGATAGTTCTCCTTTGAGCAGTGAATGTTGAGACTGGTATAGAAGAGCTATTCAAATTCATGAGGGTTCTGCCTTAGTATGGAGAAACTATGGCCAAAGATCAAGAATCAAAGGACATTGACTTCATATAATCAGTAAAAGAAGTAATAGTGTTTCTGAATGTGAAGTTCTTCTTTGAAAATCTTTTTGATTTTTAAATCTTCCCTTGAATATTAATTTCACATATGAAGACATATGTTAAGGGCTATTGTGCTTGTAATTCCAGAGCTGCTTCATGATACTGGTCATAAAATAACCCCACAATAAAAACTTCTAAAACATTTTTTATCATAAACATAATACGTAAGTATGTCTAAGCAGCTGAATGGGTTAGGAAATATCTTGAAAACTTTGTAGGAAATTTTTCAATGCATCAGAATGTAGATACTTAGAACTGTTGAATTTCAGAATAAATTCCCTATTACACTTTGCACTTTGTACCTGTGCAAGCAACTGCTGCAAACACCCAGCACTGCCCATACTGAACTTTCCGACAACCACGATCGTTCCATTCTGTAAGGATGGCAACACTTCCATTCCAATTCCACGGGCATGTCCCTCCACAATATGGTGCACTCCATCTGCCTTCAAGTATGCCTTTGTCATCACAACAATTTACCTGGAAAAGTTGGAACAGTGAATCTGTATTAACACAGTTGTGTAGGTTTTATTCCTGAAACTATCAATAAAATTACATGAAAAGTTGAGTTAGCATCAAAGAAATAAAATCATAAATAAATGTATTAGAAGCAAAGAAATAAGGCACGATGCGTGAATAAGAGGCCGAATGAAAAGTGTCCAGAACGAATAGCAGTGCTTTTGATTTGTAAGTAACTCATTGGAGTCTCTGGATAACTCAAACAAGACTAAATACTAGTAATTGTGAATTTCTTTCCCTTTTCCTGCATGGTGACTTATATGAAGTGACTTTAAAATTAACAGCTGCCAGATTACGTATTGCAATGTCTCACACACAGCAATGAGATAATGACAAGATCATCTCTTTTTAATGATGGTGATGAAAGGATAAGTATTGGTCAGATCATCAAGGAGAACCATTCTCCTTTTCTCCCCTCAAAATAGTACTATTGGTTCACTTACATTCTTTTGAGTGGGAAGAGAATTATTTCTTCATTGAATGTTTCATTTGAAAG
Organism: Chiloscyllium plagiosum; assembly: GCF_004010195.1. Taxonomy (NCBI): domain Eukaryota; kingdom Metazoa; phylum Chordata; class Chondrichthyes; order Orectolobiformes; family Hemiscylliidae; genus Chiloscyllium; species Chiloscyllium plagiosum. Next base: position 12,664,532 of record NC_057729.1, read on the forward strand.
GCAACATTTCCAATATGCCATATTCCAAAAGTCACTTTAAACCGAATGCTCAAATCTCAGAATAGATCTTGAAGCAGAACTCTCTGCCTCAGAACTGAGAGTATTGCAGATTGATCCAAGGCTGATATTTTATGCAGTTATGGAAAAGGCTGCATAAGTGAATGGAACATGTTCAGCAAGGTTTGCAATCTTTAATATAAGGTGTGGTCATAGAGTCATAGAGATGTACAGCATGGAAACAGACCCTTGGGCCAACCCATCCATGTCGACCAGATATCCCAACCCAATCTAGTCCCACCTGCCAGCACCCGGCCCATATCCCTCCAAACCCTTCCTATTCATTTACCCATCCAAATGCCTCTTAAATGTTGCAATTGTACCAGCCTCCACAACATCCTCTGGCAGCTCATTCCATACACCTACCACCCACTGCATGAAAAAGTTGCCCCTTAGGTCTCTTTTATATCTTTCCCCTCTCACCCTAAACCTATGCCCTCTAGTCCTGGACTCCCC
>NC_057729.1:12665271-12676932 GCF_004010195.1 Chiloscyllium plagiosum
CATTTATCTGAATTAAACTCCATCTGCCACTTCTCAGCCCATTGGCCCATCTGGTCCAGATCCTGTTGTAATCTGAGGTAAACCTCTTCGCTGTCCACTACACCTCCAATTTAGGCGTCATCTGCAAACTTACTAACTGTACCTCTTATGCTCGCATCCAAATCATTTATGTAAATGACAAAAAGTAGAGGGCCCAGCACCAATCCTTGTGGCACTCCACTGGTCACAGGCCTCCAGTCTGAAAAACAACCCTCCACCACCACCCTCTGTCTTCTACCTTTGAGCCAAGTGTTTTTAAGGACATCCATACTACAGCTAACATCACAATCTCAAAATGTTTAATGTGATCTGGAAGAGCGCAAAAGGTAGACAGAAACATTAAGCCGGAGAACTCAAGAAAACCATTCAGATAGAATAAAACCAAATGAAAGAGATTATATTGACAGTCACTAACATTTATTCTCATCAATATCAGCTATAAGGTTAATGTGCTTACCATTGCTGTCACCATTCTACTGATATAAGTAGGGTCATTTCTGCGTACATAGTCTTTTTCTGGGCATGACAGGCATTTGTTATTATTGTCCATCAATTTAAGACAGACATCTAGGACATTGTCTGCAAACTGAAAAAGAAAGAAGATTTTCTAAGGAATATTGTTCAAAATTGTTCGGTAATGATCGTATGCTTTATTTCTGTTATCAATACCCTTGTTGAGGGGCATGTGCAGTTGGTGCCAATGGATCATGCACTGATGCACTGGTGTGTGGTGACAAAGATGGAGGGTCCTGACATCCAATGGCAAGCTGAGATCACTACATACCTGCTCTGACTTGCATGTCGAGAATTCTCGACATCTAAAATGGTTGGCGTGTTTTGTGAGATAGGAAGCTGAGTATCAATTAGGTGAGTTGTGGGGTTAAGAAGCATTTATCAACCAATAATTCAACCATAATTTTGCAACTTATCGAGAAACTCACCTTGCCAATCAGAAAAGCAACAAAAGATGAGGTGACTTGCTCCTAACATCAGAATAGGCCTCATCCAATTTCTCACAGATTCTGCCACAACCCTTGCCATAGTCTACCAGCCTTATCCAGATCCCTAAAAGATTCTGCCAATTGTTGCTCACAGTGAAATGTTTTCAACAGGCATTTGGGAGGGTGAAGTTAGAAGTAGTAACAATGGTGTTAATAGTGGCAATGATTTTGTGGCAGAAGGACCAGAAAGCAGAGAAATTTAATTCTGCCTGCTTTATTTTCAATGCATGACACAGAGCAAGACGTACAAAATACATTGTGGAAATGTACGCAATATTAAGAGCAAGGTTAATGATATTGTAAATGCCAAATTAAGTAGGATACTAGAAAATCAGATAGTCCAGTCCCAATATTTGATAAAGGTTCAGGTGTTCAGAGGCAGGTGCTTTCATCGATGGCTTCTCAAACCCGACATCTAAAAATGGATGCCCATACTTTGTATTTTTGGCTGGGAGAGGTGGAGGGGGCAGCCAGGATTGAGAGTTAGGCCATGAAGAGCTAATGAGGCTGACAGTTTCCAAAATGGCTGTTCAGAATGCCTGCTCGTGGGTTCCAGCATTATATCTAAAAATAAAAGAATGAAGAACACTCCTTCAGCCCCCACACCTCCCACCCCTGCTCTCTCCTTATGCAGCTAATGCCCTAGCTCATCCATTTTCACTCATCACCCCCCCCCCATCCCACCCTCTGCTCTTTGTGCTGGGTAGGGATGCATACCCTGGCATGAGAAACATGAAGACCTTTCGGAATTTACCCTTCAAGTGGTTCTCTCATGCACGCTATGAACCATAACTCTTTAAACAACTGGTTTGCATCCATGCCAATTGTAGAGGACTGGGACATGCTTCCCACCATGGAGTCAGCCAGGGCAGTAACATCATGTGTAATGTCATGAACAAAACCAGCACATAGCTTTAAGAGGTCGTGATGAAAATTGAAAAGGCAGAACTAGGGTCAGAATTGAATCCCACCCAACATTTTAAGCGGTACCTGACCCATCCCAATTGATGAAAACCAAGGCTGCTATCACCAACAATAATGTGTGTGCTACAGTTTTGTAGCAGGGAAGGCAGAATTATATTCATTAAAGATCGAATGCAACTTTTACATTTACCTTAAATGTGTGGAACTTAGCTGTTGACTTACTGGTAGGAATCTTATACTTGCTCACGTGAGTGAGCTGCATATGTTCAAAGATAAATTTCACTGAGCCTGCAGGAGGTTTAATTTCACTCCCTGTATAGGGCTGAATATAGTTCACAGGGTATCAGAAGCTGCAGTTTGGACTATGTGCCATTTTATGATTTTTAAAATTGAAATGTTGATGGACCAGGAGCCAGAAGTCAGACAGCAGAGCGGTGGGGGGGTGGACAGGACTTGTGTAAGTTCAAAAACTAACAAACAAAGAATTCAGCTCACTTGTTAAACACAGTTCAATAGTATATTGTTAGTGATTTCAAATACCTGTCCAAAGTACCATGCTCGTGATTGAATACAATGGCTAGAACCAGTGTAGATGATTCCCTCTTCATTCATCACATATTCCTGACGTTGTTGTTCATCATCCAAAAAGACTGCATCCTCTAAGAGGAGAAAACACAGAATTCTTAACACAACAATCATTTGTAATTCGAGTATGCAATATAAGGTGGCTAACAAAAACATAATCGAAGCAACATTTAAAATCAGCAAATTAACAAGTTTACATGAGGAGAATAATCTTGCACATCTGCATTTATATAGCTACATTCCAGAAATAAGAAGGTGCTGCAGCTACTCTATAGATATGTAACAGATGCTGAAGACCCCAAGATGGTGTGTGTGTGCTCATCCTGTGCAGGGCTTCCATATTACTTAAGGTTGTTCCATGCTGTGAAGGTTGTATGTCTGAACCTAGAGTTAAACTTAATGCTCATGCTTAAATCACTTTTCAGCATCCTGTGCAAAATTTAACTGATATTGACCACAGCATTCACTTAGCAACTCGCCTTTAGTTGCCAAAACATCATAACTAATCATTAGCGGCCAAAACAGTGGTCTTTAAAGGGATCACTGGAAGCTACCAGCTGAAAGTCAAAGGATTTACCTATACAGACTTGGACAAGCACATGAGACCCTTCCCTTTCCACCTTAGAACTATTACCTGCCCATTCATTCCCATCCCTGAGCCTCCCATTGCTCTCCTCTCCCCAAATTCCTGAGGCAGCCTGTTTTACAACTCCATTGGAACATAAGAACATAGGAACAGGAGAAGGCTATTCAGCCCATCCAGCTTGCTCCACCATTCAATAAGATCATGGCTGATCTATGACCTAATTCCATATACCAGACTTTGGCCCATAATCCTTAATACCTTTGCTTAACAAAAAAATTATCTATCTCAGATTTAAAATTAATGACTGAAATTGTATCCGCTGCCATTTGTTGAAGAAGGTTTCAAACATCTATTGCACTTTGTGTGTAGAAGTGCTTTGTAACATCTCTTCTGAACAGTCTAGCCCTAATAATCACACTATATCCCCTGGTTCTAGAATCCCCAACCAGTGAAAATAGGTTATCTACCTTCTCTTTTCTATAAATATCTTGAAAACTTCGATCAACTCGCCTCTAACCCTTCTTAAAATCTAGAGAAAGTATACCTATTTTGTGTAATCTCTCCTCATAACTTAGACCCTGAAGTCCAGGTATCAACTCTCACCCAAGCTCAGAGCAGGTTGGGTCTATCCTAATGAGGTCAGTGGATCAGTTTATGGACACCCTGAATTTTCTCCTCACTCCAACGCTACTTTCACACCTTTTCTCCACTCTCTAGCTCTGCCGATCTCCACAACCCAGTACACCCAGCTCCCCAGTTCCACTGATGTCAGAGATGAGCCACAGAAGTGTTGGGAGCAGAGCCTAGGGGCAAAGGACTGGGTGTGAGATTGGAGTATTACAGCATCAGGGGTGTGTGGTGGTGCAAGCTAAACGTCCAAGAAAACCCTGTAAGAGCTATAAACACTTTGGAGCACTTGAAATGAATGAAACCATTTGGGAACACTTAAAAGCCAAAGTAAACGGCAACTGAAACTTTTTTAGAACATTATTTAGTTAACAATACTTTGTAACTAGGCCTTGCGAATCAATTATCGAATGCTCTATCTCGCATCCAGGAGAGAAGGTCCTGAATGTTGCCATAGTAAATGAAACACATATTTTAAACATTGCCAGGCAATGTGCTACTTAAGTTCAGAGTAATTTATAGTCTCTAGTTTTGGATTCCCCCTCCCTCACCATGTGGCAACATTTGTTTCTGTCCATGTTACAAAATGTCAGTGGATTCAACTATGCTTTATTGCACCACACAGCATTGGTCCATCTTCAAACCTCTTTTACAATCTGGTTCCAAATTTCTCAGAATCTGTATTCAAAACATCCCTACCTTTGCACCATGGATTGAAGAGGAGGATGAACTCCCCAATTAAGTAATTCTCAAACTTGTTTCCCATCATTCTTTGAAGAGATAATTTATATTGTCCAATCTTGGCATTTGGAGATGGATGTATCTGCAAGGTCATTCTGGTTCCGGTGCTAGAAACAACAACTGCTTTCCAAAAGTTTACACCATACGAATTTAATTCAAGCAGGATTTTGGTTCCAAATGCTGTTGAAGGTTTTGGCCCTAAAACAAGACAACAAAATTAAACAAGCCTGCATTGAACCACACTACAACTGTACATGAACATCCCAGCCAACTGTCAACATCATCAGTTTTAATTAAGTGAACAGGTAAAATCTATTTCAAAATACTGTATAAAATGTTCTGTTTGAGAAGCAGTATAAGTCGAGTGACTTCAGCACAACTCTGATATTTTCATAATCGTGATATGATTTGATGACATGATAAACATGATTGGGTAAATCTTGTCCTCTATGAAGAAATAGTTACATGGGGCTTCATGTCCATTGGTTTGTTTGTCCACTGTCTGTGGCCTATTTCACGAATACCAAGCAAGTTATCTCCTGATTATTGTGTGCCACAGTATTTATAAGAAATTCAACCATTGTAATCCATTTCTTTACCTTTACTTTTACTTTTTCTAGACATATATTAGGATTTATTTCAAAATACTTCAACTACATCTTCCAATTAGAGTCCATTATTTGTACCAAGCACATCCAGGTAGTTTCTTCAGATGAACAGGCTAGGTGGTGTTGGAGGCAAAATGAAAAATAGGAACTTGGTCTCTGTTCTTCCCAAAAAGGAAAAGCTGAAGGTGTGGATCTCTCAGGCTTAACCATCCCCATTTGCAGAGTAAGCAATTCCTTTGTATATAAATTTGTTTCCTAATTTCACTTGTTTATAGTAATTGATTTCAGAGAGTTGTAAAGCCCTCACATCACAGTCATCATTGCAAGTTGCTACAAGAACCAATAGTATCATCTACCATAACACTGCGTGTGGGTTGAACTCATTGACATCAAGAAACTCAAATTGTACTGTTCACAGATATTGCTAATAAATTGAGAAAGGTTGGGTAGAACTGTGAGTAATTACAGAATTATGTAATGTTCATATTTGTCATTTCATGCTCCCCATTTCCATTCATAACAGACTACCTGTCTCAGCACAGATTACCACTGTGCCATTGTCAATAAATTCATCACTGTAAGATTGCAGTGTGAGATGGAAAGGCTGTCCCCGCCTGATTATCAGCTGCTCAGTGCTGATTTCAGTGGTCCTGTGCTCATGGTTGTTCTTCTCACTCTGCAAATCGACGGTGAAATTCATTTCCAAAACTGTAAAAGAAACCACAGAATATCCAGGTTATAAAAGGCAAGAAATAAAAAGCCAACAACTGTAACCTTTTGTCTTGTGCTGCATGGACATAGTTCCCAGCTGTATTAGAGTTCTCAAGGTCAAAATTAGTTAAGGACTGGTTAAGAAGTGCTGACTCACTATCATCTACTTCTCAATATTGGACCAAGTCAAATGTTATTCCATTGAATGATTAACATAAACTTTACACTGTGTTGTAGAAGCAAGAGTAAGGGAATCATTTCAGAAAATAATTATATAAGTTTTGCGGATGACTTTAGATCCATTTCAGCTTCCTCCAGACACTCCCAGCATCTCAGATATCAGACCTCAGTCAATTCAATTAATCTACATGATATCAAGAAGTGGCTGGAAATATTAGATTCCACAAATGTTGAGAGTCCTGACAACATTCCAGCAATAGTGTTTAAGAGGTGCTCCATGTCCCTAGCCAAACTGTCTCAACACAGTGTAAAATCTAGCATCTCTCAACCATGTGGAAAATTGCCCAGGTATGTTTTGTCCATCAAATCCAACCCAGTCAAATACTGCCCCATCAGTCTACTTAGCAGCAGTTTACTCACTGACACTCAGGTTGGGTCTGTCAAAGCCACTCTGCTCCTGACCTCGTTATAGCCTTAGTACAAACATGGATAAAAGAGCCAAATTGCAGGGATGAGGGGAGAGTGACTAGATCTAACATCAAGGCAACGTTGATCCAGTGTGACGTCAGGAACCTTGAGCAAAACTGGAATCAATGGGAATCAGGGGAAACCTCTCAAGAAGGCAGCTCAGTGCCATCTCTTCTCCAGGGCAACTAGGGACAGGCAATAAATGCTGGCTCAGCCAATGACACCCATATCTTCTGAATGAATAAAATTATTGTCTTGATGGAAAGAATTAATCTGGGTGTATTGTGCTCCTTGATCATAATTATCTTGTGATCTATAACACTTCTTTTTTTTAAAAAAAAGTGCCACTCCCTAGTGTGGATCTTTGAATCATTGTTTCTTCAAATAACCATGAAAGGAATGTGCTGAAGTGTTGAATAAAGATTGAGCAAATTACTTACACTGAGCATTCCAGGTATATGCAGTTTGGCTGCATTGCAAACTGGGTTCTTCAAAAGATGCCAATGATTGATAACAACAGTATGTGTTCTGAACTATTAATGTAAATACATTCATAGTTTAAATTTTCTGCTGTTATTTCCAAAAATTGAATTTGAGAGAATGAACACAACGTGATCAGCAAATCGTTATTTGTATCTCTGCCTACTATTGAACAAAAGTATTTAAGTCCAGGATCATATACTGCTGAAAGCAGAAATGGAGTGATAACATTTTACATGCTATCAGTAGGTTGACACCCAGCATTTATATGGCAAAATTTTCCCTAACATGTTTTTACATAATCCTTTCCAATGCCTCTCCTTTGTCATCCAGCTGCATGGGTCTACACTTGCCTGTTTGATTCTTACCTATCAAGTTTTAGTTACAGTAATTTATCTTCTGACTCCAATACTGCTGTCAAGAATCTATTCTTGGCTAGCTCCTACTTCTCTTCTATGCGTGACCTCAGAGACATCATTTGAAACCACTATACCTGTTACCTCACCACCACCATTGTTGTAAACATCTCCAGTATATCCTGATTTTAATTGTTCCACCATTGACAGACATGACAGTTGTCAAGGTCCTAAACTCTGCAATTCGCACCCTAAATCTCTCCAACTCAGGGCCATGTGGGGTGGGATGATGACTCAGTGGTTAGCACTGTTGCCTCACAGCGCCAGGGACTTGGGTTCAATTCCTCCCTCAGGTGACTGTCTGCATTGAGTTTGCACATTCTCCCCATATCTGTCTGGGTTTCTTCCAGATGCTCTGGTTTCTTTTGACAGTGGAGAAAGTGAGGTCTGCAGATGCTGGAGATCAGAGCTGAAAATGTGTTGCTGGTAAAGCACAGCAGGTCAGGCAGCATCCAAGGAACAGGAGAATCGACGTTTCGGGCATAAGCCCTTCATCAGGAAACGTCGATTCTCCTGTTCCTTGGATGCTGCCTGACCTGCTGTGCTTTACCAGCAACACATTTTTCAGCTCTTTCTTTTGACAGTCCAAAGGTGTTTGGGTTAGGTAGATTGGTCATGCTAAAGTATCCAAGGATGTTCAGGCTAGGTGGGTTAGCCATGGGGAATGCAGGGATTGGGATGCTCTTTGGAAGATTGGTGTAGACTTGATGAGCTAAATGGCCTACTTCCACACTGTAGAGATTCTATGATCTCTCTTTCTTGTTTTAAGATACCCTTAACACCTATATCTCATCCATCTTAGTATCTCTTCATGTAGAACTGTGTCACCTTTTGTTTGATAACACTCCTGTGAAGCACCATGGCACATGTTATTGTTGCAAAGGTGTTGGAGAAATAGAAGTTATTATTGTTATTGTCTCATCTGAAAGACATCTCCACTGGCAGGGCAGCTCTTATTCAATGCTGTATTCAAGTGTCAGCTTAAAGCTTTTGAACTCACGTTTTTTGAACACACAATCTACCAAGAGTGATATCTCTGAGAAATGGCTTACTCTAATTATGATATGGAGGTGCTGGAGTTGGACTGGGGTGGACAAGGTCAAAAATCACATGACACCACGTTACGGTCCAACAGGTTTATTTGAAATTGCAAGCTTTCAGACCTCTGCTTCTTCCTCAGGTGTGGTATGATGGGGAGGTATAAGACATAATATTTATAAGCAAGAAGTTAACAACTTGAAAACTAGCTGCCCTTGTTGCATCCTTCAATCAGTTAGGAAGTAGACTGCTGATTAAAATGCAAAATCCAGATTATTTTCAAGTCTTTGTCCCTAGATAATAAAAGGTTTTATCAATGTTCAAAAGGTGATATCCCAGGTAGACAATGCACTTCAGGTGTAGTAAGGTCCCGCTTCGAATCTATGTTTTAAGCTGAGGTACAGTTTTATTTTTTTGACAGAAAGCAATCTTGAATGAAATAATTTGTGCATGTGTGTCTGTGTGAGTGAGTGTGTATGTGAGAGAGAGTGTGTGTATGCGAAAGAGAGTGTGTGTGAGTGAGAGTGTCTTTGTGTGTGAATGGGTATGTGTGTGTAAGTGAGAGAGAGAGAGACAGAGTGTGTGTTTGTGTGTGCATTCTTTAGTCTTACCTCAGCAAGTTTTGCAATCATTGCAACATACAGTACAAGTATCTTTTTCTTCAGTTCTCTGCTCAAGGGCAGGTCTGACCCTTTGCACCATAAACTCCAAGTTGGGTAGGGCAAGGAGGCAGGTTCCAAATCCACCTCAGGCAGAGCTGGGAAGTGAACACTGTTTTGTTGACACCATTCAGACCCATATAAATACACGACTTAGGAGTAAGGGCAGGCCATTTAGCCCCTCCTGCCTGCTCTACCATTTAATAGATCTACCATTTAATAAGGTCATGACTGACCTGATTGTGGTCAAATCCTGTTCATTCCTGATAATTTTTAAATCCCGTGTTACTGAAGAATCCCTCTATCTTTGCCCACCCCCATTCCCCTGTCTGGGGGCGAGACTTACAAAGACTCAAAAACCTCCAAAAAAAAAGCCTTCTCATCTCAAGTCTTCAACGGGAGACTCCTTATTTTACAACTATATCCCTGCTTTCTAGTCTTTATTACAAGGGAAAACATGTTTTCAAATTCACTCAGTCAAGACCTCTCAGGACTGGATTTTTTTTTTAAGAAGTTCACCCCTCAGCCTTCTAAACTCCAATGGATCCAGGCTCAGCCTGTCTAACCTTCTCTCCATCCCAGGTAGCAATCATTGAACTGCCTCTGAACTGCTTTGAATTCATTTACATTCTTTCGTTGTTAGGAAGACCAAAACTGTACACTACCTTCCTTCAATGTAAGTGACAGACTCTGAGCCTCCAGCCCCCTCCCGCTATCTGGATTCTTCCTCACCATAAAACCCAGAGATCTACTTTCCTGTCAGCTATGATTCTTTTTGGGCTGTGTTACCTGCACTACCTGCAGCAGCCACCAGTTCAGGCACTGCCAGGGGGATGGAACCACATTCCAATCATATTATGTAAACTGGATGAAATCAACCTGAAGCCTCCTTGCATCATCCTCATAATTCACAACCCCAAATAAGTTGTGTCATCAGCAAACTTGGAAATCTTGCATTTGGTTCTCCATTCCAAGTCATTTATATATGTCATGAATTGATGGGGCATGTAATGTTTCAACACGACTCGCAACCTGTCATGTGGATGAAGGCTCACTTATTCTCACTCTCTGTTTCCCATCATTCATAGAGCCATAGAGTCACACAGCTTGGAAACAGCCCCTTTGGACTACCCAATCCATGCTAATCAGCTTGCCTTAACTGAATTGGTCCTGTTTGCTTGCATTTGGCTCATATCCCTTTAAACCTTTCTTATCCATGTACCTGCCTAAATGTTTCAGAAATGCTGTAATTGTACCCACCTCTAACACTTCCTCTGGCAGCTCGATCCATTTGCGGACCATCCTCTGTGTGAAAATGTTGTTCTGCAGGTCCCTTTTAAATCTTTCCCCTCTCTCCTTAAATAACTCTCAGCCTGTGCGAGTATATTACTCCAATCGTGCGTGCTTTAATTTTGTCCACTAGCCTCTTATATCAGACCTTAACAACAGCTTTCTTGATCCAAAGCATCTCCTATCTCAACAGTGAGTACTTTGAAGATTTTAGGATTATGTCTGCCAGGGAACTTGTAAGATTTAGGTTCCAACAATTTTGGTAAAGTAGTTTCAATACTTGTTATGATCTCAAATGACAGTAATCTGATTGGAGGATTAGGAAATTAACAAACGCAAAGTGAAGAGTGTGTTGGTTATTAGCATGTCTAATCAGATACAGAAAGTGATGCTTATGAATTCTTTAAGAATTAAAACAGAAGAAATTAAACTCAGTTCTTATGACAGTTAATTTGCAGTGGAAAACAGGTTGACAAGGGATATTTTGTGAAAAGGGCACTTTAAGAGCAGGGCTCAGTTAGTTCATTTGGATGTTGGCTGGATTGTAATGCAGAACGATGCTAACAGCATGTGTTCAGTTCCTGCACTAGCTGAGGTTACCTTGAAGGTCCCATGTTGCACCTGAGGCATGGTGACCATCAGGTTAAACTCACCCACCACTTTTCTCACTATTGGAAGAGCAGTCCTATAGTGTGGTATGGCGATGGCAACTTCACTTTGACTGAAATGTACCAGATTTTCATGGATAGGTTTAATTTGGATCTAACCTTCAAATACAGCTCCTTGCACCATATAACAATGGGGAAGACAGTGATATTCAGTTTTTGATGAGGAACTGTGAAGAGTCACAGCTTGAATGGAAATTTTTGGATTTCCATATTTAGCTGTATTGGTTATCATCTGAAGTGACTGAGGCATTTGTTGATATATATATTTGTATGATACATGATAAGGGAATCCCTTGTTAAAGGGAAGAGGGCGGCCTATGTAAAGATGAGCCATGAAGGTTCAATTGGGGCGATTGAGAGTTATAAGGTAGCCAGGAAGGATCTGAAGAGAGAGCTAAAAGCAGCAAGGAGGGGACATGAAAAGTCCTTCGTTGGTAGTATTAGGGAAAATCCTAAGGCTTTCTATAAACGGACCCCACCACCAGGGATATATTTCCCTCCCCTCCCCTATCAGCGTTCCGAAAAGACCACTCCCTCCGTGACTCCCTCGTCAGGTCCATACCCCCCACCAACCCAACCTCCACTCCCGGCACCTTCCCCTACAACCGCAAGAAATGCAAAACTTGCGCCCACACCTCCC
>NC_057729.1:12677174-12684131 GCF_004010195.1 Chiloscyllium plagiosum
ACTCTAACCTATCACCCTCATCTTGACCTCTTTCCACCTATCACATTTCCAACGCCCCTCCCCCAAGTCCCTCCTCCCTACCTTTTATCTTAGCCTGCTGAACACACTTTCCTCATTCCTGAAGAAGGGCTTATGCCCGAAACGTCGATTCTCCTGTTCCTTGGATGCTGCCTGACCTACTGTGCTTTACCAGCAACACATTTTCAGCTCTCCCTCTTTATGGGCATTTAAACGGGCATTGGATAGGCATATGGAGGATAGTGGGCTAGTGCAGGTTAGGTGGATTTGGATCGGTGCAACATCGAGGGCCAAAGGGCCTGTACTGCGCTATATTTTTCTATGTTCTATGTTCTATATTTAATGATAATTAAACTAATAGTCTCATCAGTTTTAAATGTCATTATTTTGAAAGTATGTTATAAGCCATTGTATCCAGTTGATGAAGAATACCTATACTGAATATGCAATCTTTGCTTAAACATATTCTTTGTCACTGTAGAGTTCCTATATAGATGAGAGAGTTACAGCAGAGTGAGTCTAAGGAGGCCACTTATTCTTGCTCCTATTTTAGTTGAAAAGGGAAAGTTAAAATAAGTATCAGCTTGTGAAGTGCTACACTATCGGGCATTGACAGACAGTATGAATAAACTTTATACACACTGGTTTCCAGTGTGGATCTTTGATAGGTGGAGCATAGGTCATTGAGCAGGATTGTAATAATGTCGGTCTATTTCTGGAAAGACACCATTGACTAGCAAGGTTTTGCACCAAGTGGTTCATTACAATTTTATTCTTAAGATGCATTTTAAATGAATAAGTCTCTGAATTGGCCTTGTATGAGGGTCTGAATAAAAATAATCGATGGCTTTCAATGCAGTTTTGCAGCAGTAGACTTACCATGATACCTGGCATTCAAGGTGAAAAATGCCAAGGAAGAAGACATAGACTAATCTGGTATTCCAGGAATTTAGAAGTTGAAAGGGTGACTTGATCAAAGTTTTCATAACATTGAGGGCAACAGATAGTATAGTAGAAGTTGAATGATTTATGATAGTTTAGGAGTCTAGGATTGGGGCCATAACCTGAAAATTAGAGCCCAAAAAATATTTCAGGAATAAATTAGGAAATGCTTCTACACTCAAAGAGTGGTAGACATTTGGAACTCCATTCTGAAAATGTCACTTGATGCCTGGTCAATTGTTAAATTTAAAATGATAATTGACCGATTTCTGGTAACCACAAGGAGCCTAGAACCAGATAGCACAATTTAAAAACAAGAGGGATGCCACATAGGTCGGAGATAAGGAGAATTTGTTTTACTCAGAGGGTTGTGAAAATGTGGAATTTTCTACCACAGGGACTGTGGAGGCTCAGTTTTTGAATGTTTAACGTGGGTTGATAGATTTATGATTATCAATAGTGTATAGGATTATCAAGATGGCTTCAGTAAAAGGTATTGAAGTGTTCAATGAGCCGTGATTGCATTGAATAGCGGGGCAGGCTGAATATCCTATTTCAAACTCTTGTTCCTAACCAAAGATATTAAGAGGCATGGGGCAAAAATAGGAATATGTAATTAGATGGGAGATCATCCATGATCTCACTGAATGACAAAACCAGGCTCAAGGAGCTAAAAAGCCTCCTCCCTTTCCTATGTTATTATGCTATTCACCTACTGCATTTCAGAAAATCACATATTTGGCAAAAGTCCATTCTCCCCATGTTCATTTGCCACAAAGTGCAGGGGTTAGCTCAGTAAGATTGTGAGTAATTTGTTTGGTGTGGTGGTTCTTTGTTAATGAGCATTGCAAATAGTATCTGACAAAATGCACTGTATCAGTCACATGACACCTAAAAAGATGGCAATGTGCAGGGAATTGAGTGTAACTGTGGGTATCTTTGACATTCTGCAATCCTGTTTGGCTACATCCTTCTAAAATGGTTTTCCATGGACATATTGATAATTTTTTTTAGCATCATTGGCTAGATCAACATTTATCTCCATTTCTCAGATTGAGCATTTCAGTTACTTTAATAGCCAAACGATTGTTAAACAATTTTATGCATTAACATTTAAAGATAAGACAGTAAAAGGAAAGGACTTTTGTTTTTAATTCTTACAGGAGACAAAGGATTGCAAAGGTATTAAATAGTATCTTCAGTTTTTATATAAAAGTGAGGTTAGTTCTGAATGAATAGATAAAAGAGGAAGTGTCAATGTAGATAATGTAATGTTCCTAAAGAAGCAGCACGATGCTAAAAGTGAAGTTCAAAATGGAAAACATATAAGACCCGAATGGCAAGGAGCCTGAAAATTGAGGTAAGTCAGACAGAAAATAGTAGGGTGCTTTCAAGCATCCCTTAATATGGAGGTTTCCTAGATGATTGAATGATATTTGATAAAGCAACTCTTTCCACAAAGAGAGATGATGCAGAAGGAATGTACTAATATGATGACAGAGCTCAGAAGCTTTAAGTAAGTTGATGGACTGAAGAAAAGTAAAATTTCTTTCATTTGGCCAATCAGGTTGAAATCACAAGGAACTTTGGTAGGTTAATTGGGAAATCCATGACCTACTTTAAGCACTCTTTGATTTACGTAGCATTTGGTACCCTAACCCTTCAGCCATCTGTCACCCTAACCTCTCACCCATCAGAAACCATGCCCCAACATCTGTCTAATGCCATACCCTTTTATCTACTCAACACTAGTAGCTTCTAAACTGAATTAGAAATAGGTTTGCCCATCTGAACCAAAAACAAAGCTAATGGTTTTACATGGAGAAAGTGAGGACTGCAGATGCTGGAAATCAGAGCTGAAAAATGTGTTGCCGGAAAACGCAGCAGGTCAGGCAGCATCCAAGGAGCAGGAGAATCGACGTTCCTGAAGAAGGGCTTATGCCCGAAACGTCGATTCTCCTGCTCCTTGGATGCTGCCTGACCTGCTGCACTTTTCCAGCAACACATTTTTCAGCTAATGGTTTTACATGTTTACTTTACCTATCATAAACACAAAAGTATAAAGAGCTTTCCATTAGCAACACAGGCATCCGCAATCTCCTGCTTCATGAGAATTTTTTGAATTTAAATCACTATTCTGGAAGATTGCTATGACCTTTTTTTTAATAGAAAAGCCTTCACAGAAGTAGCCAATATGCATCTGCCTCTACTTTGAACTCCAAATGCCAAGAAGGTCACCAATATGTACAAGTTGTACATCCTTAATAATACTATAACAATTGCCTTGAGGCACCTAATAATGGAGATGCTGTATAGAGACTGGTTGAAGTTAATTATGCATTCTGTAATTATCAAGTTAAAATCTTTTCTAACATATTTGTGCAAATTTTGTGAATAAAGTACAATATTGGAGAAAGGCTTTCGTTATCCAGGTTGTAAAATCAAATGTGTGTCAGAACTGGAAAAAAGTAACTAAATTTAAGGTGAATTGTTGTTAAAGTTGCTAAGACAAATTTGCAGAAGAATAGAGAATGAAGCAACAGCAGCAGTGGTGGTTAATGCTAAATGAAAGAAGACAAAAAATTATCAATAGCCAGCAAAATCTGAAATAATTTAGAAAACAACTTAGCCTTCAAGTTCCAATATAAAGCCCCATTTCTGCCAATATTGTGAGGCATGCTTGTTTTATGTCTTGTGATACAATAGGCAGGGGAATTTCTATAAATTCTAATATCACATTTTCTTTGAGTCTCTTTTTTGCTTTCTTTTCTCACGCAATGCACCTTGAAAAAAAACTTCTAACATATCTTAATTCAAAAAATCTATTCACTTGCCTAAATTAGTTAAAACAAATCTTTCTTCCTTTCATACCGCCATCCTACCACGCACCTCCCCGAATAGAAAGCTTTAACTGGACTCACCATGCAGCCACATTTCTTACAGTGTAGTGATATAAAAGTAAGAACTTCTAATATATCTTAATTCAAAAATCTATTCACTTTCCTAAATCATTTAAAACAAATATTTCTTCCTTTTGTACTGCCTAGCTCCCACACACCTCCCAGAATAGAAAGTTTTAACTGGACTCACAGTGCAGGCACGTTTCTTACAGTGAAGTGATCTTTCCTCTTCAGTGTGCTTTCAATCACTATAATGTATCAGAGCTGCTCAAAATTTATACTATCAGCTTGTGTGTAATTGGCTGTAGCATGCCTTTTCTTGTTAACTAGGAGGGCCAAGCATCAAAGTTGCCTAACCTGTTCTATCTTTTTAGAAATATTTTAGCTACTTGTAGTGAGAACATAGTGATTCAAACTAACCCTCAGGGTATCACAGTCATCATCAATTTTTCTTCTTGTTTATTTCGTTCTTCTCCTTTTGCAGACTAGACATTCCTTTAATCAATAAGGAAGAATAAAACACACCCAGTCAGTTGGGGCTACACTGGCCAACTCTCATTTGCAGTTCTAACTTAAAGCTTATAGAACCCCTACAGTGCGTAAACAGGCAATTTGGCCCACAGAATCCATAATGATACTTCAAAAAGCATCCCACCCAGAGTTGGCCCCCCGACCCTACCCTAACCCTGTAACCCCATATTTCCCATAGCTAATCCATCTAGCCTGCACACTATGGGTAATTTAGCATGGCCAATCCATCTAGCCCTGGACTGTGGGAGGAAATCGGAGCAACCAGAGGAAACCCACGCAGACACAAGGAGAGCATCCAAATTCCACGCAGACAATCACCTGAGGGTAGCATCGAACCTGGGTCCTTGGTGCTGTGAGGCAGCAGTGCTAACTGAGCTACCATGCTAGCCAAAGTTGCTGAAACCAGGAGCCCAACAGCATTGAAAACACTTCAACCCTTCAGAATGGCATATTATATATCAGTGCTACAGTCCCACGTGAGTAGTTTTTGATCATCTCATGTTCCAGAATGTAGTCATTAGAATGACAATGGATGTCACTTTCTTATTCAAGAAAGGAAAGGATTAAAGGACAGAGCTGCCCTTGAAGAGCCAGTGTTGGCATGGATGCTATGGGCACATATGCCTTGCTTTTGTTTTGCAATTTCTGTAATTTTAAAAACTGCTAAAACATTTATCTTACCGAAGAGACTATAAGTTCAAGCCCTACCTTCTACCCAGACAAACATTTCATAAATTGTTTTTGGCCAAGGTTATATAATGGTGACAATGTTACAGTATAGTGCAGTCTAGTGACAAATTTACAGGGCGGCACGGTGGCACAGTGGTTAGCACTGCTGCCTCACAGTGCCAGAGACCCGGGTTCAATTCCCGCCTCTGGCGACTCTCTGTGTGGAGTTTGCACATTCTCCCCGTGTCTGTGTGGGTTTCCTCCGGGTGCTCCGGTTTCCTCCCACAGTCCAAAAACCTGCAGGTTAGGTGAATTGGCCATGCGAAATTGCCCGTAGTGTTAGGTGAAGAGGTAAATGTAGGGGAATGGGTCTGGGTGGGTTGCGCTTCGGCAGGTCGGTGTGGACTTGTTGGGCCGAAAGATCTGTTTCCACACTGTAAGTAATCTAATCTAATCGACAGTGAAAATGTGCTTATAATGCAAAATTCAAAGCAGGATTTGGCAGAAAATTTTAATTCTCTCTGCTAGGTAAGTTTTCTACTTGGTATTGTCAATCAGTCTTTTCTCCTCCCCTTGTTTCTGAGGATTAGGTCATTAACAGCCATTGGATTGGTCCATATGTACGGACAAAGAACTGCAGTTGTTGCCATTACCTCCTTCAAGGTGATTGTCCAGATACTTACCTACTCTTCTTGCTGCCATCAGGCATATTGGAAGGATATGGATATTGAATGATCAATCTGTTTGGTCATATTACAAATGCACCTTCTGTGATCAATAAGTTTTTGAGTGGGATTTGAACCTAGAGCTTCTCATCTTGAGTTTGGGACACTACCCACTGCACCACAAAACCTCACACTGAATGTTTTCAGACAATACAATTGATACCAATACAAATGTCCATTCTGATAGTGGATTGATGCAAGCAGTGCAAAGTATAAGTGTAAATTATAGATTTGCCTCAGAAATGAAATGCAGTTTAAGGCAAAGTATAAATTGGGAAATAATGATAGAGCTCTTACAGTGCAAGTCTTTCAGCCCGTCGACTTTGAACTGACCGTCTGAAGAGTAGCCCACCCAGACATAGTACCCTATCCCCATGACCCTGCATTTCCCATGGCTGGTTCATGTAGCAGGTACACTACAGAACAATTTTAGCATGGCCAATCTATGAGCCTGTACATATTTAGACTGTGGGAGGAAACTGGAGCAAACCCACAGGCACAAGGAGAATGTGCAAACTCTGTACAGACAGTTATAGAGTCATAGAGTCATAGAGATGTACAGATGGAAACAGACCCTTCGGCCCAACCTGTCCATGTTGACCAGATGTCCCAAACCAATCTAGTCCCACCTGCCAGCACCCAGCCCATATCCCTCCAAACCCTTCCTATTCATATACCCATCCAAATGCCTCTTAAATGTTGCAATTGTACCAGCCTCCACCACGTCCTCTGGCAGCTCATTCCATACAGGTTCCACCCTCTGCGTGAAAACGTTTCCCCTTAGGTCTCTTTTATATCTTTCCCCTCTCACCCTAAACCTATGCCCTCTAGTTCTGGACTCCCCGCCCCAGGGAAAAGACTTTGTCTATCCTATCCATGCCCCTCATAATTTTATAAACCTTCATAAGGTCACCCCTCAGCCTCCGACGCTCCAGGAAAAACAGCCCCAGCATGTTCAGCCTCTCCCTATAGCTCGAATCATCCAACCCTGGCAACATCCTTGTAAATCGTTTCTGAACCCTTTCAAGTTTCACAACATCTTTCCGAAAGGAAGAAAACCAGAATTGCACGCAATATTCCAACAGTGGCCTAACCAATGTCCTGTACAGCCGCAACATGACCTCCCAACTCCTGTACTCAATACTCTGTCCATTAAAGGAAAGCATACCAAA
>NC_057729.1:12684256-12685794 GCF_004010195.1 Chiloscyllium plagiosum
TTTGGTGTCATCTGCAAACTTACTAACTGTACCCCTTATGCTCACATCCAAATCATTTATATAAATGACAAAAAATAGAGGGCCCAGCACCGATCCTTGTGGCACTCCACTGGTCACAGACCTCCGGTCTGAAAAACAACCCTCCACCACCACCCTCTGTCTTCTACCTTTGAGCCAGTTTTGTATCCAAATGGCTAGTTCTCCCTGTATTCTGTGAGATCTAACCTTGCTAATCAGTCTCCCATGGGGATCCTTGTCGAACGCCTTACTGAAGACCATATAGATCACATCTACTGCTCTACCCTCATCAATCTTCTTTGTTACTACTTCAAAAAACTCAATCAAGTTGCCTGAGAGTGGAATCAAACTCAGGTGCCCAGCACTGTGAGGCAGCAGTGCTAACCACTGGGTTACTGTGCCACCCTGGTGGGTAGAGATGTGTAATAAATGCACTACAATTACCATGGGTGATTTTAATTTTCACACTGACTGGACAAATTGGATGTGCAAAGTTAATGTGGAAGATGAATTTGTACAGTACATCAGAGATTGCATCTCAGAGTAGTATATTGCATAACTTACTTGAGAACAGCCCATTTTAGTTCTCGAGTCATAGAGATGTACAGCATGGAAACAGATCCAATGGTCCAACTTGTCCATGCCAACCAGATATCCTAAATTAATCTAGTCCCATTTGCTGGTACTTGGCCCATATTCCTCTCAACCCTTCCTATTCATATACCCATCCAGATGCCATAGTATAATTGTACCAGCCTCCACCATTACCTCTGGCAGTTCATTCTATACACACACCCACCCTTTGTGTGAAAAGGTGGCCCCTTAGGTCCCTTTTAAATCTTTCCCCTCTTACCCTAAACCTATGCCCTCTAGTTCTGGACTCCCCCAACCCATGGAAAAATGAGATAGGATTAATAAGAGGCCTTGTACTTAAGGATCCTTGTAGGTAAGGTGAGTACTGATCCCAACATAATAGAAGTTCAAAGTTAGTTTGAGGGAGAGCAACCCGGGTATCAAACCAGATTACTCAACTTAAATAAAGGCAGTTACAGAGGTATGAAGGAAGAGTTTCTAAAGCGGACTGGGAAAATAAATGGAAAGTTAATGGATGAGAAGAGCTGACAGTTATATAGACATTTCATCACCCTCAGCAAAATTTTATTCTAGACTTGATCAGAAGAATGAACCAGCCATGGTTTAAAAGGGAAGTCAGGAGAGTATCCAAGCAAAAGCTAAGGCATGCAAAGTAATGAAAACTAATGGTGATTAGATGATTGGGATATTTTAGGTAACAGTAGAGATGATTAAAATACTAATATAGAGGGAAAACATTATTGTGAAAGTAAATTGGCAAGAAATATTTTAAAAAGCAACAGTTTCTATGGGTATATAAAAAGAGAGTAGACAAAGTAAGTATGGTGCCACTGAGCGATGCTACCAGGGAATTAATAATCTGGAACATGGAAATAACCATTAATTTAAACTAATATCTTGCATCAGTGTTCATCATAGAGGACACT
>NC_057729.1:12686294-12689081 GCF_004010195.1 Chiloscyllium plagiosum
AGATTTGGGTGTGGGTTGATTTTATAGCTAGATGGAAGTTAGAAAAGATAACGCTTAAGGTTCTTCTTCAGAACTCTCTGAAGTCTGTGACTCTAACTCAGTCAGAGAGTTTTTCAGAGCACTCCAGGGACTGGTTATTTCTTATCACATATTTCAATTTCCTTGGAAATTAGGTCATAGTCAGTGCTTTGAGATTGTTGAGGGGTATCAAACCACATATGTCAGGTTTGTTAGGTCTTCAAGAATCTGAAGACTGGAAGATCTGAGTTAAAATCTCTAATGGGGTCTCAAAGAAAAACTGCATTCACAGTCGAGCTCCTCACTTTTCCTATCTCAGGTTTACTTTCACCAGCTGAAATGACATTAAATCGCTTAGTGACAAGACATGTACATCCTCTCGTGGATGAATTCTGAGCCAACAGTAAAGTCTCTTTTATAGTTTATCAATAATTACATCAATATAGTATTCACTTATCAAAAAAATCTCATGACATAAGCATGATTGGAATGAAGTGGTTAATCGTAATCGAAACAATCTAAACATGCATTTGTATAGCACCTCATGATATCCCAAAGCTTTTTACAGTTAATGAGGTTTCTTTGATTGCAGCCACTGATGCAATATAGAGGATGATGCCTTAACATAATGTACTTACCAGAGAAGAACAAATTCACCTTCTACAATGCATATCACACTGATCTGAGAGTGTTTAGTATTTACACAAAGTTGTCAACAATAACAGTACCAACTCCAATATTAAACTCCTTTGTGAGCGCAACTATTTTCCTTTACAACACCAAAAAAACTAAAATAAAACTGCCTTTTGAGAGATAAGAAATAACACTTCGACAGTCATTACAAACTTAAAATTAAACAAATTCCTGACTTACAATGAAGCATTGAGGTGATTTCAGGGTAGGGCAGGGAGTGAGGTGGAAGCCACACCTAGAAAACACTTTATCGAAGCGCTTGTGAAGATTTAGTCTCATGAGTGAGTGTGCTGACAAATATGGTCAAAGAACTACATTCATTCAGAGATACACTGGTTTAGTTACCACCACTTAAGTAGAAAAGGGAATGTACCAAGTTGAAACTTGTTGCTGCTGACAACACATAATCTTCAGTCAATTTTAATCAGTGCTGATAGAAGCCCATACTTTTCACTTATGTTCGGGACCATTTTGATTATGAAGACTGCTTCAGAATGTTAGATCTTTTTTCACTGAACTGGCTTAGGATAAATGACAGAACAATGAGAGAGTCTTTGCTAGAAAATAGAAAAATTAACAATTTGGTAAAAGGGGTCCAGACCCAAGATTGTCTTAAAAAAAGACGAATGTTTAAAAAGTAAAACAAAGGGCTATCACAAGCAGCACTTATATCATTTAAATTGAACATATATTTACAAATGAAGAATTTAGAGATAATAGAAGACAATGCAAAATAAAAAAATTGAAGTATCTGAGGGCAAATTTTAACCCAACATACCATAATAGGAATGGAGTTGATGACCCATTAGAACAATGAAAATGAATTAAGTTATCCGGGGCACGGATATGTTGCAGCTGTTTAAGACTTTAGTTGGGCCATATTTGGAGCATTGTGTTCAGTTTAGGTCACCACCCTACAGGAAGGATGTGGAGAATTTGGAGAGGGCTCAGAAGAGATTTGCAAGGCTGATGTCTGTATTACAGTTTGGATAAATTTGGATTGTTTTCACGAGAGCATCGAAGGCTGAGGGGCAATAATGTGCATTTCGTTAACACGCATTCACTGTAATGCGATTGATGAACTGGGGACTATGTTTCTAATGTGCAAACTTTTAAAGCATGTGTTGGTTATAACATGATTCTGGTTTCATTAGTTTAAATGGTGCTACTATTGTACGACTTTTTCATAATATGAGATTGCACAAGAATGGAACTACGGCATTATTGCAGAACTGACTGTAGATTAAATTATGAGAGGCCTGGATAGGGTGGATAATCAGAGTCTTTTTTGCAAGATAGAAATGTCAAGTACTGGGGGGCATTAGTTTATGGTGGGAGGGGGAAAGTTTAAAGAAGATGCGCAAGTTTATAATACAGAAGGTGCAAGGCACCTGTAATGCACTGCTGGGGTATATCGTAGAAGCAGATATGATAGCATTATTTAAGAGGCATTTGGACAATCACATTAACAGGCAGGAAATAGAGGGATGCAGGCTATGTGCTGGCAGACTGGATTAATTTAGGATGGCATGGTCACATAAACATGGTGGGCTGAAGGACCTGTTCCTGTGCTGAATGTTTTATGTTATGTTCTGTGGAGCTTCTTCTCATTGGAAATACCTTGACTGTTATTTGTAACTCAGTGCAATTAGCCTGTCAGAAGCAGACAAATATTCATTATTTTTTTTTTATTTCAAAAATATACTTTATTCATAAAGTACTTTGATGATCTGTACAACTGGACATGCCATACATATGTAAACATTCCATTTGTTTGCATACCGAAAACAGAGTAATCATTCCTATTTACAGGTCTGTATGATTACATTTTTAGCTGAGGCGTCAGCAGAGCCCAAATGACTGCATGGGCCCCCTGTTCTTCGTTAGGCAGGCAGATGTTACACGGTGGTCTTTTCCCATCGCACCTTGGCGGCCGCTGCCCCAAGCTTCAGCGCGTCCCTCAACACGTAGTCCTGGACCTTGGAATGTGCCAGACTGCAACACTCACTCGGGGTCAACTCCTTCAGCTGGAAGATCAACAGGTTTCGGACCGCCCAGAGAGCGTCCTTCACCAAG
>NC_057729.1:12691042-12699158 GCF_004010195.1 Chiloscyllium plagiosum
CGATTATCTTTGACAGAATTTTGTAATCTGCATTCAACAGTGAGATTGGTCTCCAATTTTTGAGTTCCTCCCTCTCCCCCTTCCATTTGTAGATGAGGGTGATGATGCCTTTCCTCATGGATTCACTCATGGTACTTGCCCGAAGCATACTGACATACACCTCCAGCAGGTCCTGGCCAATCAAGTCCCACAGAGCGGAATAGAGCTCGACCGGTAAGCCGTCGCTTCCGGGAGTTTTATTCTTTTCGAAGGACTCGAGGGCCTTGGTCAGCTCATCCAGAGCTAGCGGTTGGTCCAGCCTCTCTCGTGTTCCGTCGTCTAGGACCTCCGTGATAGAGGACAGGAACGACTGGGAGGCCGCGCTGTCGGTCGGCTTCGCGTCATGCAGACTGGTATAGAAGGATTTACTGATCCTCATGACGTCAGCCTGAGATGACGTTATCGCGCCATCTTCTTCCTTCAGGCTGCTGAGCACTGAGCTCTCTTTGTGCACCTTCTGGAAGAAGAAACGTGAGCACGTCTCGTCCTGCTCCACCGAGCGGACCCTGGACCAGAAGATTATCTTGGAGGCCTCCAAAGCAAAGAGCGAGGCTTGCTAGTCCTTCACCTCCTTGAGGTCCTCCGTGACATCCACCCCCCACGTCTGCAGCAGGGGCAGGTTCTGCATACTTTCCTGGAGCTGGGACAGTTTTCCCCGGTTCTCTCTCGTCTCCTGAACACCTTTGAGGATGAAGAGTCTCTTGATGTTCCCTTTTACTGTTTCCCGCCAGTCCGCTGGGGACTCAAAGAGGGGCTTCATGGTTCTCCAACCTGCGTAGTCCCTCTTGAGCTCCTCAATGTTTCCCGGGGTCAACAGCTTTGTGTTCAGCTTCCACGTTCCCTTACCAGCCCGCTGCTCGTCCTGTAGGTGACAGTCGGCCAGCAGGAGGCAGTGGTCAGAGAAGAACACCGGCTTGACGTCGGTGGATCTGACCGAGAGCGTTCGGGACACAAACAGGTAATCTATCCTTGAGCGGATAGACCCGTCTGCCTGTGACCAGGTGTATCTACGCTGCACTCCATCTGCAGGGGTGCTGAAGACATCGTGCAGCTTGGCATCTTTTACTGTGTCCATCAGGGCTCTGGACGTGGCGTCCAGTTTCCTGTCCCCCCCGCCAGATCGTCCATCTGCAACAATGATACAGTATATTCATTAATAAATAGAAATTAGTGTTCTATAATGTAATTAAGCCAGGGTGGTTCAGTGGTTATCACTGCTGCCTCACAGCGACAAGGACCCACATTTGACTCCAACCTTGGGTGACTGTGTGGAGTTTGCACATTCCCCCTGTGTCTGTGTGGGTTTCCTCCGGGTGCTCCAGTTTCCTCCCACAATCCAAACATGTGCAGGTTAAGTGAATTGGCCATGCTAAATTGCCAACAGTGTTCAGGGATGTGTTGGTTAGGTATATTAGTCAGGGGTAAATGTGGAGTAATAGGGTAAGGGAATGTGTCTGGGTGGTTACTCTTTGGAAGCTCGGTGTGGACTTGTTGGACCAAATGGCCTGTTTCCACACTGTAGGGATTCTATGGTTCTATGAAAACAGACACATGTCCAATTTGCTGAGTAAAGTCACACAGGATGGGCTTCACAAGCTGACTGAGTTAACTGAAAACATTGTAGAATTGTGAGCTTTGTCAAAAAGGAAAAGAAGGCGTATGTAAGGTTTAGGAAACTGAAGACAAACCCTTTGAAGAATACAAAGAAAACATGAAAGATCTTAAACAAGGTGTTAGGAGGACTAAAATGGGCAGGAAATGTCCTTGGCAAAAAGGATTAAGGAAAATCTCAAGGTGTTTATACATATATAAAGACCAAGGAAGTAGCTAGGGTAAGTGTAGGTCCACTGAAGGACAAAAAAAGGAATGTATGCATGTTACTAGAGGAAGTGGGTGTAGTCCTTAATGAATACTTTGATTGGTATTCACAAAGGAGAAGGATATGGTGGATGGTGAGTCTAGAGAGGGGTATGTTGATATTCTTGGGTAGATTGATATAAAAAAGGAGGATGTGTTGAGTGTTTTGAAAAGCATTAAGGTAGACAGATCCCCTGGAAATTGTGGTATCTATCCCAGAATGTTGAAGGAAATGAAGGAGGAAATTGCTGGGGGTTGTACAAAATCTTTATATCCTCTTCAGTTTCAGGAGAGATTTAGAGGATGAGAAAATAGCCAACATTAGTCTTTTATTTAAAAAGGGCAATGGGATTAACCTGGGAAAATATGGGCTGGTGAGCCTTCCATCAGTGGTAGGAAAATTATTGGAGAAGACTCTTAGGGACACCATTTACTCACAGTTGGGAAAATATGGACTTATTAGTAATGTGTTTGTGTGGGGAAGGTTGTGTCTCACAAATTTGATTGAGTTTTTTGAGGAAATGACAAGGATGATTGAGGGTATAGTGATGGATGTTGTCTATATGAACTTTAGCAAGACCTTTGATGAGGTTCCCCCACGGCAGGCTGGTGCAGGATGTGAAGTCATATGGGATCTACAGTGAGTTGGTGAAATGATGTAAAACTGGCTTGATCATAGAAGACAGCCTTGGAAAGGAGAATGTAAAAATTGGCGAGTCATATTGTAGCTATATAGAACTTTTGTTTGGCCACATTTGGAATATTGATCACCACACTACCTAAGGGCGAGCCTTTGGAGAGAGTAAAGGAGGTTGCCTGGTTTGGAGGGTAGCAGCTTTGAAGAAATATTGAACAAACTTGGTTTGTTTACTCTTGAATGTCAGAGGCTAGGAGGCACCCTGATAGAAGTTTAAACAATTATGAGAGGCATGGTTAAAATGAATAGTTGGATTTTTTTTTTGTTCCCAGGCTGGAAATATGAATTACAAGTGGATATAGGTTTAATCAAAATTGGGAAAGTTTAAACAAGATGGTTTAACACAGAGGGTGGTAACTGCCTGGAATGCGCTGCCAGAGGAGGTGTGGAGCCAGATACAACAGCAACATTTAAAAGGTATCTTGAAGCTATATGAATAGACAAGGATTAAGGTGATACAGACTGCATAGAGGCAAAAGGTATTTAGTTTAGAATGGCATTATGTGCTGATGCAGGCTTGGTGGGCCCAAGGGCCTGTTCCTGTGCTGTACTGTTCTTTGTTTTTTGGTATTTGGAACATCTTGAGGGAGAGGAGCTACACTAGTAGCAGCATGACCAACTAGAACAGGAAGCAGATAGGCCCATAACAAGTGAGGGGGGTTGCTCATTGTTGCTTTCACTCGGCATATAAACTCTATAGACTAAGAGTTCATTGCTTGTATGTCTCTGAGGAGTTTTTTAGTGGGTAGCTGAGCTTCATCAGTTAGACTACTGCTGATCTATGTGTCTCCTATTGAAACAGTTTCTGTTGACTCTTGCACCCGAAAGTCCTCTATGCCAAAGTCATTCAACACATTACAAAAACAGTTCATAATAAAGGACTCAAGAATTATCTTAGCCTGCTTGGCACACCCTCCTCATTCCTGAAGAAGGGCTTATGCCCGAAATGTCAATTCTCCTGTTTCTTGTATGCTGCCTGACCTGCTGCGCTTTTCCAGCAACACATTTTTCAGCTCTGATCTCCAGCATCTGCAGTCCTCACTTTCTCCTCAAGAATTATCAGCGTTGGTTGTCTTCCCAAGGTATACTAGGTCATGGTCATATAATTATCAGGATGCTGGAGGACAAGCAGGAATCTTTGGGGAAGGAGAGTCTGCATTCCATTTAAGTATGACCAATTAACATTTTAGAAAGATAAACAAAGCCTATATGGACTTTGCTGGAAGCAGCCATGACATCTTCATTTTGATAAAAAAACAAGGGAGAGGAGCTCGTCCTCCAGTCTATCCTTGCCATCAGTATCTTTGACACTCATTAATCCTGTCCATCTCCACATCCCAGGTAGTTCTAACTTACTCCGTAATTGAACGTCGTATCAATGTCTGTGCTGGTGGGTGGGAATGAGGCAATACATGACTTTGGCATCCTCTCGAGGAATGTCCTCTTCTGAGTTTTCATGGCGAGAGTAAAGAGAAAAAAAAGACAAGAGGTAAAGTAACTTTGCCAAATGTGACAGTTGACAGGCATCACAATACTACTGCCTGACATACTCAAGGTGACAGAATGTATATTTTGCCCCAGTTTATGAAGAGACGGAATTAATATTTTCTACAGGTCAGACCATAGGCTTGAAATCCTTGATATGGCATAACTCTTTCAAATGTACTTATTTCAAACCTCTGCTGCTCTATCTTTGATTTGATTAAGACACTGCCTGCCTCTCAGCTGCTGGATGATGTTTATTCCTTCAGAGAGTGGGAATCAGAGTTAGTGAGTGTATCCAACATGAGAGAGTTCACATGCATGTAGCCTCTGATTGCAGTGAATGTTCTAGGAGAAAGATATAGCAGCATCGGGTGTTATTGAATGGAACTAAAATGCCTAAAGTATCAGATGAGGGGAATGCAGTCAAGGGAGTTAATTGCTCAGCAATGACCACCGTATTAAAAACAAAATCCTGCTCGCAGGTGCTGTGGCAAGACAAATCCAACCTGGTCAATTAGCCTCTCATTGGTCTGCTCTTGGTTATCAGTAAAGTGATGAATGGTGTCATCAACAGTGCAATCAAGCAGCACTCGCTCAGCAATAACCTGTTCAATGATGGCCAGTTTGGGTTCCACCAAAACCAGCTCCTGACTTCACTACTACCCTGTTTCAAACATAGACAAAAGAGCAGAATTCTAGAGCTGAAGTGAGAGTGACTGCCCTTTCCATCAAGACAGCATTTGACTGAGCATGGTATCAAGGACTCTAGGAAATCTGGAATTAGTCCTAATCAGAGGAAAATGTTCCGCTGGTTGGAGTGATACCTAGGGCATTGGAAGATGGCTGTGGTTGTTGCAGGTCAGTCATCTCATCTCCAGGGCATCACTACAGGATTTCCTCAGAGTAATGTCCTCGTCCCAACCATCTTCAGCAGCTTAATAAATGACCTTCCCTCCATCATATGGTCAGAAGTGGGGATGTTCACCAATGATTGTACAAAACCCACCATCTTTCATGACTCCTCAACTACTAAAGCAGGTCAGAGGCTACGAATACTACAATAAATAACTCACTTCCTGCCCCACCAAAGTGTGCCCACCATCGACAAAGCTCAATCAGGATTGTGATGGAATACTCCCCAATTAATGGAACTCCACTAATACACAAAACACTATCTAGAACAAAGCAGCCACATCCACAAACACTCTGTCCTGCCATCTCCGCAGTTCAATAGCAGCAATGTGTACAATGTACAAGATGCACTGCAGCAATTTGCCAAATTGCCACACACACACACACAAACTAATTGTTGTATGGGATTGAATAACATTTCTCCACTGCATTTTTTTTTGATTTTATGCTGCCCTGTTGGTAGTTCTTGATGTTTGCGAAACCCATGCCATAAAACTGAACATGAAAGGGAGTTGTGTCAGAAGTATGAAAAACATCATTAAAATGTTGTTGTGATAAATCACTGGTGGGTTTGAGTGCCAGCATTGTGGCATAATTGCTGACATCTATTATCTCTATCGCAAGTCATTTTAATATAATGCATTTGTGTCAGCAATTACAACCATGACTCAAAGGTGCTATGAAATATCTTTTGACAGACTTTAATTGATCTCCTTGGGCAGTCTGATGTCTGTGCAAATCTGACCTATTCATGATCAGAATCTTAAATTTGTCCCTCTGTGTGAGTAAAATATTAATTTCAGATCCTCTGAAGAAGAATTTCATTGCGGCTAGTGTGTTGGAATGAAGGTGACTGGGAAAAAAAGCTGAATATTTAATTCTCATTTCCAGTGTTTCACTCAAGACTGCAGACCTTTGAAAGTGAGGGGCTTGTATTATCTGGTTTTCTTGGTAAGTGGTACAGCTTGGACAGGACCAAGCTCCTGGCTATAGTTCCTCATTGTTGTAGATGGCAAGCTGTAGGTGGCAGGGGTGATGTTGACAGTGTGGTTTGTCGTGATCCCTCTGCCAGTTCCTGGCTCTGAGTTGTCAGATACTTCAGAATAGCAGCCAAAAAAAGATGGGGGCACAGGTTCCCTGGCGATGTGCGCATGGAGATCACCCTGGCAGAGGGGTCTCAGAGGTTACCCTGGTGGTCTAGGCATTAGGGTCGCCCTGGCAGAGTGGCACAAAGATCACTCTAAGGATTGGACACAGAGGTCAACCTTGCAGAGTCAGTACAAAGGCACCACAGAATAAATAGAGGAAAGGTAGCACTGCCTGTTTAAATAGAAGGAATGAGAGAAGCTCTTGGGAAAATTCTTGAAAACATGTGGTAAGGTTTATTTAGGTTTGTTTATATTATAACATATAGAAAACTGCTTTGGACTTGTTCCAAATACAATAATTTAATATCCATTGCTGCCAACTGCAGTATTCAAGTGTTTTGAAACATGTTTGAACACCTATGTATTTTCTCTTTGGGAAAGAAAACTCTGTGGCTGTAATTTGTATAATTGTATAATCCATTATAATGTGCAATCTTGTTGTCAATCCAAAACAAATTTGTGAGATACCAGCAAAACGTTTCCTTAAAGTCCTTAGTTTGTCTCATGTGATTCAGAAAAATGCTGTATAGGTTTCTGATTGGCCATATATATTAATATTTCATTTTGATTAAGAAAGTTTATATATTACCTACTAAAAAGGCCATTGTGAACATTAGTAACAATAGTAATTTGCAATATAATGCATTGACAAAACAACAGAAACATCTTGCATTTCTGGAGAGTATAATGCACCCAGTCATATAGGTAAAAACAATGACTGCAGATGCTGGAAACCAGATTCTGGATTAGTGGTGCTGGAAGAGCACAACAGTTCAGGCAGCATCCAAGGATTTCGAAGCTCCTTGGATGCTGCCTGAACTGCTGTGCTCTTCCAGCACCACTAATCCAGCACCCAGTCATATGCCATTTTCCCCCAGCAACATTTCCTTACCTAATGCAGCAGTGCTCATGTTACTCCTCAGAATATAAGAAAGTATGAGATGGATAACATGGCCAACAATCACTTATTACAGTTTGCTAATCTATGCAAATATTACAGAGCCAGTACTAACTTTAAACTTTTCAGTTACACCAATTTGCACATTCCCATCAGCATATCATTGCTTCCATTTACCCAAGTTAAGATGGGGGGGAAGAGCTCTTCATATCTTTAGGGGAAATGTTGTGGTAAAGTGATGATATGATGAGTTTATCTCTTAAAAGTATACTGACACACCAACTGAGATGCAAAACAAATGGCCGAGATATATGCTGGAGCATTAAAGGTTTGTGAATATCAAGCGGAAACAGGGGACAGAAAGAACAGCAGAAGGAAATGGGAACTTTTCATTTAGCAGCAGGTTCTATTCTGTGGATAGTGCTTGAACATTCTTAATGATTTGCAACACAACACTGGATTGGATTTTACAAGGGGTGTCAATCACATTCAGGTTGCCATCCCAATCCTTTAGTACACCAAGGAAGAACACTGCATTTGTGACAGGTAATTCCAATTAGGGCTTCTTCAGAAATGTAGAGTGTTCTTTAAATCTGACAGGTGGCTTATAATGCAAAATAGTCAGGGGAAGGAAAACTTTTAACAACAATCAGTTACCATATTCTGAGATTGAAATGTTCAGCATCACTGACATCCACTTTGACAGCTCCTGTCAAACTGGTAATTTGGTACAGTATTCCAGGTGGGTGCACGGTAGGGTACAAGGGTGTCAGAAAGGTAGGATGCCAGATACGTGATGGAGTATTCAGGGTAGGTCTTAGTGGATGGTAAATATCAAGCGTGGAAGCAACAGAGGAGAGGGATCAGTGAGGGATATTGGATTCTTGGGGATGCGGGGATTGTTAGGTTCTGAAAGGAGTGGGTGTGATTGGGTTCCAGGGAAGTGGGGTTGTTGGGTTCTGAGGCAATGGGAGTCATTGGTTTCTGGGGCAGTGAGGGTTGTTGGATTCTCAGGCAGTGGGGATTGTTGGTTTCTGGGGCAGTGGGGGTTGTTGGTTTCTGGGGCAGTGGGGGTTGTTG
>NC_057729.1:12699443-12702684 GCF_004010195.1 Chiloscyllium plagiosum
GTTGATTGAGGTCTGGAGGGAATGGGGCTTATTGGATTCTGGGGGAGTTGAGGCTTGTTGGGTCTGGGGGAAGTGGGGATTGTTGAGGTCTGGAAGAATGAGTAGTATTTGGTCCCCACATTCAAATCATTGCTGTGCATTGTGAACAGCTGGGGCTAAAGTACTGGTCCTTGCAGTGACAGTCTGTAACTGGAGGATGACCCATTTATTCCTACTCTTTGTTTTCTGTCTCTTAGCCAATCCATGCCAATGCATATCCAACATGCTTTAAGTTTTCAAACCAGCCTCCTGTGATTGCAGCAGCAGCCTTTGAATTGTCTGATTTAAACAGATATTTTCCAAGGCATCCAGGCGCAAGAGAATTGACCAGTGGAATTTTCAATTTTCTTAGCAATTCCCTTGGAGTTTCCTATGTTGGAAAGTCTACTGTGTTCCAATGCATTATTCTAGTCTACACTGCTGAAACTACTCTTTAGTGATCAGAAAATCTGGACCACAGTCTTTTATTATGAATGTTTTTCACAGATAGAAAAGAGCTAGAGGCTTGGTGAAGATAAACTATTTTATGTAAAGAATTTTGTGATCTGAAATGCATTGTTTAAAAGGTGGAAGCAGATTCAATAGTAATTTTCAAAAGAGAACTGGATATATTCCTGAAAAGGACAAAAAAAGCACTAGGGAAATAGCAGGGATGAATTTCTTGCCATTTTCAAGGGTTTAAGAAATAAGGAGAGGGTTGATAAGCTGAGGATGGCCTTAAAGATGTTTATAAAATCATGAGAGGCATACATAAGGTGACTACCCAAGGTCTTTTTTTGCCAGGGTAGGGACTCCGAAACTAGATGGCATAGGTTTAAGGTGAATAGGGAAAGATATAAATGCAATCTGAGAGGCAACATTTTTAGATAGATGTGATGGTGTGTATATGGAACAAACTGCCATAGGAAGTAGTAGAGGTGAGTACAGTTACTACTTTTTAGAAGACATTTAGAAAGGTACATTAATAGGAAATGTTCAAAAGGATATGGGCCAAACACAGGCAAATAGGACTAGTTAAGTCTACGAAACCTAGTTAGCATGGAAGACCTGGATTGAAGAGTCTGTTTCTGTGCTATATGACCCTATGATTCGAAGTAGTCTCCTCTAAATTTTGATGATTCCATAATTCTCCAAGTAATTTGCAACTGTAAAGAGTTGGAGGTGCCAGTGTTGGACTGCGGTGTACAAAGTTAAAAATCACACAACACCAGGTTATAGTCCAACAGGTTTAATTGGAAGCACTAGCTTTTGGAGCGCTGCTCCTTCATCAGGTGGTTGTAGAGAACACAATTTAAGACACAGAATTTATAGCAAATATATACAGTGTGATGTAACAGAAATTATACATTGAAAAAAATACCTTGATTGTCTGTTGAGTCTTTCATCTGTTCGAATACCATGATAGTTTCACTTCTTTCATGTGTAAATCACAAAACATTTTTTAAAATTGCATTTTCAGGTTAGCTGTAACAATTGGTGTTAGCTAGACAATATGTTGAAGGTGTTAGCCCCCTGTGTTCTCTGCCTATGCCATAATGTTTAGATTGATTCTAATCTAAAAAAGAGAGATAACAGAGTTTTACATAAATGCATGCAGTTTTTGAGCAAAGTACAATGTAACTCTGCAAGTACAAATTCACCCCACAAAATATATGTTTATGTGTGCATGTGGGTCTTTGTGTGTGTGTATGTGTGTGTGTGCCTGGGTTGGGGGGTTGTGAGTATGGGAAAGAGCAAATTCACCCCACAAAATATATGTTTATGTGTGCATGTGGGTCTTTGTGTGTGCGTATGTGTGTGTGTGCCTGGGTTGGGGGGTTGTGAGTGTGGGAAAGAGTGTATATGTGTGTGTATATGAGTGTAGAGTGTCTTAAGTCTATGAGGGGGCGCATGTATATAGGAGTGCCTGTGTGTGTGTGTGTGTGGTGCAATGGTGGTCACCTGTAGTGTGACCTGAACCCAAGGTCCTGGTTAAGGCCCTCCCTATGGGTATGGAATTTAGCTATCAGCCTCTGCTCAGCCACTTTTCGCTGCTGCCTGTAACGAAGTCCGCCTTGGAGGATGGTCACCCGAAAGTCCGAGGTCGAGGTTGAATATGATTCACTGCATTCTATGATTTTAAACAGTTGCTCAAATATATTTGTAATAAGATCTGGATGAGTTGGAGTGCCAGCATTGTGGTATAATTGCTGACATCTATTATCTCTATGATTATAGTGTAATGTATTTGTGTCAGCAAGTACAGCAGAAATTCTAATGAACAACAAAGCTCCTCAGGCAGTCTAATGTCTGCAACTCCCACCCAGTCATGATCAAAATCATAGATATGTCCCACTGCATGAGCAGAATTTGCATGTAAGAGTCCCTGGGCAGAGCTTCATGTCTGAACTGGGCCGGAGGGAAGGTGAGTAGCACAAAATTTGGCTGTGTATCTGCAACTGTTTTCATCATCAGCGATTTTCCTGAGTGAATTGTGGGAAGAGAGCGCAGGCCTTTGAAGTAGCAGATTTGAAGGCGTTGGCCTCTAAAATTCATCTCTATAAAGGAAACTTCTGTGTTATAACTTACACAATCGCATAATCCATTAATTGTACAGCTTTCTTATCCATCCCAATCAATCTTGTGCAACATGACAAAAACTTTGCCTTTAGGAGTTTCATCAGTTCAGATGAGATCCAACAAAACTGTTTTATTGGTTTCTGACTGGTCATATTCATCAAACATTTTGATAAGATCAGACACCTCAGAAGCTCTATATTGTGAAATAGTAGGAATAGATTAGTAATTGCAATTTTATAAATTTACAAAACAAGAGAAGCAGCTCTTGTTTCTAGAACAATGACCCTAACTTCAGATGAAAATGATAAATTTTCTAAGCTGATGGCCCAACAGATTCATTTTTGATGAACAGTCATCTAGACTCAAAACATTAGCTTTCTCTCTCTCTCTCTCTCTCCCTCTCTCCATGGTTGCTGTCTAACTGGCTGTGATCTGCAGCAGTTTTTGTTTTCAGTACAGATTCCAGCATCTGCAGCAATTTGCTCCATTCTCCATTCTCTGTTACACCCACAAACACACTGACTAACTGTGTCTATTGTTCCATCTCACTCTGTGTTACTAGACCCCTGTAGCTAGACAATGCCAGGCCATGGTAGTTGAGTTTTGCTTCTTCTGTTTTGCAATGCGCTGAACAGTTAATCCC
>NC_057729.1:12703102-12711927 GCF_004010195.1 Chiloscyllium plagiosum
CACCCGCCACCCCCCCACCCCACACCCGATCACCTTCCATGTAAAGGGTGGTAAATGTTCATTAAAATGCATAGGGTAAAATGTATAAAAGGATCGGTTAGACTTGAAACGTCACCTCTTTTCTCCTTACAGATGCTGCCAGACCTGCTGTGATTTTCTAGCATTTTCTCTTTTGGGAATAAAATCTGTGTCTCCCTGCTTCATTACACACATGAAAACCAAACCATAATTAAGCTTAAAGTTATACTTTGTTTTCAGTAACATCGAGTAGGAGCAAATGGAAAGGAAGAAAGAGAAAATGTGAATTTTCCATTTATTCAGCAGGTGCTATTCTGAAGGCGATCACTAGTTTTTCATTTTTCTCATTTTGGGTTTGAAACTATGAGTTGAAGTTGTGAATTGAAATTTGAACCATGGCAACTTTTTTTTAACTAAAATAAAGAACAAAAGACTGATATTTGCTGTTAAGAACTAGCCTGGAAAGATAATGCATATTAATTCCTACTCTAAGAAAACTGTTGATGATTCAGCACTGAGATGTTAGTACGATGAAGGACTGTTAGCTAATTGGAAGTTGAATTGGTCAATCACAAGAGGACCAGTGCTGGCCAGCCAACATCAGAAAATGTTGAAGAGGGAAGAAAACATGAAGTCAATTGGCTCTGACTGGACTTTGGGGTTTGAGGCAGTTTTGTTTTGGAAGCTGCAGGACTTGTCTAGTTTTTGGTTTTATTCTTTCTAGTTATTATTTAGTTATCAACTTGATGAAATTTCTGAGAAAAGAACCCTCTGTAAGCAATAAATAAAAAAAATTCAGAAGTCTGAAGAAACTTTGTATTCACCAGTGACTTTGCAATTCAAGCAAGATATGGTGCAATGTGTCTGTAATACAATTGAACATTCGAAGATTTCACGAAGTCCTGGTTTTCATTATTGAATCAGTTATCAAACTGGTAAATTACAATGTTTCAAAAAGATTTTTTCATTTAACCTTTCACTCTGTCTGTCTGTGAAGGGTGTTATTATGATCCAAGATTTAGATTGCAGATATTAATTAGATTGTTTTGTGATTTTTCTGTGTTCTGCTAGTGTTACAATCTTAGTAATAAATTGTTATTTTTGTTTAAGTTATAAACTTGATGTCCAAAATCTATTGTTTACAAAGTCTGGTTAGTAACAACTGAGCAATTTTGAGGGACATTGGATATTTTGAGATCATGGTGTTGTGAATCCAGTGCTGGTAAGGCTGGTTTGGCTTGTTATCCCGATTTTGTAACAATTATACATTTTTTTTAACATTGGTGCTGGAAACAGCACAGCAGGTCAGGCAGCATCCAAGGAGGAAGAGAGTCGACTTTTCCGGCAGGACCCTTCTTCAGGACTGGGGTGGGGGAAGGGGGATGAGAGATCAATAGCGGGAGGGGAGGTGGGGCTAGGGGAAAGGTAGGTGGTATGGCGATAGATGGGTGAAGTTATGAAGTGATTGTGATAGGTCAATGGGAAGTGAGGAGCAGATGGGTGTGAAGGAAGATGGACAGGTTGGTCAGGTCAAGAGAGCCGTGCCGAGTCGGAGAGTTGTATCTGGGACTGGGGGTGGGGGAGGGGAGATTTGGAAACTGGGTGAATTCAATGTTGAGGCTGTGTAAGGTCCAGAGGTGGAAGATGAGGTGTTCTTCCTTCAGTTTGTGGGCGGCCTTGTTTAGGTGGTGGAGGAGGCCCAGAATGGACAGGTTCTCAGGGGAGTTGGAGGGGAAGTTGAAATGGATGGCCACAGGAATGTGGAGTAGGGTGTGCATATGGACCAGAGATGTTCCTTGAACCATTCCGTGAGTTTGTGCTCAGTCTCTCCAATGTGGAGAAGACCACAACCTGGGCATCCTCCAAGTTAGGTTGGAGGATGGACAAGTGAACCTCGAGTGGATATGGGATGACTCTTTGGGGCCTTGGATTGAGGTGAGGTGGAGATGTGGGTGCAGGTTTTGCACCTCATATGATGGTAAGGGAACCTGCCAGGTATGGTGGGGCAGGCGGTTGGTGGGGAGAGTGCACCTAATGAGGGAATGGTCCCTACAGAATGCAGGTAGGGGTGGGGAGGGAAAGAGATTTTTGGTGATGGAGTCTGACTGCAGGTGGTGAAAGTGGCAGAGAATGATACGCTAGATTTGGAGATTCTGGAGTGGAATGTGAGGACTGAGGGATTCTATCCTTGTTGGCATTGGGGTTTGGGATATGAGGGCGGAGGTGCAGGAAGTGGAGGAGACATAAGGGCATCATTGGTCACGTAGGATGGAAAATTGTGGCCGTTGAAGAAAGAGGCCATCTGGGGTGTCCTGAAGTGGAATTGCTCCTCCTGGGAACAAATACAGCAGAGGCGGAGGCATTGGGAGTAAGGGATCACACTTTTACAAAAGTGGGGGTGGGAGGAGGTGTAGTCGATGAAGCTGTGAGTGTCGGTGGGTTTGTAGTAGATGCCAGTGTTGAGTTGGTTGCTGAAGACAGAGATGGAGTGGTCCAGTAAGAGTAGGGAGGTGGCGAAGATGGTCCAGGTGAATTTGAGGTCAAGGTGGAAGGTATTAGTGTCGTGAATGAACTATTCAAGCTCCTTGTGGGACGACAAGGCAGCACCAATATAGTCATCGATGTAGCGGAGGAAAAGGTGGGGTAATGGTGCAGTGCAGTTGTGGAAAAGGGACTGTTCCACGTATCCTACAAAGAACCTGGCACAGCTGGAACCCATGCAGGTGCCCATAACCACTCCTCTGGTTTGTAGGAAGTGAGAAGTTTGAAAAGAGAAGTTGTGGAGGGTAAGGGCCAGTTCTGCAAGTCGAATGAGAGTACTGGTGGAGGGGGACTGGGTGGATCAGTGGGAGAGGAAGAAGCAGGGGGCTTTGAGATCACGGTGTTGTGAATTCAACAATAAGTAAAACTGATTTGGTTCAGCTTGTTATCCCTGTTTTGTAATAATTGTACATTTTTAAATAATAAACGTAACAAATACAGTTTTAAAAAAAGTTTGCTGTTGCATTTAGATTTGTGAACAATGTTTTTGTTTTAATGAGGCAGTTGTTAAGGGTGTGTGTGTGATTGTCCTCAGAGCAAAAAAGGTTAAGGTGACATAGAGAAGAATTTTAGTTGATAAAGCATGGTGCTGGAAAAAGCACAGCAGGTCAGGCAGCATCCGAAGAGCAAGAGAGTTGACGTTTCAAGCAGGACCCGTCTTCAGGATTGGGGTGGGGAAAGGGGGCTTTCCTCATGGGGAATGCAGGAGTAGAGGGGCTGGATGTCCATGGTGAAGATGAGGTGTTGGGGGCCGGGAAATCAGAAGTCATAGAGGAGGTGGAGCACGTGGGTGGTGTCTCCAATATATTTGGGAAGTTCCTGCACCGGGGTGGGGGGCAGGTTGGAGTCAAGAAAAGCAGTGATGAGTTCAGTTGGGCAGGAGCAGGCAGAGGCAATCAGTTGATCAGGGCAGTCGGGTTTGTGGAGTTTTGGCAAAAGGTCGAACCGGTTAGTGTGGGCTTGAGGAACTATGCTGCTGGTGGCCAAGAGAGATCACTTCAGGTGATGAGATTATGGATGGTCTCAGAGATGATGGTTTGGTAATGAGAGGTGGGGTCATGGTTAAGATGACTGTAGGTGGAGGTGTTGGCGAGTTGACGCCTGGCTTCAGTGATGTAGAGGTCAGTGCGCCAAACTACCACTGTGCCTAACTTGTTGACCGATTTAATGGTGAATTTGAGGTTGGAGTGGAGGGCTCATGGAGGGTGAGATGTTGGACTGGGTGAGAGTGGCAGAGAGATTAAGGCAGTTAATGTTGTGAAGACAATTGCAGATGAAGAGGTTAAGGGAGGATTGGAGGCCAGGGCTAGGGCAGGGTGTTCAGGAGGATGGAGCTGGTTGAGGGCAAGAGAAGGGGCCCTTGGAGGGTGGGTGGGAGTCGAGATTGGAAACGTAGACCCAGAGGCGGAGGTGACGGTAGAAGAGTTGAACATCGCTGTATGTACAGAATTTACTGACATGGGTGCAATGGAGTGAAGATGAGTCCTTTGCTGAGGGATGACCATTTGTCCTTGTGTGAGGGGGAGGTCAGGAGGTATGGTAAATACTCGGCAGGGCCTGAGTCTGGGGCTTAATGTAGGGTTAGAGCTGGGAGTAGGGGTAGCATTCGAGGGAGCAGAAGTAACATCATAGGTGGTACCCGTGGGAGCAGAAGTGACATTTTTGGTCAAGAATTTGGTCATCATTATTGGCAGGAGATTTTTCTCTCAGTAAAGAGGGAGGAATTATTGACATTTTGGAAAGGTCAAAATGATTTAAATTTCAGAGGGGAGATGACGAGATAAAAAAAGTATGTTCTGGGATTTTTGACATGGAATCCATTGTCTGAAAAGATTGTGAAACTAAATTCAATTGTAAATTTCGAAAGGGAGTTGGATATATACTTGAAAGGGAAGAAAAAAAATTAATGAAGATCAATGATA
Source organism: Chiloscyllium plagiosum (assembly GCF_004010195.1). NCBI lineage: Eukaryota > Metazoa > Chordata > Chondrichthyes > Orectolobiformes > Hemiscylliidae > Chiloscyllium > Chiloscyllium plagiosum. The sequence continues at coordinate 12,707,584 of NC_057729.1, forward strand.
ATTAAATATTATGTTCAAAGACTTAGCAGAGAAGCAATAAAACAAATAGTCTCCCATTTGTGTTCTATGTAATGATTCTGCAATTCTCCAATTAATTTGCATTTGAAAAGATTGCACATGAAAGTTAGCTGCATTAACTTATTTTTAAAAATGTCATCAAAAATATTTGTAAGGAGATATTGAAGGGTTGGAGTATCAGCATTGTATAATTACTGACATGTATTATCCCTGTCTCAGGTCATTTGAATATAATGTATCTGTGTCAGTGATTACAGCAGTGATATGCAGTTTAGGTGGATTAGCACTGGGAAATGCAGGGTTACAGGGATAGGGTAGTGTGTGGGTCTTGGTCGGTGAGGACTTGATAGGCCAAATTGCCTGCTTACACACTGTTGGGATTTAATGAAGTCATGATTTATGAGGGAGATATTTGGTTAGAGATTGCTCACTTGAGTTTGTTTGGAAAGGTCATTTACTCCAGGTTCATGTATCCAGAAAGCAACTCTGCCTCAAAAATGGCTAGTGTGTTTAAATTCACCAGTGTATTCTTACTTCCACTATTTCAGGATATAGTTGGCATCCAGATATAAAAGAAAGACAATAAACTAACTTCATCATTCCATCACTCATCTACATTTTTGGAATAACATTCTTGATCATGCAAGGTGAAGATACAAACTAATCAGACAAGGGGATACGTTTAATTTTAAAACTCTTCTGCCAGTTGGAAAGGTCATTTCCTTGAAGATGCATCCTTCAGAGCGTCACCATGAGAGACAGCTGAAAAGCCACCACATCAATATGTGGCTATAGTAGTGGCTAATGAAGAGCTTATGCTTAAAGCATCGACCTTCCTGTTTCTCGGATGCTGCCTGATTGGCTGTACTTTTCTAGTGACATACCTTTTGACTATGGTAATGGCTGTTGAGGCACTAGCTTGACCTACCTGCTGCAGACACAGCCATCACTGTTCCTACACTCTTGCTGACTAGGTGGAAGGCAGAACTGTTACCCTTAACCTAATTTAGTTTAGCTAAAATGGCTGCTTCTCATTTCTGCTTTCTGTTTTCCAGAGGAGGTCTGGTGGGTTTGCTACTCAAAAATGATTCTAGGCACCTCTTGGAACTGTCCTCCCTCCCACTCCTGTCTGATTGTAATGAATCTTAAACACCATAGCCTGAACTATATTAAACGTTTCAGTATGAGAATTCCAAAAAAGGATTGTTGTGTAAAAATTGGAAGAAGGTTAAATGAGCAGATAGATATCACTGCATGAAGAAGATCGCTTTCTTCTTGCTCAATGTAAATGTAAGTCAGGGTCTTTTGTATTTATGATTATCCTGTATGGCACTATTGAGAATTAATGTATGATAAATACTGTTCTTTAGAGGTCACAGCATGAAGAAAGTTCTTAATACTGCCATCTCCTTGATCAGGAGAAAGTGAGGACTGCAGATGCTGGAGATCAGAGTCGAAGAGGGTGGCAGCATCCAAGGAGCAGGAGAGTCGACGTTTCAAGCATAAGGTCTTCATCATCCACATTGATCCCATCTGATTGGAGGGTACCAAGGCCATGGATGAGGCGTTCTTCCTCCAGGGATCGGGTGGTTAGGATTTGGTGGTGGAAGAGGCCCAGGACTTGCATGTGGAGTGGGAGAGGGAGTTAACGTGTATGACCACAGGACTTGGGGTTGCTTACTGCATGCCCCAGAATGTTCTCTGAAATGTTCCACAAGTTGGCGTCCTGTCTCCCCAGTGTAGTGATGACCACATCGAAAGCAATGGACACATTACATGAGGTGTGTGGAAGTACAGGTAAATTTCAGTTAAATGTGGAAGGATCCTTTGAGGCCTTGGACGGAGGTGAGAGGGAAGGTGTGGATTTTGCACTTCTTGAGAGGTCAGTGGGTTGACCATTCCATTACCATTTCCAGCAACCGACTCAACACGGACATCTACTTCAAACCCACTAACTCCCACAGCTCCCTGGACTACACCCCCTCCCACCCTACCTCCTATAAAAACCCTATCCCTTATTCCCAATTCCTTCATCTCTGCTGCATCTGCTCCCAGGAGGACCAATTCCATTGTAGAACATCCCAGATGACCTCCTTCTTCAATGTAGCTTCCCCTCCCACATGATCAACGATGCCATCCAGCGCATCTCCTCCATTTTCTGCACCTCTGCCCTTGAAACCCACCCCTTCAATTGCAATAATGATAGAATCCCCCTGGTGCTCACCATCCAGCCCACCAATTTCCGAATGCAATGCATCATCCTTCGCCATTTCTGCTGCCTACAAACAGGCCCCACCACTAGGGATATCTTCCTGATCCCACCCCTATCTGCATTCCAGAGAGACCATTCCCTCTTCAACTCCCTTGCAAGGTGTACGCTCCCCCACTAACCCACCCTCCAGTCCCGGCACCTTCCCCTGCCACCGCAAGAATACTGTTATTAAAAAGAGGACCTGAGATCGTTCCATGCTGGGCATCTTTCTTTCAGGCTTGAAGGGCTGAATGGCCTCCTCCTGCTTCTATTTTACACCTGAAGAGAAGAATTCAAAAATGATTTATCAAGAAATCAAGAGTACAGTTTTAGGTACAGCTTTAAGGTGACACGGTGACACAATGGTTAGCGCTGCTGCCTCAAAGCACCAGGGATCTTGGTTGAATTCTTGCCTCAGGCGACTGTCTGTGTGGAGATTGCATATTCTCCTCATGTCTGCATGGGTTTCCTCTGAGTGCTCTGATTTCTTCCCACAAACCAAAGATGTACATGTTAAGTGAATTGGCTGTGCTAAAATTGCCCATAGTGTTTAGGGATGCATAGATTACGTGTAGTAGTCAGGGGTAAATGTAGAGTAATAGGGGAATAGATCTGGGTCTCGGAGGCTCGGTGTGGACTTGCTGGATCAAAGGGCCTGTTTCCACACTGCAGGGATTCTATGATTCTGTGAGGATTTTATGATTCTATGATGAAGGTCATTAAGCAGCTTTTAAAAAAAGCCACAGATTGGCATAGGAAACATCGCTGACAAGAAATCCCATCCAGAGAAACTACCAGATTACTATAGGTCTCAGGAAGCCTTTGACAGTTAATAATACAGGAAACAAACCTTTAAAGGAGCATGAGAGCAGTGAAACCTAACTAGCATCTAAGGCGACAAACCTGATTATCACTCACCAACAGCAAATCTGGTCCCTTAAGTAAAAAGAACAGAAAGTTTCCTTTCCCCTGAAAAAAACTCAGTTGAGGAGCATGGTTAAGACTTTTAACAGCCAGTTAAAACATTTCTGAACTATTTACCTGTCAATAAAGTTAACAAGTGTAAGATAGCTCTTTAGTTAAGATTTAAAGAAAGTCAGTTGTAAAAGGAAGGAAAATCAAAAATGAAATCATTATTGCAATATGAAGTGTTAAAGCCCTAACAGTGAAGTTAATGAAATCTTTATTATTTCAAGAGATTGAATGACATTTTAAAAGTTTTATATAACAACTAGGACATTTTATTGACTTTATTAATTAATATTCAAAAATGGATGAAGTAAAGGGACAAAATCTGATTATGTATTGTCAAATTCAGCACAAAATACCTTGGATGCAAGAAAGCTCAGCATCAATGACGTTACATCAAACATCTGTGATGCAGTAAAAATATAATTGGATCTCATTAAGTGAAGACATTTTAGGTTCTATCCACAAGTCTTTGACAATTCCAACATTCATCTTAGAAAATTAGCTGCTTTATTCATCCCCGTGAAGACCCGTACTAGGAAAAGGAAAACTGAACCTTGCATTGAAAACAGCATTTAGAAACTGCAACAATATTCAGTTTTAAGTTGAAACTTTATTGCTGGAACAGCACAGCAGGTCAGGCAGCATCCAGGGAATAGGAGATTCGACGTTAGGAAAACTGAACCTTGCATTGAAAACAGCATTTAGAAACTGCAACAATATTCAGTTTTAGCATTACATCAACAACAATAGCAAAGATTCAAAAGCTATGTTGATCCTACAGCAGTTGGGACTGCAGCAGTTGAAAAAGGCAGCTCTCCACCTCATTCTAAAGGGCAATTAGGGACAGGCAATAAATGATGGCCAATCAGCACGGCCCATGTCACACAAGGGAATAAGAAAAATTCGGGAGATCAACACTAACCTGTCTCTTAATGTAATACAATAGACAATAGACAAATAGACAATAGGTGCAGGAATAGGCCATTCTGCCCTTCGAACCTGCACCACCATTAAATATGATCATGGCTGATCATCCTTAATCAGTATCCTGTTCCTGCCTTATCTCCATAACCCTTGATTCCACTATCCTTGAGAGTTCTATC
>NC_057729.1:12713263-12755572 GCF_004010195.1 Chiloscyllium plagiosum
CTCCTGATTCAACTTACATCCGACATCCAGACTACTGTTTGGGGGCCTGTCGATAACTCCCAAGAGCGTCTTTTTAACCCTTAGAATTTCTCAGCTCTATCCATACTGACTCTACATCCCCTGATTCTAGGTCCTCCCACGCAAGGGACTGAATACCATTCCTTACCAACATGGCCACCCCACTCCCTCTGTCCGTCAGTCTGTCCTTACGATAGTACGTGTACCCTTGAATATTCACTTCCCAAGCCCTGTCCACTTGAAGCCATGTCTCAGTTATCCCCACAATATCATATCTGCCAATTTCCAAAAGATCCTCAAGCTCATCCATCTTATGTCTAATGCTTCGTGCATTCATATATAGTATTTTTAATTTGTTAGTGCCCTCACCCTTCCCATCAACTCCTATTTCACTCAACCTTACGGCATGATCCCTTTTTGAGTTTTCTGCTTCATTGATACAGTTGTCTTTCTTGACTTCCCTTGTTCTAACTTTTCCTTCAATTTCCTTCTTAAACATCCAGTTTGTCCCCTCCCCCCCTCTATTTAGTTTAAACGTAGCTGTGTTGCAGTAGCAAACCTGCCTGCCAGAATGCTGGTCCCCAACCTATTAAGGTGCAAACCGTCTCTCTTGTATAATTTATGCTTACCACAAAACATACACCAGTGATCCAAGAACTTAAATCCTTGCTTCCTGCACCAGTTCCCCAGCCACACGTTCAAGTCCATTATCTCCCTGTTCCTGGCCTCTCCAGTCCGAGGAGCTGGAAGCAAACCGGAGATAACCACTCTGGGCATCCTGCTTTTCAGCCTTCTTCCTAGTTCTCCTAAGTCCTGCTGTAGTATGTTCCTCCTCTCCTTCCCGACATCATTTGTGCCGACATGTACCACCACCTCTAGACTAAGTGTGTGATGAGAGTCTATTTGCACTTTATAAACTTGGCCCATTTCATTTACATAACAGGGCAAGCATAAAGGAAAGGAAGGATTGGTATGTTCAGTGTATTTCTCCAAAGTGACAGCTCAAACTAGATTTACAACTGCAGTTACTAGTTAAACTGAAAGAAAGCGTGTTTAGACAAAGCTATAAATTCTCATTGTGAGATCTGACCTTCAGGGCCTATCTGAACTTTTGTGATCTTTCATCAATTTTTTAAAAATATTGCAAATCCACCTTGTCCATACAGAAAAAAAGTTTTGTCGTTTTTAACTTTTTGGAATGAGGATTTTTGGTGCTGTGATTTTTTTTTAACTTTGCAATGATTGAATATTAAACCAAACTCTACAAACAATGATGTTGTTTCTCTTTAAACGAAACAGTCCAGACAGACAAGGGGAAACATAATTACACTTTCCCCATTGTTGGAATCAAATGCCTGGAGAGCATGAAAAGTCTTAACTCCTGACTTTTAAAAAGACTTTTAGATGTTTCTGAGATGGGACATCACAATTCAATTACCAGTTCTGACAGAATGACTGGAGTAGCCAAAAATCATCAAACTCCTCTGGAACATGCAACAAGATATTTCGAGGAAACCACTGAAAGGCAGGGGAGGAAGGAATGAAAGGCAATGCTGTATTGAAATAGGCTATTGAGTTCATATGCCCTCTCTCTCATTCTGAAAGCATTGTACCAGTTTACCAAGTGATTGACTAAAATGAAAGTGACTGTGGACTGAGATAATTTTTAAAAATCTGTGCCATATGATGACATCCAGAACAGTTAAACTGAACAGCTGCAATGCTGAATCACTGCCAACAAGACCAAGCAAAGAACAATGAACCATTTACTCTGTTTTTCTTTAATGGATTGTAAAATCCATATAGGATTATCTTCTTCATCCATCATCTGTATTTAGGCGTGGAGTGACCCAGGTAAGTGTGACCTTACAAAAAGTATTGAGCTTTTTCCTTTTTTTAAGTTCACAATAGTTTCAAAACACTTACCTCTTTTGTGGCTTAACTCAAATAAACTTGTCTGAGTAATTCTTTACAACAGTGACATGTAAATAGTGATACACTTACAACATTGGGTAAGTAAATAATCTCTGAACTTAAAAAAAGGATAAACAAGGAGCTGGAGAAAAGGCAAGTCACTGCCTCACAGCACCAGAGGCCCGGGTTCAATTCCCACCTTAGGTAATTGTCCGTGTGGAGTTTGCATATTCTCCCTGTGTCTGCGTGGGTTTGTTCCAATTTCCTCCCATAGTCCAAAAATGTACAGGTTAGGTGAATTGGCTATGCTAAATTGCCTGTAGTGTTAGGTGTAGGGGAATAGGTCTGGGTGGTTTGCTCTTCGGAGGGTCAGTGTGGACTTGTTGGGCCAAAGGGCCTGTTTTCACACTGTAAGTAATCTAATCTAGTTCTTACCTGGTTGTAACATTATTCAGGGTACTTGATAATTCTATATGCATTAATTTGTGATAAAGAGAGAGGGCTGGTTAACTCAGATTGCTAACTGGCTAGTATGTGGTTCAGTTAAACTTTAAAAATATGGAATTTAGTCCCCATTTTCTCTGAGGTAGACTGGGTATCTGCTTTCCCAAGACTGAGATTGATCAATTTTTGCATATTAATAACATCGAGGCATTCAGTTAAAGCAGGAAAATAGTGTTGAAGTAGACAATCAGCCATTATCTTATTTAGTGCTATAACAAGTTCAAAGGGCTGCATGACCTACTCTGGTTTGATATTTTGCATTTTCTTCACTGTATCCATATTAAAAATCACAGCACTTAGCTGTGATTCAGCAAGTAATTGTGAACTCAAGAAGCAGAAGATTGTAAAGACAAGTGATATGCCCAAACTCAATTGACCCAACAACCTTAAAGTAGGCTGAATCACAGTTCAGCATTCTGGTCTTATAATGATACAATATTGTTGTATAGACTCAAGAGCCACCTAATATGGAAGGTGTCACTTAAGATAACTTCGGCACTGCATGGAATGTGTTCAGTATGGATATAATTTTGATTAAAACATTTTACCCACTAAGATTGGGCTTTATAATCTGAAAGTTGCATAGGCTGAAGAAATAAAAGCAATCAAGTGCCTGAGGTTTGAATACGATATGAATATGTCATGCTGGTAAATCCATCTACACTCAGGAAATTATATCGGATTGGTTAAGTGTATAGTGTGAATAGAATGGTACTGGAGCTTAAAGAATTAAATAATGAAGACAGATTGCATAAACATGTCTTGTAGTTCCTTGCAGTCAGAACTTTACAGGGTAATGTCATTGTAGTGATCATAATGATACAGTAGATATAGAGAAACTAATTCCTGTTATAAGGGAATCCTAAACAAGTGAGTTATTGAGAGATAGATTACTTCAGAGTGTAATCAAAAAGCACATTTTTGCAAAAAGTGCAGGGAAAATCGGGAAGCCTTCTGATGCCAAAGGTGATAGAAACTTGGCAAATTCAAATGTTGAGGACTGGGATTTTTGTTGGATATGGGGATTCAATAGTTTTGGATCAAAATGGAATATATACAGATCATTGTGATCTAATTGAATGGCAGAACAAATTTAAAGATTTTATGAGACTACTTCTGTTTCTATCTCCTTTGAAACACACTGGTTTCTTCCTTCTAGTTTTAAAATATTTATAGGTATATTTAGAAAGAATTTTAGAAGAATTGCAAGTGCACTTTGTATTAAATTTGTTCTTATCATATATAACAAATGAACAACTTGTTTCTACGGTAGCCAGTAAGATTCTGCAATGGAATGAAGATGCACATGGGGGATTGAACCTCCAGATATAATAGGAGATCAGGAAAGATTATGAAGAGATAACTATATGAAAATGTCAGGGAGAAACATGTTTGAAAATTACACCCCTGTGGAAAACTAAGTAAAAGGTAGACTAGGTTAAATATAGCACGGATGGCACAACTGTTTGGAAAGCGAAGAGTTCTGAAAAAGATAGAAAGTTATTGCATGGGCAGGAATATGTTTTTTGCTGAGCACTATTGTTGTCAAGAAAGTGAACTTAAGTGGTGCCTGGCATCATTTAGGATGGTACCACATTATGCACAATGTTCATGAGTAATCAAAATGGACAACCACATAAAAATGAACTCGGTGCAGAGATCTTGGCACATATGCTAGTTTAGTACATGGATGCAGTATGGAAGCAATTCATCACCATTAAAGGTGACAGTTTCATTTCCTACACTATAATTGTGACTAGATTTCAGGAGTATTTGTTGACTGTAAAGCACCTTGGGCTACGCTGAGGTTATGAAAGGTTTCCTACAGGTGTAAGTGTTTCCTTCTTAAAGATGAAGAGGTTGGTTGGTATAAGTTATTGCTATTGTACCTCTGGTGTCTTTGTGTTGACTGTTTTGTTTTATAAGCTTTACTGTTTTTTCTGGAGATTTTCAATTTTCATTTTCTGCTAACAGTCATACAGTCATATTGTCATAGAGATCTCACAGCACGGAAACAGATCCTTCAGTACAACTTGTCCATGCCGACCAGATATTTTAAAGTAATTTAGTCCCATTTGCCAGCACTTAGTCCATATCCCTCGAAACACTTACCTATTTCTATACCTATCCAGATGCCTTTAAATATTCTAATTGCACCAGCCTCCATCACTTCCTCTGGCAGCTCCTTCCATTCATGAAAAACTTGTCCTTAGTTCCCTTTTAAATGTTTCCCCTCTCACCCTAAACCTATGACCTCTACCTCTGGACTCCCCACACCCCAGGGAAAAGACCTTGTCGATTAACCCGATTCATGCCCCTCATAATTTTGTAAACATCTATAAGGTCATCCCTCCGCCTCTGACGCTCCAGAGAAAACAACCCCAGCCTCTTCAACCTTTCCCTATAGCTCAAATCCTCCAACCCTGGCAACATCCTTGTAAATCTTTTCTGAACCCTTCCTCGCTTCGGATATACTAAATTGCTCTTGCATGAAAAATCATTTGACGGTAAAGTGTATTTTAAGCACCAACTTGTTTTATATTGTTAAAAGACAAATAAGTATGAATATGAATTGTTTGTTGTAGCTGTGGCAGTAACAACATAATTAACTAAGCTACAGAGTCCAGGCTAACCATTGACAGGATTGACCACATTGTTTAGCTCGAACAGTGCTCCTGCATTTTTTTTTAGCATTTTGCTTGTTTAGTTCTATTCTTGTGCATCTAAACAAAATTACAGCAACTGAAACAATAGTTTCTCAGTCATTTCTGTACCTTTACCTCCGGTTTTCCTAAGATAAACAGCCTATGAGGATCCATAACTTCTTGGAGATAAATATTGGTGAGACCAGGTCATCATTTTATCTCTTACTCAAACCTCTCCCATTTCCTACCAATTCCATCACTCGACTTAACTTTAATTCTGTGGACATGTGACAAAACTGTGCCCTTTGAGTTAGAGATGTTTTATGCTGTCTCTCTTGCAGAGGGATGTTGCCATGGTGGTGCCAGAATATCTCCTTCAGACAGGCAGTTGGTAAACAGCTTGAAGTTATCCCTGGGTGTGTTTTTTTTTGTAATGAGACAAAAGATTCATGAGTGAGTAAGGTCAGGGCTCACATAGACACAGGAAGGCTTTTAATTTTAAGTGGAAGAATTTTTCTGCTGACTGCTGAGCTAAATGCTCGAGTCCTGCTATTGTGAAATCTTAGACTGCAAATCTTCCTCTTAAAGATAAAAAAAGGGCAGATTATTTCTTTCTTCTGGACTAGAGAGGGACAGTGCACAAGAGCCATAGCTGCTTTGTTAAATTGCATTTTGCCAGAGGGTGTGTTTAAGGGATGCTGTCTATACTAAAACAGGTAATGATTAGAGGTTAAATAATATATTATCATATTAGGTATTTCAATAGAGTTAAAGTTATCCCAATTCTTTTTTTGGTATTTCAACTGTGTTGTAAGAATAAAGTATATTCTGATTAAAGCCTAATGGTAGACCATTCGAATCATGTTTGGAACACACAGCACCTTTAAATAAATATAAAAGCTCAGGTTGAGGCTATCTCCTTACAATACTTAGGGGTGTTGTCTGGTCTGATCCATTATAGTAGAACCAGACTGTTTGCTGCATGTAAACATTTATATGTGCTATATAAATGTGACACATCATCACAGGATATGATATGGCACATGACATGATTGTGATCATTCTCTCTTGTAGCCTCATGGTAAGGTGAAGTCTCTGTTAAATGTTAACTATGTTCATAAATGAAAGGTTATTGTTTAGCTTACCTCAATAGATGCTGTAGATGTTCTTTGTCAATACAAAACCAAGTATTGTCTCAGGCAGTGGCAACCAAATATAAATAGTCATATGGCAGTACATGACTTAATTATGTCACTCCTCACTGGAGTAGTGTGCTGAAAATCAATAGCTATGCTATTCTCAGAGTTGTCACAAAATGTGAAGATTTTATCCCAGTACACAAAATTCACTGGAGGAGAACAACTATGAGCCATGACATATAACTCTACAGTTTCAAACCTAACCTCTTACAAAGTTTCCCTTACACACACATACATATATAAAGGTTCAAAACAAAGAATTGTTATGGATGAAGAGAAATCAATGAAAGCAGTTCAATGATCCCCGTCCACAACATTTACAGAAATGATCCTTTTGGCTTCACAGGACTTGCCGTTCCTCATTCTCTTCACCAGATTCCATCAATTGTTTGTAGGAGGAAAATAATTATTAGATCGCAACTTAGAAAATCTCTGAATTATTTCTTAAAAACAACAATTTACAGCAACTGGTCAAGGAAAATAAACTGTTTTTCTTCAGGCTTTAGGCGTCTTTTACTGCATAGTAAAGGATACCAGTTGCCCTTCCAAATGTCCAAAGGCTTTTGGTATATTGCTCACACCCTTAAGCTGTTCTGCTACCTGGGAGCCTCTCATATAGTTGTTGTCAGGCAGAAGGCCATTGTCATCAACAACTGGTCACCACTTCACAGCCCAATCTGCATATGTAGCTGACCAAGTCTCACGTTAAATACACCCTTGGTGCCAGTCCAGATGCACTAAACAGTCCCACACTGCATCAACAAGCAAAAGTGTAAGCAGCATTTACAATAATTGCTGGTAGCTTGCTTTTAAAAGTGTGACAATCAATTTCACAAACCTTGGTTTTAAAAACAATCCTTTTCCCATTTTAATCCACAATCAAAAACACAGAAAATTATATTAAAAAATAGTCAGAACAAGAATTGCTTAAAAAGGTACATTTGTAAAGATTGTCATTTTTAATTTTAGTTCTCGCATGGAATGTGGGCAGCACTGCTGAGTCAGCATTTTGCACCAGTCCATCATGCTCTTGAACCAAATGTCTTGTGAGACCAATTCAGATGGCAGTTAAGAATCAATCTCTGGAAACTGGAGTCACATGTAGACCAGACTGGGTAAGGTAAGCAGACTTCCTAAAGCACATGTGTGAATAAGATAGATTTTTACACCAATCGACATTAATGTAAAATTACATCTTCTTATCTTGCCCACATCAGCTCATTTTCAAGAATACTATGGAAATTGAGGGATAGGATAACATTTTATATTGAGTGGAAAGAATGATGTTTGGCATATTTGTGGCAAGTGGCATATTTGTTCCCAGCACTCAACACTTCAAATTTACAATAAATCCCTTCAGTTGTAAATTCTTTCAGCCCTACATCCCAATCATCACAGAGCTCCTCATTCCTCTCAATTTAGCATCATAGCTTTCACCTACTGTGGACACATGATCTAAAAATTTCTTCTTTAAACATCGCCACCTCTCATTTTCTGCCCTTTAAACATTCAAAACCTACCACTTTGACTTTTTTTTCTCTCTACTAGTATCTCCTCCTTTGTCCTATTGTCCACTATTTCATTTACACTTCTGTGGAGCATTCTGAGTGGATTTCTAAGCTCGAGGTGAGATATAACTAAAAGTTGTTGGTGAAAGGTACACTGCACATGGATTAAATTAATTCTTAGGAACTGATTATTTCTCTTTTACTTAAGTACTTTCTAATAATAGCAAGAAATGCAAAATTCAAATGATTCTGATCACAATTGCTGATTTTATTCTAAATTACTTTAAATATCAAAAATATTTAGGCCACTGAATGTGTAAGACCTACTATTACAATATGGGGTAAACCCTCCTGCTTAATATAAACCAACAACACAGAAAAGATTTATACCATATAGTAATCTGTAAAAATTTGAGAGGCCAAGAGCTGATTAAAGGAAACATTAATAACTTTATTTCTTAAACTATAACAGAGAATAATTAACTCACAACTATTTTCACCTCCTTTCTCTAACCTATCTTTATCTTCTCTTCTATAATACTAGTCCAATAAAACTCCCAATTACAGGAAAATTCAAATTTTAAAACCAGCCAGCGGCTGAATCTTCTCTTTGTCTGTATTGGTGTACAGGTCAGCGTTGAGGTTTTTCTCTGTGCAAACCCCTTCTCTAGACAGGTACCTCTCAGAGAGTTCTGACTAGCAGTCTACAGCTGTTGGTCTGGTGGCAATTTCCTTTCCAGCTGTTCAATTTTCCCTGGTCTTATAAAGCATCCCAAAGCAATGGATTGTGTCATTGGCTTTTAAGATTGTCAATATATTCAATTCAAACTTGATTGGAATTTGGTATTTTTTGGAGTATAATTTAAACTGATTGGCTGAATTCGAATCTCTTTTGTTGTTTCCAGGCAACTAGCTACCCCAGTTGCTGGAGCACATGTTACATTGTGTCTTATTGAGAACACTTGGCAATGTCACTGCTAGCTTTTACTCTCTTAAAGGTACAGTGCACATCTTCATAACACTTCATAAGGAAAAATGAACCATCATAATGAAAAGATGGCTTCAAATTATTTTTCTTTGCCTTTTAAACACATTACCCTAACATACAGATAACTTTAATATGCATTCACCTTAACTTCTTCCCACATACCTTTGTATATGTGTGTGTATGTGTATATATATATATAAACATTAAATAAAGACAAATCTCATCTCAACTCTATCAGTTTATTCCACGATAACGCATCTGCGAATATATATTCTTCTGACCCGCAACATTTACGATTTTTAATTTAAAAGTTTGTAACATAAGACTCCAACGAAATAGTCTCATATTTTTGTCTTTAAAGTGCTCTAAGAATGTAAATGGATTGTGGTCAGTGTACACAGCACATTGTTCGTGACATATGCATTAAAATGTTGGAAGACCAACACAAAACTCAATAGTTCTTTTTTGATTTTGGAGTATTTCCTTTGGTGGATGTTGATCTTCTTCGTAAAGTAACCGACTGGCAGTTCAATCCCATCCTCATCTTCCTGTAGCAGTACAGTTACAACTCATATGTCATTATCATTGATGGTGACTTTAAAAGGTTTTGAATAGTTTGGTGTAGCTAAAACTGGTTTGGTGGTTACTATTGATTTCAAATGGTCAAATGCCTCCTGGCATTGTTCTGTGCACCAAAACTTTGTGTTCTTCTTCAGCAAATCAGTTGACGATGCCACTACACTGCTGAATCAGTAAAAAGTTTCCAATATACAGAACAACTTTGGCTATCTGAACATCAATTATCTGAATTTCGGATTATCCAAACAAGATCTCCAAGTCCCTGTACATGCATTTCAATTGAAGGAGGAGTATCAAGGCAAAAAAGTTGGTAGAGAAATTAGTAGCTTTCTTCACACGGTACGGACTACCCAGAGATTCAGTCTGACCAAGGGTCAAATTTTACTGCTAGGCTGTTTAAGGAGGTTATGGATAGATTCGGTATACAGCACTTTCATCCTGAATCCTATCATCCTGAATCCCAGGGAGCTTTAGAAAGGTGGCATCAGACCTTGAAGACCATGTTGTGAGTATGCCATCAGGACCACCCGAATGTTTGGGATAAAGGTATCCTATTCATATTATTTACCATTGGAGATGCCTCAAACGAATCAACTCAGTTTATTCCCTTTGAGTTCATGTTCGGTCTTGAAGTGAGAGGCCCTCTGAAATTAATTAAAGAAAAATTGACAGGACCAAAGTCGGACATCTCACACTTAGATTATATATTGGAGGTGAGGGAGAGATTATATTGAGCAGGTGAGTTAGCTAAACAGCACCTAAGGAGGGCACATTATACAATGAAATAGGTGTCAGATAAAAGTTCTGAGACTCGAAAGTTTTCCTGAGGGGATGATGTGTTAGTACTGTTACCAGTGATAGGAGATCCCTTCAAAACCAGGTTTAGTGGTCCCCATCAAATTGAGAAAAAGTTGAGTCAGGTGAATTATCTAGTAAAGATGCCAGATAGTAGAAAAGGTATGGAGTATGTCATGTGAACATGTCATAATCACTGATAACATGCAGTGGTAGGAGATCATGACATGCATCATTAGTCTATATTGATTTGATGCCATTTCTAAGTTCCAGTCTCCCTCCAGTTGAATAATGTTGCGGGGCATCAGTCTGGGTTTCTGGATTATTGTTACAATAATGTTATCACAATGCTACCATCTACTTAGTCTAAATGTGCTACTAAAGAATATTTACAGATTCTGTAGAGGTAAGGAAAACATTAATGTGATTTAAGTAATATCTCACTCTGACTTCACCTTGCCACAAAACCACTTGAGAGAGGATGACCATGAGACCTTACATCAATTCCATTGATGATGAATGTGTCTTATTAGTACAAGTCAGACCTAACCTCTTATACTCTATTTTCCCAATAGGTCCATTGCTAAATTATTTCCTCAGGATCATTGCATAATTCCAAAAATTTTGAGAATGTTTGAATAATTGAGCTTTAATGGCATACAACAAATGATTAGGCTGGTGTTGAAGAAATACTTGGTGATTTAATATCTTGTGCATATTGCTTCTAGCATAGGTAGTCCTTTGTCTTAAAATTGATGATGACTGGGAGAATGAAGAGAGGTCAATGCTGAGAAGGATAGCTATTAGACGATGGAGGAGCTGGAGTGCAGAAAAAGACTCTTATCAGAGAGAGAAACTCTTTAGAGAGCAGTTCTCATCCCTGACTTTCAGCAAGGATCAAAACATAAATATATGCCTTCAAATTTTGTGACCCAAATCCATTAACTTTTCAATCGTAACTGCAAATCTATTCCAGGGCAAGGACAGCATTGCTTGTAGGTATCAAAAGGACCACAGCTCTGAATGATTGTGCATCCTGCTCCTTCAGGTTTTGCTTGGGCTGCAGGCTAGCTCATGGTGCAATGTGCCATTCACTGCAAATGCACTGCTTTGCATTTGTGACTGTCTATTCTGCCTTTCCCTGGGCTGAAAGGGATTTCATTCTCTTAAGAATCAGCTTTTGAGTTAGCACAGACAACATAGCATACTGGTGATTGCCCACTCTGCTACAGTCCTCTGAGCTAGCTTTACTTCAATGCCACATGTCATCAAGGGTTAACTGCCAGGTAAAAAGGACTCATATCTGGAACCCTTGAACATGCATATAGCCAACATACACTGAGGACCATTTGTCAAAGGAATGTTTGACCAACTTCACAAAGTAATGTTTGCACTGCCTGGACCAATCTGGAGAACCTCTATAGCACTATGCTAAATGTGTCTCAGGATTTGTGCTGACATGCTGTATGTTCACAACTTGGTCATTTGAAAGAAATAGCTGAACACCCCTTTCTTGTTTATCCTTTGGGGTGATGATGACCACATTCAGTGTTTGTGTTGTTTGGTATAGTTCAGGTAGGTCCATCAATCATCGCTCAGGCTGATCCGCACCTCGAAGGCTTTGCTGCAAACTGGACAGGACAGTTGATTGCAAACAATTCAGTTTTGGGTGAGTCACTGGCTTGGGTGTTCCTTTCCATGCATTTTCTCACTGCCTCTGATGTGTGCATGCTTTTGAAGGAGGCCTCATTGCTTTTCATTTTCCATGTATAGTGATCCTGGGTGAGTTTCTGCCAGGACTTCAAACTAATATCAAAACTCCTAAGTGAAGCCTTCAAATTGTCTATCTGATGTTTCCTTTGACTGCATGAGTGGCCCCCAGACTCAAGCTCACTACAGAAGATGTGTATCAGGCTTCTGGCTACTTGACCAACCCAACTCAGTTGTGACTATCTGAAAATGGTGCAGACACTTTACAGACCAGCCCAGGTCAGCACCTCAGTGTCCGGAATTTTGGCCTGCCATTGGATCTTCAGAAGCTTCCAAAGGTTGCTCAAGTGAAAGTGATTGAGTTTTCCAGCAGGATGCTGATACACATATCAATCTTGAAGAGCAGAATTGGCAGGACCATTAATATATTGACTTTCAGTTTGCGTCAGCTGACTTATTCCTTTGATGTTCAAAATTTTATGAAAGGTTACACAACCTTTGGTAATTCTTGCTTTTGGTAAGTCTTCAAAACAGACAGCAAGACAGCGAGTGCGCTGCTGTGATAAGTGAACCTATCCACTGCTGAGAGATTCTAGATATGGACTGAAACCTTGGGCTCAAGGTAAGGCATTCCTAGAGAAGCACTTATTTGATGAAAAACCAAAGAGTTCCAGTATCTGGAAGAAGAGGAGATGGAATTACAGGAAGAGAAATGAAGATTTCACCATAGAAAACCCCTTTCTTTCTTTGGGTCTGTCTTTACTGGGGAAGACACAAGCAATCTCCTAGATGTAATAGGATGAACTGAAGAGAATTTATATTAGGCAGGAAATGGTGTTGGACAGACTGTTTGGTCTGATGGCTGATAAGTCCCCGGGATTCAATGGCCTATATCCCAGGGTTCTTAAGGAGGTGTCTCTAGAAATCATTAATGCATTGGTAATCATTTTCCAATATTGTATCGATTCAGGATCAGTTCCTGTGAATTGGAGAGTGGCTAATGTTGTCCCACTTGTCAAGAAGGAAGGGAGAGAGAAAACAGGGAATTATAGACCGGTTAGCCTGATGTCAGTGGTGGGAAAGATGCTGGAGTCAATTATAAAAGATGAAATTACAACTCATTTGAATAGCAGTAACAGGATAAGTCAGAGTCAGCATGGATTTACGAAGGGGAAACTGTGCTTGACTAATTTTCTGGAATTTTTTGAGGATGTAACTATGAAGATGGACAAGGGAGAGCCAGTGGATGTAGTGTACCTCGACTTTCAGAAAGCCTTTGATAAAGTCCCACATCGGAGATTACTGAGCAAAATTAGGACACATGGTATTGGGGGCAAGGTACTGACTTGGATTGAAAATTGGCTGACTGACAGGAAGCAGAGTAGTGATAAACGGGTCTCTTTCGGAATGGCAGGCGGTGACCAGTGGGGTACCACAAGGTTCGGTGCTGGGACCGCAGCTGTTTACAATGTACATCAATGATGTAGGTGAAGGCATTAAAAGTAATATTAGCAAATCTGCTGATGACACAAAGCTGGGTGGCAGGGTGAAATGTGAGGAGGATGTTATGAGAATGCAGGGTGAATTGGACAGGCTAGGTGTGGGCAGATGCATGGCAGATGCAGTTTAGTGTGGATAAATGTGTAGTTATCCACTTTGGTGGCAAGAACAGGAAGGCAGATTACTATCTAAATGGAGTCAAGTTGGGTGAAGGGGAAGTAAAATGAGATCTAGGTGTTCTTGTACATCAGTCAATGAAAGCAAGCATGCAGGTACAGCAGGCAGTGAAGAAAGCTAATGGCATACTGGCCTTCATAACACGAGGAATTGAGTATAGGAGCAAAGAGGTCCTTCTGCAGCTATACAGGGCCCTGGTGAGACTGCATCTGGAGTATTGTGTGCATTTTGGTCTCCAAATTTGAGGAACGACATTATACCTATTGAGGGAGTGCAGCATAGGTTCACGAGGTCAATTCCTGGAATGGCGGGACTATCATATGTTGAAAGATTCGAGCAATTGGGCTTGTATACACTTGAGTTTAGAAGGATGAGAGAGGATCTGATTGAGACGTATAAGATTATTAAAGGATTGGACACTCTGAAGTCAGGAAGCATGTTTCCGCTGATGGGTGAGTCCAGAACCAGAGGACACAGTTTAAAAATAAGGGGTAAGCCATTTAGAACAGAGTTAATGAGAAACTTCTTCACCCAGAGAGTTGTGGCTGTGTGGAATGCTATGCCCCAGAAGGCTGTGGAGGCCAAGTCTCTGGATAGTTTCTAGAAAGAGATGGATAGAGCTCTTAAAGATAGTCGAATCACGGGTTATGGGGATAAGGCAGGAACAAGATACTGATTGTGGTTGATCAGCCATGATCATAATGAATGGTGGTGTTGGCTTGAAGGGCCGGATGGCCTACTCCGGCACCTATTGTCTAATGTCTGTTGTCTATTGTCTATTGACCTTAGCAACTCTGGAGAAAGCAGGCCTGGTTTCAGCCTGTAGCAAATGGCCCTGGGCTGTAGTAGGCTGGAACAGCTGGCTGAAAGGCAACAACAAGGGCATACAGAGTGAGCATGAGAGCTGCTATTCTGAGAGAGGACAGTAGGTCCACATTCCTTGGAGCCACTGCCACTCCCTTATTGTTAATTATTTCGAGAATAGTACGATGAGGTGTTAGGCTGCTCTGATGTCCATCTGATATCACTAGCTGCAATTGCAGCTTCCATCAAAACCTGAAGAAAAGGAAAAGAAAAAAAGAAAAAGTCACAGGATCGTGATGCATAGACAATATTCACAACAAATACGAGTGACAATAATGATAATCCTGAGAGTTCCATCTATCTAATAGCCCCTGAGAGCATGTAGAGACATTTGGAGTGTGGCCATTTTTCGGTAAACCTGTCTTTTCCAGCCTGTAGTTTTAGTATTCTCCCTCCCCGCTGTATGAGACTCTTGTGATGGCAATCTGAAGACTCCTCACCTGCAAAATACAATTTAAATCTCTACTTGTTTTAAAACAGCACAAGTCATGTTCTTTGGAATATACAGGGTATGGGCACACAATGATATGGCCTGTTTTTTCGTATTTCTTTAGAATTGTTCCTATCAACGTCCCCTTTCTTTCTTCAACATGTGAGAAAGTCCCATGATACCCCAGCCACATTCCTTTCTTTATAATGCCAATGTTTCGACTTCAAAGGTTCTCAACCCCAATCTGTCATGAGGAATGATCGAGAACCCTAGCACCAAGCCTAGGGCCTTGCCTAGAGTGTTGTTAAAGCTGTCATAGAGTCATGGAGTCATAGAGATATACAGCACAGAGAGAGACCCTTTGGTCCAACTCACCCATGCTGACCAGATATCCCAACCCAATCTAGTCCCACCTGCCAGCACCTGGCTCATATCCCTCCAAACCCTTCCTATTCATACACCCATCTACATGTCTTTTAAATGTTACAATTGTTCTAGCCTCCACCACTTCTTCTGGCAGCTCATTCCATACATGGACCACTCTCCGAGTTAAAACGTTACCACTTAGGTCTCTTATATATCTTTCCCCTCTCACCCTAAACCTATGCCCTCTAATTCTGGACATCCCCACCCCAGGGAAAATACTTTGTCTATTTATCCTATCCAAGTCCCTCACAATTTTATTAACCTCTATAAGGTAAACCCTCAGCCTCCACGCTCCAGGGAAAACAGCCCTAGCCTATTCAACCTCTCCCTATAGCTCAAATCCTCCAGCCCTGGCAACAGCCTTGTAAATCCTTTCTGAACCCTTTCAAGTTTCACAGCATCTTTCCGATAGGAAGGAGACCAGAATTGCACACAATATTTAAACAGTGGCCTAACCAATGTCCTGTATAGCCACAACACGACCTCCCAATTTCTGTACTCAATACTCTGACCAATAAAGGAAAGCATACCAAACGCCTTCTTCACTATCCTATCTACCTGTGACTCCACTTTCAAGGAGCTATGAATCTACACTCCAAGGTCTCTTTCCCTAGGACCTTACCATTAAGTGCATAAATCCTGCTGAGATTGAAATGCAGCACCTTGCATTTTTCTAAATTATACTCCATCTGCCACTTCTCAGCCCATTGGCCCATCTGGTCAAGATCCCGTTGTAATCTGAGGCAACCTTCTTCGCTGTCCACTACACCTCCAATTTTGGTGTCATCTGCAAACTTACTAACTATACCTTTATGCTCACTTGCAAATCATTTATATAAATGATGAAAAGTAGTGGACCCAGCACCAATCCTTGTGATACTGCACTGGTCAGAAGCCTCCAGTCTGAAAAACAACCCTCCACCACCATCTCTGTCTTCCACCTTTAAGCCAGTTCTGTATCCAAATGATGACTTCCCTGTATTCCATGAGATCTAACCTTGCTCACCAGTCTCCCATGGAGAACCTTGTTGAACGCCTTACTGAAGTCCATAGAGATCACATTCATCGCTCTGCCCTCATCAATCCTCTTTGTTACTTCAAAAAACTCAATCAAGTTTGTGAGACATGATTTCCCAAGCATAAAGCCAGGTTGATTACCCCAATCGGTCCTTGCCTTTCCAAATACATGTACATCGTGTCCCTCAGGATTCCATCCAACAACTTGCCCACCACCGAGGTCAGGCTCACAGATCTATAGTTCCCTGGCTTGTCTTTACCGCCCTTCTTATACAGTGGCACCACCGTTTGCCAACCTCCAGTCTTCTGGCACCTCACCAGTGACTATTGATGATACAAATATCTCAGCAAGAGGCCCAGCAATCACTTCTCTAGCTTCCCACAGATTTCTAGGGCACACCTGATCAGGTCCTGGGGATTTATTCACTTTTATGCATTTCAAGACATCCAGCACTTCCACTTCTGTAACATGGACACTTTTCAAGATGTCACCATTTATTTCCCTACATTTTATATCTTCCATATCCTTTTCCACAGTAAACACTGATTCAAGATACTCGTTTAGTATCTGCTGCATCTCCTGTGGCTCCACACAAAGGCCGCCTTGCTGATCTTTGAGGGGCCCTATTCTCTCCCTAGTTACCCTTTTGTCCTTGATGTATTTGTAAAAACCTTTTGGATTTTCCTTAACTCTATTTGGGCGGCACGGTGGCACAGTGGTTAGCACTGCTGCCTCACAGCGCCAGAGACCTGGGTTCAATTCCCGACTCAGGCGACTGACTGTGTGGAGTTTGCACATTCTCCCCGTGTCTGCGTGGGTTTCCTCCGGGTGCTCCGGTTTCCTCCCACAGTCCAAAGATGTGTGGGTCAGGTGAATTGGCCATGCTAAATTGCCCATAGTGTTAGGTTAAAGGGGTAAATGTAGGGGTATGGGTGGGTTGCACTTCGGCGGGTCGGTGTGGACTTGTTGGGCCGAAGGGCCTGTTTCCACACTGTAAGTAATCTAATTTGCCAAAGCTATCTCATGGCCTCTTTTTGCCTTCCTGATTTCTCTCTTACGTATACTCCTACTGCCTTTATACTCTTCTAAGGATTCACTCAATCTATCCTGTCTATACCTGACATATGCTTCCTTTGTTTACTTAACCAAACCCTCAATTTCTTTAGTCATCCAGCATTCCCTATACCTACCAGCCTTCCCTTTCACCCTGACAGGAATATACTTTCTCTGGACTCTCGTTATCTCATTTCTGAAGGCTTCCCATTTTCCAGCCGTCCCTTTACCTGCGAACATCTGCACCCAATCAGCTTTTGAAAGTTCTTGCCTAATACTGTCAAAATTGGCCTTCCTCCAATTTAGAACTTCAACTTTTAGATCTGGTCTATCCTTTTCCAACATTATTTTAAAACTAATAGAGTTATGGTTACTGGCCCCAAAGTGCTCCCCCACTGACACCTCAGTCACCTATCCTGCCGTATTTCCCAAGAGTAGGTCAAGTTTTGCACCTTCTCTAGTAGGTACATCCACATACTGAATCAGAAGATTTTCTTGTACACACTTAAAAGATTCCCCTCCATCTAAACTCTATACACTATGGCAGTCCCAGTCTATATTTGAAATGTTAAAATCCCCTACCATAACCACCCCATCATTCTTACAGATAGCTGAGATCTCCTTACAAGTTTTTTTCTCAATTTTCCACAGACTATTAGGGGGTGTATAATACAATCCCAATAAGGTTGCCTCCCTTTCTATCCTTCCTGCAGCATTTGTATCCTGGAACATTAAGCTGCCAATCCTGCCCATCCCTGAGCCATGTTTCTGTAATTGCTATGATATCCCAGTCCCATGTTCCTAACCACACCCTCAGTTCTTCTGCCTTCCCTTTTAGGCCTCTTGCTTTGAAATAAATGTTCCCTGCCAGTATATTAGTCTCCTTCCAATTTAGGTGCAATCTGTCCTTCTTGTATAGGTCATTCCTGCCCCAAAAGAGATTCCAATGATCCAAAAATGTGAATCCTTCTCCCGTACCCCAGCTCCTCAGCCATGCATTCATCTGCTCTATCCTCGTATTACTGCCCTCACTACCTTGTAGCACTGGGAGTAATCCAGCTATTACTACTCTCGAAGACCTCCTTTTTAAATTCCTGCCTAACTCTGTAATCTCCCTTCAGAATCTCATTCTTTTCCCTTCCTATATTGTTGGTTCCAATGTGGACAATGTTCTCTGACTGGCCCCTCTCCCCCTTGAGAACTTTCTGCACCCTCTCTGAGACATCCTTGATTCTGGCACCAGGGAAGCAAGACACCATTCTGATTTTTTGCTGCTGGCCACGTATACGTCTGTTTGTACCTTGGACTAGAGAGTCCCCTAACACAATCTATCACTTGAAACCCAATGTACCTCTCATTACTTTAGAGCCAGTCTCAATATCAGAAACTTTGCTGTTCGTGCTACGTTCCTCTGAGAATCCATCACCCTCTGTAATTTCCAAAACAGCATATTTGTTTGAAATGGGAATAGCCTCAAAAGACTCCTGCACTGCTTGCCTATATCTCTTACCTTTCCTGGAGTTACAGTCTATGTGACTGTGTCTGAGACTTTACCCCTTCTTATAACTGCCATCCATCACATCCCCTTGCTCTTGTAAATTCCTCATTGCCTCTAACTGCCTCTCTATCTGATCAATTTGATCTGATTCGCAACCAATGGCATTTATTGCAGATACAATCCTCAGTAACCTGTAAACTCTCCCTAAACTCCCATATCCGACAAGAAGGGCATATTGCTCTACGAAGGACCATTTTGCTTCTTTCAATCTGCAGACCCAGAAAATAGCAGTCTTATTCCTCTTAAAAACCACTGCTCCAGGTTAAATTAATACTTAAAGCTTATATTTTAAGTTTAATCAAGATATAGCTCAATAAAACATATAATCAAGAAAGAACCCACTCTACTCACTACTGCAAACTTATTTTAAGGCCACGGCTAAAATCCACTTATCTGCTTCAGTGCTGTGACCTCTCCCAGACAGGTTCCCCCAAGATCAGTTGTGAATTTCACTGTTCTTTAAATTTACCCAGACATACTCCGATGTCCAGCGATACATGAATTCAACAGCAAAGGCAGTAACTGCTAACTCTTTCATTTAGCAATGTAGGTTTCTTTCTCTCTCTCTCTCTCCTGCACTGACATGTGCTTCCTTTGTCTTTCCTTCTCCCTTTTAAAAGTGCCGTTGTTTTGACATTTGTTTTCTCCAAAGATCCCAAACAGTGCAACAACACATAAAACAGTAATTGCTGCACTTGGAATTCGAGGAAATCACCTCCAACACCTAAAATACCCTAAAAAAGGAGCAGCTGTCACAGCCAGAAATTTTTCTCAACCTCCATCTTGGTTCGACTGTTTAATCGGCAGCTGGAAATGCTGGCCTGTTTTCTTCCGTGGAGCAAGTGTTTGTAGCTGATGCCAAACAAGACTTTCTTCTGGATAACCTAACTCAAGATCCTTCCTCAATTGCTCAACCAATTAGTTTCCTTTGAAATACGCAGGGTGCAATTGTTGCCTGCTGTCAGCCTTGATGTTTTTCCTGGATGATCTTGTTGATGGTTTTTGTACGACCTTTGCGTGTGGTAGCTAGGTGGTGGCATGGCTGGTTCCCCACTGATTGTCCTGCTGTATCCTGCCAGTTGTCTTCAGTTTCTCTGAGGTCTGTTAGACTTGGCGGATTAAGATCTTGAGTTTATCATCTGAACTGGCCAAATCAAGAGAATGAACTGTTGACACTCCTGCCTCATATGCTGTATCCAGAGCATTAAGGAATTCTCTTCTCTTACACTTATTAGTTGTCCCTGATGCAGCCTCTCAGGACATTGTTGGCTTACTGCTAATCCTTTGTGTGGGCTGTGTGCTGGACATTCTAAGGCCACGCACACATTCTCAGAGAACCTCCACCAATAATCAATGATTTCTTACACTCATGTAACAAAATATGGTGCTCCCAGTGGACATTCTGTACACTGTAAGGTCATTATTACACCCAAAGGGAACCGATTTCTTTGGGTGGGCTGAGAGGATCCCATCCACGCACAACACGGAATCAGGTAGCTTGGACTACAGGTTTCTTGACGTAACAGAAATAAAAGCTTGGAGGAGTAATCTTTACTGTCACCTTGGAGTATTTTCTCTGAGGTGCTTTGTAGAAGAGGTCAAGAATAATTTCTATTAATATCATAATTCAATCAGATTCATATTTTGAGCAACATTACTCAAATTATCAAATTCTCACCCATTCCTGGCCCCACTCCTCTTTTTCAGATACGACAGCAACATAAAATGCACCCAGCGTTTGCAGCTGCAACTGAGCTAGTTGTAAAATAAAAAGAATGAAAAAACAGCCACTGAGTAAAATGCTAAATACATGGACACCTGCTGGGACTGAGGTCCATACATGGTGGAAATTGGGTTGGGGTTACTTGGGTTGATCAGTTGAGCAAGGACCCACATCTGGAACTGGATGTCCGTGTGAGAAGAGGAGAGTGGTGTTACTTGCACCAAATGTGTTTGGTTAATTGGTCCTGTGTTATGTGGCTGTGAAGCTGTGGTTTGTCCTTGGGTGAAGAGACTGAGGTTGGGAAGGGAGTTGGTATCTGACTCCTCATCTGTAGAGGGACTAGGGTGTACTAGGACCAACTTGTACAGGGCTGGTACTGGAATTTCTCTCCACAAGCATGGTGAAAAAGTGGTGCAAGTTATTTTGGATAGAATAGGATTTAATCTGATTTACATGGTACCAGATTACAGGTCATTCTGTTACAAGGCGAGTTTCATCAACGTGAATTCACTGTAATACAATTGATGAATTGGGGACGCTGTTTACACAGCATGAACTTTTAAAGCATGTGTTGGCTGTAGTGCAATTAAATCACCAATGTTTCAGGTGCTGTTTCTAAAGCGCAATTTTTCTATAACGAGGGGTTATACAAGAATGCAACCATCGAGTTATAAAAGAACTTACTGCATTTTACTTGAGTCAAGCAAAAGTTAAATAAGTTACGATAGCTTTTACTACTAAACAATACTATTTTGAATCCTATTTGGCCCCTTAGGTTTCCTGAGTCTCTTGAAGATTCCTGCATCCTCTCTCTCTCTCCCCCTCCAAACATAATGACCTCCTCAAAAGATCTCCACTTGATCTACAGGCAAGTCTTTCTTATTTTTATATCCTTTCCCCTAGTTTCTTGATTTTTATTTAGTTTAGCCAATCAGGATATCCTGTTTAGCTACCGAGGGTTTGGATGGCTTTGTTGACATCTAAATGTCTTGTGGATGTTTGTTCCATTGTCTTAGGCTTGAGTGTCTGGTGGTTAATATGCATCATTTCTTTGTACAGTTGATATATCTATCCATGATGATTGTTGAAATGATGTATCCTTTACACCATGTTAATGCTTTTAGCACCTTATTGTTGCTTGTCTGGTTTC
The DNA here is from genome assembly GCF_004010195.1 of Chiloscyllium plagiosum. Lineage (NCBI taxonomy): Eukaryota > Metazoa > Chordata > Chondrichthyes > Orectolobiformes > Hemiscylliidae > Chiloscyllium > Chiloscyllium plagiosum. Next base: position 12,735,023 of record NC_057729.1, read on the forward strand.
TGATTTCTGTGACTTTGGAGTTTTTCTTGACCAATTTACCCAGCATCCTTTGCTGTTTGGCCAAGTTAGCAATCTATCTGTGTTATAATAGCCAGGAGGCTGCTACAATCTAAGCCTTGTCTACTATCTTGTTTATACAACATTCTCCTCATCCCTAGTGAAATTGCATGGTTTTCTGTCAGTGGAGTTAATTTATTTTTTGCCACTAACATTTACCATAATCACCTACTTGTCAGACATATTGGTCCTCTACTACCATTAGCACCACTTTTGCTTTTTACTCTGTGCACTTTCGGTCTCTGCTCCACTTATTTCTCTCCCTTGCCCCTTTCCCAAAACATTACAATTATAATTTTTTTCAAGGTCTTCAGTTTTGAAGTCTATTCAAGCTGGATTCAAAATAATAACTTTTATGCTCTCTCCATTGATGCTGCCAGAACTGCTGGGTTTCTCCAGCATTTTCTGTTTTTATTTCAGATCACCAATATCCTCAGAACGTTACTTTAGTTCAGAAGTGGAAATATCCGGACTATCCATCATAACAGGAAGTTTAATTCCATGATGCTGATGTTCAATGCTGGAAGTCCCTCACTAAATTTCTCGCTATCTGTATGAGGTTGAAGTGAATTGCCGAATGTCTAGTATGAGTTATGATTGATGGAGAATGTTAATGAATGAGCAAATTTGTTTTCTTTGTTCCAGGGATGTGACTATCAGATGCTTCATCAGCAAGCTACTACAATACAGAATAAGGTCATTGGGTGCTTGGTATTTGCACTGTCTCATGAAATCAGCATTTCACTTGTTCCGTTCTCCTGCCTTCTGCCTGTAGCCATGCAAGCTCTTGCTTTTCAAATAGCAGTCCAGTTCTCTTTTCCATGCTTGAATTGAATTTTCCTTCATCACACTCTCAAACAGTGCATTCCAAACTTTAGCCCTGTGTTTCATCGTTGACGTACCCTCCGGTAAAAGCCAGAAGCTGGAATGTTTACTAATGATGACACAGTGCTCAGTGTCATCTGCAATGCCTCAGATAGTGAAAACTGCCAGTTGTAAGGCCTGGATATCATCTGGATTTGGCTGATAAGTGACCAGTAACAGACACACCGCACTACTGTCAGGCCGTGATTATCTTCAACAAACAGGATTTGACCATCTGCCTGGTTGTGCAATAGTACCATCCAGCCCAATGTTGTCAGCAACCTCCAATAGATGCCAAATAGCCTCCACATGAAGAAGTTATGATGGAAGGTCCACTCAGGATGTGAAGGGGATGCAGTCAATCCAGATTTTATTATCCTTGATGCGATTTCCTCCAGATGAGCCAAGCTCAGTGCTGGCACTGAGGATGTCCGGGGGGACTGTCACAGAGACTGTCTTTCTAACTTGGCATTTACAGCTTTCATTTCATTTCGTGTGATAAACTTGTATTTATGTGTTCAGTGACTAACCTCCATAGTAAGTGGCTGCAAAAATTAAACTTGTGATCTATCAAGCCATGCTTCATTCTCAGATCTAAATTGTCCAGAATTACATCAACTGTAATGAAACAGCTTTTTGATTTCTTTTGTCATTCAGACCCCTTTAGCTGTGGATGTTCTACCTACTTTGAACTGAACCATTTCTTTCATAGATATTTTCCACTGCTCCAATACTACATTACCCTGTAATTTGTCTTTTCCTGTGCTAGGTCCCATCTTAACTCACAATATTTACCTCTTCCTCAGTTGTGCTTTACACCTTCTCTCTTTCCTGGTTTCTTTCTACCATTACTCAAATAGAAATTAGGTTGTGATTGCTGTCAGCATCTCCCAGTGTGGCACACTCCACGTAACTGACTTTGTTTTCCTGAAGTGATGCTATCCTTGTTGGGCTGAAGACACATTAATCCGGGAAGTCCTCTTGTCCTGAATCAAAACTTCCTCACCTTCCTCAGCACTCTGTAATTCCCTATCCATTTCTGGTCATTAACTTTGGCTCTGTGTTAGATTTTGTTTTGTGAATTGCCTTGAAAAATGTTTGCATGTTAAAAATGGGTGTGTAAGTGCAAGATGTTTCTGATATTCAGTGTGTCAGGTATGCCACGCAGCAACTATTGGACATGTCAGATTCTGCAACCTCAACAGATCCTTCAGCCTAGATAAGGGTGAACAGATGACCTCCTCAAGGCACATAGCTAAGCAGATTTTCCTGTATAAAAATTGCTGATATGGAAAAGCCTGGTTAAAAAAAAGCAAAAGCCCCAAAAACTTGTTCAATCATCATAAGGAATTGCTCAGATCGTTGGAAAAGATTCTGAGCCAGTTTAAAGCTGTCAGTGCTTTGATTCTCAGCTCTCCTGAGGTTGTTCATCTTATTTTGTAAGTGTTCTGGGTCCTCATGTGTGCAAGATGGAATGGAATTGTGCATTTATAAAATTCTTATAGTCTGCCTATCCCAGCTATATGGAACTATCTCCATGACCCATTAAGGGAAATAACTCTAAGTTTCTTCATGAATGAAAGTTAAAAGACAATAAAAGTGTAGGGCATGTCATGTTGCAATTATCCAGATATTCTGATAGCCAGAGAGTTGTTCGAGGGGCACAGACTGGGATTATGCAACCCTAAACGTAGCTGACACTTTTAGCATTTCATGGGAGATTGAATTTTTCAATGGCTAATTCTCCGGTACCTGGAAGCTTCTGAAAGAGTGAACTAAAGTCAAGCAATTTGAGCGATACTGACTCGCTGAGACTTTTTAACTGCCCAAGAAATGTTAAAGCATCAAAAACTTACATTTGATGTTCCCACCTCCCAACTACACTGACCCTGACTTCTTGTACACCCCAGATCTGTAACAAACACTGCTCACACGAACTTCTCTATATAATCTGATCCTACCTGCTCCAGGTTCAACAAACACTGTTCACATGAACTTCTCTATATAATCTGATCCTACCTGTTCCAGGTTCAACAAACACTGTTCACATGAACTTCTCTATATATCCTGATCCTACCTGCTCCAGATTCAACAAACACTGTTCACATGAACTTCTCTATATAATCTGATCCTACCTGCTCCAGATTCAATACCTTCCCTCCCATGCCAGCCTGATAGCTCTGGAACTGATATGTCCCTCCATTGCAATGGCCAATAGCCAATGACATCTCTGGAAGTGATACCTCCCAAATCCTTCCAGCTTGACCCCATATCCACTAATCTTCACCCTCAACATGTCTCCATACTGATGTACAGCTACACCATCCCCACCACCATTCCCACCCACATCCACTAATCTTCACCCTCAACATGTCTCCATACTGATGTACAGCTACACCATCCCCACCACCCAAAACACTGTGGCCAACAAACAAGCTCCCACCAGTTTGAAACAATCCAAACCTGACCCCCGATCAATCTCCTCACGCGTGGTCCCAACACAAGCTTGATCAATCTGGAATACTATAACCCCTGCTGGACCTGACACATGCACCTCCCTACCCCAGTCACCATAACCTGACACCTTCCCAACCTCCCCTCAGTGTTTATTCCCGTACCTGGCAATTGATCCATCTCACTCACCTGGCACTCTATCTACCTCACCCACCTAACTCCTCAACTAATCATCATCTTAACTCCTAGTTTGCATTACATCCTTATTCCTTCACAGGAGTTGGAAAAGTGGCTGGCTGAGCTGCTTGACGTTTTAAACACAGAAAACAGCACACAGAAGACTGCAAAACAAGACATGGTTTTGTCAAAGATGTCGTCCACTGCAGGATTTGTGCGTTCCTGGAAAGGTTCAAAAAAGGGAATCTCAGTGCTAAAGACATCTTAAAGTCAGTTGGTAATTTTTAGCCCCATCGTAGTCAAAGTTAGCTCAGTTGGCTGAATAGCTGTTTTGCTATGCACAGTATGACCAGAAATGTGGGTTCAATTCCTGCTGAGGTCACCATCATGGCCTTGCTCTCTGAACCTCACCCCTTGCCTGAATTGTGATGTCCCTCAGGTTAAAGACAGCACCAGTTGCCTCTCTCTAATGACAGAATGACCCTCTGAGACTATAGTAACTTTAGTTTAGATTCTAGGTGATAAAGGGTGCAGAAATAGTAAAGAGAGTTTTGGTATGTTGCAGCAATACAACTTGTAAAGCAGCACTGTGGCTCAGTGGAGTGACACGGTGGCTCAGTGGTTAGCACTGCTGCCTTACAGTGCCAGGGACTCGGGTTCGCTTCTCACCTCGGGCAACCATGTGGAATTTGCGCATTCTTCCCGTGTCTGTGTGGGTTTCCTCCCACAGTCTCAAGATGTGCAGGCTAGGTGAATTGGCTATGCTAAATTCCCATAGTGTTCAGGGATATGTAGGTTAGGTGCATTAGTTAGGAGAATGGGTCTGGGTGGGAAACCTTTCGGAGGGACGGTGTGGACGTGTTGGGCCAAATGGCCTGGTTCTACACTGCAGGGAACCTATGATATGATTCTCTGCTGAAATGGCACAGACTGCTGCCATTCTGTGTCATTGGCGGAGTACACGAATGGTTGAAGTCATGCTAATCACGGGAGCTGCTTTCTCCTCAGATATCCGGATATCTATGGGAATTGAAAGAACAAAGCATTATAAAGGGAACGTGAATTAATCTACCAAATGTCACAAGTTCACTTTGCGCATCACGATTTGATATCCTTTTCACTCCCTGCAGTCAACAATCAGGCTCTTTCATGTATAACTGATAGAATAAATTGGGTCACTCACCTTCCCACAAATCCAATATCAGGTTTGATACTCCAAATAGTTAGTTTAATGTGAGTTTGATGTATTTTTCTGGAAATTCAGGAACAGTATAAAATGACACCTCAGCAAAGGCTGAAGTGCCAACACACAATAAGGATGGCACAGCATAGCAAAGCAAGGCATGGATATTGGAAGCATGCACACTGGTGCTATGTGAGAGGAATATGAAAGCAAATAAATAGGCTTAAGATGTAAACTGGTCCAGTCCATTGAGCTGGATGCCTTTCCCTGTGTGTGCAAAGTATCCTGCCTGAAGTTGCTGGTGCACTCTGCCTTAAAGTCTGGCCCTCGCAAAGCATCCTGCACGTGGACAGGAGATGGGTGAGATGTGGTTCTTCAGGGTTTGGCAGTACTCGGATGCCAATGTCAGTGGACTAGGTGTATGTGCCACTCATGCCCATAGATTGTGCACTGGGATGGTATTTGGTGCTGAGCATCATGGATGCTCCTTGCAGTACATGGTTAGCTGAAGTTCCCAGGTACCCAATCTGAAGAAGGGCCTGTGCCCGAAACGTCGAATCTCCTGTTCCCTGGATGCTGCCTGACCTGCTGTGCTGTTCCAGCAATAAAGTTTCAACTTTGATCTCCAGCATCTGCAGACCTCACTTTCTCCACCCAATCTGATTTCCATCTCGAGAGTTCTCAACATCTAGTTTGATCTGTGCTCTGGTACAATAGGAAGCTGAATATTAATGGGTCATGGGAATTAAAGAGGTAAAGAACTATAGACCAGTGAGCCTGCCATTGGTGGTGGGCAATTTGTAGGAGGGAATCCTGAGGGACTGGATTTACATGTTTTTGGATAGTCAGTATGGCTTTGTGCATGGGAAATCATGTCTCATGAAGTTGAGGTTTTTTTTGATGAAATAACAAAGAGGATTGATGAGGTTCTGGATGAAAGTTTGTTTGTTGAGCTGGAAGTTTTGTTTTCAGATGTTTCATCACCATACTAGGTAACATCATTTGTGAGCCTCCAGTGAAGCATGATGTTATGTTCTGCTTTCTATTTATGCGTCTTGGCTTCTTAGGGTGGGTGATATCATTTCCGGTTCTTTTTCTCAGAGGAAGGTAGACATGGTCCAAATTGATGTGTTTATTTTTGGCAGTAAGAATGCCATGTTTCAAAGAATCCTCATGTGTGTCTCTGTTTAGCTTGTCCCAGCAAAAGTGGTGTCCTTCTTCGCCTGTATGTAAGGATACTAGTGATAGCAGAGCATGTCTTTTTGTGGTTAATTGATGTTCATGTATCCTGATAGCTAGTTTTATGCCTGTTTGTTCAATGTTGTGTTTGTTACAGTCATTGCTATAAGAAGCTACAAATCTTCTCAAAAATCGCTATTGATGAGGCCGGAATGGTAGACATGATCTATATTGACATCAGTCAGGCGTTTGACAAGGTTCCTCATGGCAGACTGGTTAGCAATGTTACATCTCTTGGAATACAGGGAGAACTAGCCACTTGGATACAGAACTGGCCTGAAAGTAGAAGACACAGGGTGGTGATGGAGGTTTGATTTACAGACTGGAGGTCTGTGACCAGTGGTGTGCCACAAAGATCAGTGCTGGGTCCACTACTTTTTGTTATTTATATAAATGATTTAGATGTGAACATAGGAGGTATAGTTAGTAAGTTTTCAGATGACACCAAAATTGGAGGTGTAGTGGTAAATGAAGAAGATTACCTCAGAATACAAAGGATCTTGATCAGATGAGCAAATGGGCTGAGGAGTAGCAGATGGAGTTTAATTTAGATAAATGTGAGGTGCTGCATTTTGGAAAAGCAAATCAGAGCAGGACTTACTCATTTAGTGGTAAGGTCCTGGACTGTGTTGCGGAACAAAGAGATCATGGATTGCAAATCCATAGTTCCTTGAAAGTGGAGTCGCAGGTAGATAGGATAGAGCCATAGAGTCATCAAGTCATAGAGTCATAGAAATAGACCCTTCGGTCCAACCCATCCATGCCGACCAGATATCCCAACCCCATCTAGTCCCACCTCTCAGCACCCGGCTCATATCCCTCCAAATCCTTCCTATTCATATACCCATCCAAATGCCCCTTAAATGTTGCAATTGTACCAGCCTCCACCACTTCCTCTGGCAGCTCATTCCATACACGTACCACCCTCTGTGTGAAAAAGTTGCCCTTTAGGTCTCTTTTATATCTTTCCCCTCTCACCCTAAACCTATGCTCTCTAGTTCTGGACTCCCCGACCCCAGGGAAAAGACTTTGTCTATTTATCCTATCCATGCCCCTCATGATTTTGTAAATCTCTATCAGGTCATCCCTCAGCCTCCGACGCTCCAGGGAAAAGCCAAAGTACAAAGGGATCTGGGAGTGCTAGTCGAGGATTCTCTAAAGTTAAACATGCAAGTTGAGTCCGTGATTAAGAAAGCGAATGCAATGTAGTCATTTATCTCAAGAGGGTTGGAATATAAAAGCACCGTTGTGCTACTGAGACTTTATAAAGCTCTGGTTAGGCCCCATTTGGAGTACATTGTCCAGTTTTGGTCCCCACACCTCAGGAAGGACATACTGGCACTGGAGCGTGTCCATCGGAGATTCACACGGATGATCCCTGGAATGGTAGGTCTAACATACGAGGAACGGCTGAGGATTCTGGGTGTATTCATTGGAGTTTAGAAGATTAAGGGGTGATCTAATAGAAACTTACAAGATAATACATGGCTTGGAAATGGTGAACACTAGGAAATTTCTACCATTCCAGGGATCATCCATGTGAATCTCTAGGAGGGTAGAACCCGTGGACACAGCCTTAGAATTAGAGGGGGTAAATTCAGAACAGAAATGCAGAGACATTTCTTCAGCTAGAGAAATGGGCCTGTGGAATTCATTGCCGCAGAGTGCAATGGAGGCCGGGGCGCTAAATGTCTTCAAGGCAGAGATTGATAAATTCTTGATGTCACAAGGAATTAAGGACTACGGGGAAAATGCGTGTAAGTGGAGTTGAAATATCCATCAGCCTCGATTGAATGGCGGAGTGGACTTGATGGGTCGAATGGCCTTACTTCCACTCCTATGTCTTATGGAAAACAGCCCCAGCCTGTTAAGGCTGTCCCTGTGCTCAAATCCACCAACCCTGGCAACATCCTTGTTAATCTTTTCTGAACCTTTTCAGAGAGGGGAAAGATATAATAGGGACCTAAAGGTCAGCTTTTTCATGCAGAGGGTGGTGTGTGTATGGAATGACCTGCCAGAGGAAGTCATGGAGGCTGGTACAATTACAGCATTTAAAAGGCAGCCGGACAAGTATATGAATAGGAAAGGTTCAAAGGGATATGGGCCAATTGCTGGCAAATGGGACTGGATTTGGTTAGGATATCGGGTTGGCATGGACGGGTTGAATCGAAGGGTCTGTTTCCATGCTGTACATCTCTCTGACTCTGTGACTCTATGACACAACTGTGCTCATAGATCAAATGGAAGTCTTTGGGAAAGTGGTAATAATTTTGACTGGATCTCTCAAAAGCAGAGGTTACCACAATAAAAAAAACATTAATATTTGCATTATTCAGTTTGCTCTGGGACTGGATCCTGCTGGTAAATCAACAATTGGGACATCTCCAGTCATGGCAGTGGAAGAGGAGATTGGCTCCCCTGAGCTCAGTGACGTACGTCTGGAATCAGAGGTAGTGCCGACTCCACCCATACAAGCATATGTGGTGCCACTGATGGTCAAGGAATCTTCACCATCCTCACTCACATCTCTGTTGGGGCCCCACTTTCCCAACTGCCCTTCACTTGATGGCCCACTTTCCTGCACAGCCCTGCTCACTTCTTGCTACTTCACTCAGCACCTTGCTTACCTGCTGGTACTGCATTCCCACAGCCCCCAACCACCACCCCTCCCCTCCCCCTAATCTCTACTTGGCGCCTTGTCCACCCAGCTGTGGAACTCCCATTGACTCTCACTCACTGCCTCTCTCGTAGAGATAATAAGTAGTGAGAGACTATGATGGTGAATGGGAGAGAGGCAGTATGGTGTCGGGAGTGGGGTGAACAATTATTGGAGTGGGGCAGTGAGCAAATCATGATCCCAAGATCTGAATTAATTTAAAATGTTTGAAACACTTTTTTTTGTTCTTGTTCTTTGATGAAAGCATCTGTGGCAATGATGTCAAAGAACTGCAACTGCAAGAGTAGTGATTATTTTAATTCATTAATGCAATGACTATCGCTGGCGAGGTCAAAATTTGCTGCACATCCCTAATTACCCAGAGGGCAGTTAAGAGTCAACTGTTTGTTGTGGGTCTTTAGTCATATGTAAACCAGGCAAGGATGACATATTTCCTTCTCTAATGGGCATCGGTTAAACAGATGGACGTTTACGCCCATCAACAGTAGTTTCATGGACACCATTAGGCCAGGTTTTAATCCAGACACTGAATCTTACAAATTTTTGGTTGCATGTGCATTGTGACATGTTTGGTGCAGTGATTCTCACTGTGAGGCTGAGCTTGTTTTTTCACGGCATCTTACCAAACTTGCCATGTTCATCGGTGTTTCAGCCCTTTCAATAAATATCATATCTGATTGCTGCTCCATTTTAACAAGTGCTGTTCCTGGAACAACTTATTATTTGCTGGAGTTAGAGTGTGATAGGTAGATAAAGGTGGGGGTAATAGTGATAGGTCGGAGAGAAGGGTGGAGCAGATAGATGGGAAGGAAAATAGACAGATAGGACAGGTCATGATGGTGGTGCTGAGTTGGAAGGTTGGACCTGGGGTAAGGTGGGGGGAGGGGAAATGAGGAAACTGCTGAAATTGACATTGATCCGGTAACTTGGTCCAGCCCCTGATCTGTGTGTGTCTCCCTGAATGCACAGTCTTTGCTGCAGCATTACAATGATGGCTCAGCCTGAGATGCATCATTGAAGTCCAGAAGCATCCTGTACGGGGATCAGACATGCACCATGAGGATTCATACAGACTGACATTTGTTGGGTACTAATGCCCACTGATGTGGGATGCACGTAGCAATGCCCATGGAGCATCCCTGAGATATTAGTGAAGGGTGTCCAACAAGGAGTTATTTTAGAGACAGGTTCAATCTACCAGGTTTCCTAGTTTCCATGCTGGGTTTTCCTGACGGCTAGTTTGTGTGGTGAGTTTGGTACGATTGAAACCAAGGCTATTGGTGTATAATAGGCAGTGCTGAGCATCACCAGGGAACTCACCACTGTCTTGCTAGAATTGTAAGAAAATAGTATAAGATGTTGTGACATAATGTCAACATTGAGATGGGGCTGTTTGAACATTTCACCTGATTTTACCATTCATCTCACCACAGATCGTGGCAAGATTCCACAGTTGGAGCAGACAGAAACAATGAGTCTAGCTGGGCAGTCCTGTTAGTGGATTTTGCAAAGGAGATAGTAGTGAGCTGTGCACGGTTGGGGGACTATGAGATAGGAGGCAACTGGGGAAGAGATCACCAGATGAAATAAGATTAGCGACTGTTGTGGATGCAGTTGGCTGGTATTCAGTGGTGGGGTCATGGTCTGAGGGAGATAGGAGGAGGTGTCCAAGAACTGGTGTTGCAAAAGCCTCTGCCACGTAGAGGTCAGTCCGCCAGACAACAACTGCACCACTCTTGTTGGCAGCCTTTACAACAAAGTCAGGTTTGTGTCTGAGAGCATGGAGTATTGTCAGTTCAGAGAGAAATAGGTTTGACTGGGTGAAAGGGGATGAGAAATTAAGGTGACCAATATCATGTTGACAGTTCTCAATGAACCGGTTAAGTGTAGGCAGAAGTCCAGAGAAAGGGCCCAGGTGGAGGGAGAATGTTGGAGCTGGTTGAAGGCATCTGTGGATGGGAAAAGGACTCTTGTCCAAAGAAATGGACGTAGAGGCGGTGGCAACGGAAGAAGAGTTCAATGCCACGTCGTGTCTTAAATTCATTGAGATGGGGTGTGACAGATAAACTTAAGACTATGACTGCTTCTTTCTCTCTCTGGGCTCTATCTCCCCCTATTGTTTACTCCTTATGTTTAACTCAGCCCATCTTCAGCATATATACTAATCTTTTCCTAAAATCAGTTCTGAAGAAGGATGACTGGACCTGAAGTGTTAACTCTGCTTTTTCTCCACAGGTACTTGCCAGGCCTGCTGAGTTTTTCCAGCTATTTTTGTTTATCTTTCCAATTACTGTAGAAGTTGCAGCCAAAAGAAACAGAATTCCTGTAATCAAGGAGACATCAGAAAGCAGTATGGATACAAGCATTAATGTAGTGGATAAGAAGTACAGGAAACTGATGTGAATAAACCTATTTAAGGCAGGATCGTTTTATTTCTCTGTATTTTTAAATGTGGACCAAAATGGGAAAAGGAACTGTTCTAAAAACCACAGATTGTGGAAGAGTGATTACTGTTCTTCTTTAAAAAAGCAATTTACTGATACTCATTGTAAGTGCTATTTACAATGCTGCTTATTGAAGCATTGGAAGAAGATTATTGCAAATGGACTGAAGTCATATGAAGGGAGATTTGAAGGACAGGGAGCTAATTCGTCTGCAGTGTTGACCAATTATCGATGACAAAGGCCTTCTGCCTGTCAACAACAATGTGATTGGTTCCTAGGTAGCTGAACAGCTTGTGGGTGTGAACAAAGCCAAAAGTGTTTAGAAGGGGAGGTGGTTTCTCTCTTTCTTTCTCTCTCGCTCTCAGTTCATTAAAAACTAATGAAGCCTGAAGAAAGCAAATTTATTTTCCCTCACCAATTGCTGTAACCCATTGCTTTTAATGAATCAGTTAAAAAGCTTTTTCTGTCATGAAGCTGTTGTTCTGTGCTTCTTGGAAGAAAGTGAAAAGTACCAAGAGAGCAATGAAATCAGCAAGGCCTCGCAAGCTGAAAGATTCATCACAGTGAAGTCTGTAGACAGGGACCATTTATCTGCCTTACCAGATTTTCCCTCTACACATAACACTAACATTATTTAGTATCTGTCAATCTCTCTTGTGCAGAGGGAATTTTTGAAGGCAGGTTAAAGTTTTAACTCATCGAGTTATATTAGATTAATTAATAATAGGTTGAAGGGTCATGGAGGCTGGGCAGGTAAGTGGGACTGAGGCTGAGATGACATCAGCCAAAATTGTATCAAATTATGGAGCAGGCTTGAGGGGTTGAATTACCCATTCCTGTTTCTAGGTCTTATGTTCTCATATGCTAACAGTTACCATTGTTTACCAATAGATGGAGTTTATTCATTTGTAGCAAATAGTACTTTTTTGTTAAGTGCAGAAACTTATTCCATGCTTTCTGTCAACCTAGATCTAAACAGGCAAGTAAATTCGGAAATTCTGTGCACTTTGACAACATCTTTAACTTTTGAGATGTCCCTATGAATGGCAGGGCTATTCAATAAGGTGTGACAATTAGAACAAAGAATATACAAAAAGAGAATTGCAGCTAGAACCTATAGTAAGACTGTTCACCTGCATTCGGTGAATTGAATTGAAGCAAAAACTGTTGAAAACCTCTAACTACATTCACTTTCTTCATTAAACAACAATTCTCATTCAGTCCAAAAGAATTTGGATTCATACAAAACTTTGAGGAAGGTCTCTTGATACTCAGAGGAACAGGAGTAAGCCATTATTCTCTTCAAGCCTGTTGCACCATTTAAGTGAAATCGTGTCTGATCTGTGGCCTAATTCCATACATCTCCTTTTAACCTATATTCACTTGCTTAACAAAATAAATTCTATTTTTTTATTAGAATATTATGCCAAAGATTGTTGGAGCAAAAATTTCATCACTATTGCAATACGGTGCTATGACCTAGTGAGGATAGGAATAGGAGAATAGAGCAGATGAATGCGTGGTTAAGGAGCTGGTGCAGGGGAGAAAGGTGCACATTTCTGAATCATTGGAATCTCTTCTGGAGGAGAAGTGACCTGTACAAGAAGGATGGATTGCACCTGAATTGGAAGAGGACTAATATACTGGCAGGGAGATTTGCCAGAGCTGTTCAAGAGGATTTAAACTAGTAAGGTGGGGGGATGGGACCCAGGGAGATAGTGAGGAAAGAGATCAATCTGAGACTGGAACAGTTGGAAAAGGAAGCAAGTCAAATAGTCAGGGCAGGCAGGGACAAAGCAGAGAACAAAGTAGGACTGATAAATTAACTGCATTTATTTCAATGCAAGAGGCCTAACAGGGAAGGCAGATGAACTCAGGGCACGGTTAGGAACATGAGACTGGGATATCATAGCGATTACAGAAATGTGGCTCAGGGATGAACAGGACTGGCAGCTTAATGTTCCAGGATACAAATGTTTTAGGAAGGATAGAAGGGGGGGGGGGCAACATAGGAGGGGGGAGGGGGGCGTTTTTGATAAGGTATATCAATACTGCTGTACTTAGGGACAATATTCCTGGGAATACATCCAGGAACATTATTTGGGTCAAACTGAGAAATAAGAAAGGGATGACCACCTTATTGGGATTGTATTATAGACCCCCAATAGTCAGCAGGAAATTGAAAAACTTGTAAGGAGATTTGAGTTATCTGTAGCAATAATAGAGTGGTTACGGTAGGGGGTTTTAACTTTCCAAACATAGACTGGGACTGCCATAGTGTTAAAGGTTTAGATGGAGAGGAATTTGTTAAGTGTGTACAAAAAATGTTTGATTCAGTACATGGCTGTACCTTCAGGAGAAGGTGCAAAACTTGACCGACTCTTGAGAAATAAGGAAGGACAGGTGACTGAGGTGTCCAGTGGGGGAGCACTTTGGGACCAGTAACCATAATTTTATTGGTTTTAAAATAGTGATGGAAAAGGATAGACCAGATTTAAAGTTGAAGTTGTAAATTGAAGGAAGGCCAATTTTGACGATATTAGGCAAGAACTTTCAAAAGCTGACTGGGGGCAGATATTCGCAGGTAAAGTAGTGGCTGGAAAACGGGAAGCCTTCAGAAATGAGATAACAAGAGCCCAGAGACAGTATATCCCTGTTAGGGTGAAAGGGAAGGCTGGTAGGTGTAGGGAATGCTGGATGACTAAAGAAATTGAAGTTTTTGTTCAGAAAAAGAAAGAAGCATATGTCAGATAGAGACAGCAGAGATCAAGTGAATTCTTAGAAGAGTATAAAGGCAGTAGGATTATACTTAAAAGGGAAATCAGGAGGGCAAAAAGGGGACATGAGGTAGCTTTGGCAAATAGGGTTAAGGAGAATCCAAAGGGATTTTATAAATACATTAAGGACAAAAGGGTAACTAGGGAGAGAATAGGGCTCCTCAAAGATCAGCAAGGCAACCTATGTATGGAGCCGCAGGAGATGGGGCCGATACTAAATGAGTATTTTGCACCAGTGCATACTATGGTTAAGGACGTGGAAGATACAGAATGTGGAGAAATAGATGGTGACATCTTGAAAAATCAAAAGGTTTGGTGCTGGAAAAGCACAGCTGGTCAGGCAGCATCTGAGGAACAGGAGAGTCGATGTTTGGTCAGGCAGCATCCTAGGAACAGGAGAGTCGATGTTTGGTCAGGCAGCATCCTAGGAACAGGAGAGTCGATGTTTGGTCAGGCAGCATCCTAGGAACAGGAGAGTCGATGTTTGGTCAGGCAGCATCCTAGGAAGGTGGGGTGATAGTGATAGGTCAGAGTGGAGGGTGGAGCGGGGTAGATGGGAAGGAAGATGGACAGGTAGGACAGGTCACGAGGACAGTGTTGAGTTGGAGGGTTGGATCTGGGATAAGGGGGAGGGGAGATGAGGAAACTGGTGGAATCGGCATTGATCCCATGTGGTTGAAAGGTCCCAAGATGGAAGACTACCCGGTACATCACTTCCGCTCCCATAGTTGCCACCACCTCAACCACTTCCGCCCCCACCGACAACACTCACCGGAACACTGCCAGTGCACACGCAGCCACTGCTGAAGACATTGCGAATGTCACACAGAACAGCACTTCTGCCACCGAGTGCACTGCTTCTGCATCTCCCCCCCGACCCCCCCGCACTCCCTCGACTCCCATGTTGGCGTCATCCACAATACCATGACTACACCTACAGTAGATACAGTCTCTGCTCCCACCCCCACCTGCAGCCCTCCAATCATCACCCCAGACCCCCCTCACTGAAGATGAACGATCAGTCTTCAGTAAAGGCCTCACCTTCATCCCACTTTGCTCCCAGATCAACCAGTTCAACACACATCACAGTTGAACTTTTCTTCTGCCACTTCCACCTCTGTGCTTGCTTTTTCCATCAGAACTTCCATCCACCCTCTGAGGACCCCTTCTCCCACCTCCAACATACCCCATCAACTTGTACACCCCGTGATGGTCTGTTACCCAGTCTCAATCTCTTCATCTCCAACTGCTGCCATGACATTGACTGTCTCAACCTGTCCACTCCTCTCACCCTCACAATGTGCAGTCCTCCACTCCCTCCACTCCAACTCCAACCCCACCATCAAACCAGCAGATAAGCGAGGCAAAGTAGTAGTTTGGCACACTGACCTCTATACAACTGAAGCCAAGTGCCAACTCATGGACACGTCCTCCCATTGCCCCCTCGACTATGACCTCACCTCCCATCACCAAACTATCATTTCCCATACCATCCGCAACCTCATCACCTCAGGGGATCTCCCACTCACAGCCTCCAATGTTATAGTCTGGTAACCCCTCACTGCCTAGTTCTACCTCTTACCCAACATTCGCAAACCTGACTGCCCCCGTTGACCCATCATCTCAGCCTGCTCCTGCCCCACATAACCTATCTCTGCATACCTTGGCACTGTCCTACCCCCAAGACCAGGAACTCCCCCATACATTCAGGACAACACCCACGCCCACCACCTCTTCAATGACTTTCATTACCCCAGCCCTCAATGCCTCATTTTCACCATGGGCATCCAATCCCTGTGCACATCTGTACACCATGATGAAGGCCACCGAGCCCTCTGTTTGTCGTCTCCCGCCAATCCAACCAGTACCCTTCCACAGAGACATTCATTCGATTGGCTGAACTGGTTCTTACCCTCAACAATTTCTCCTTCGAATCCTCCCACTTCCTTCAGACCAAAGGGGTAGCCATGGGCACCTGCATGAAGAGCAATGCCTGCCTCTTCATTGGATACGTGGAATAGTCCATCTTCCGCAGCTATACCAGCACCATTCCCCACCCTTTCCTGCATTACATTGGCACCACCTCATGTTCCCACAAAAAGGTTGAATAGTTCATCAACTTCAGAAACACCTTCTGCCTTGACCTCAAGTTCACTTGGACCATCTCGGACACCTCCTTCCCCTTCCACAACCTCTCCATCTCTGTTTCTGGTGACCAACTCAACACAGACATCTATTTCAACAGCTACCTGAACTGCAGCTCCTCCCACCCTGCCTCCTGTAAAAATGCTATCCCTTGCTCACAATTCCTCTGCCTCGGCTGCATCTGCTACCAGCGGGACCAATTCCACTCCAGAACATCACAGGTGGCCTCCTTCTTCAAGGTCCTCAATTTCCTCTCCCACATGGTAAGCAATGCCCTCCAGTGCATCTTCTCCTCGTACACCTCCACCCTTGCCTTGAATCCCACACCTCCAACCGCAACAAGGACAGAAACCCACCCCCCACCTCCCGGTCCTCACCTTCCACCGCACCAACCTCCAGATACAACGCATCATCATCCACCTTTTCCGCCACTCACAGTCAAACTACCAGAGATATGTTTCCCTCACCACCCCTATGTGCGTTTCACAGAGACCATTCACTCCGTGACTCCCTTGTTAGGTTCACACACCCCACCAACCCACCCTCAACTGTCGGCACCATCCTTTGCCACCGCAAGAATTGTAAACCTGCGCCAACACCGCCCCCCTCACCTCTGCCCAAGGACCCAAAGGATCCTTCCACATCCGACAGAGATTTACCTGTATTTCCACACACGTGGAAGTAGTATGTCTGTTGCTCCCGATTTGGTCTCCTTTACGCTGGGGAGACAGAATGCCAACTTGTGAACATTTCAGAGACCACCTCTGGGGGACACGCACTAAACAACCCCACCGACCTGTAGCCAACCACTTCAAATCTGCCAAGGACGTGTAATTCCTGGGCCTCCTCCACTGCCAAATTCTAGCTACCCAACAGCTGGGGAGGGAATGTCTCATCTTCTGCCTTGGGACCCTCCAACCACATGGGATCAATGTCGATTTCATAAGTTTCCTCATCTCCCTTCCCTCACCAGATCCAACCCTCCAAACTCGGCACCCCCCTCTTGAACTCTTAATCCTTCTTCCTTCTTCCGCCCATCTTCCTTCCCACCTATCTGCTCCACACTCCACTCCAACCTATCACCATCACCATCACACTCATCGACCTATTGCATTTCTAGCTACCTTCTCCCCAGCCCCTCTATTATCTCTCCCAATTATCTCTCAGACCTTTCGCACTCCCCCACCTGCTATGTATTGTCATGTACATGGAATGTTGTACTTGGAGTCAGGTATAGGTGGCGCCATGTTATTTATGTGCTAAAAGTGGAACATAACTTACCCTGAATGAGCGCAAAAAAATTGAATGAGCAACCAGGCTTTAATGTGGACATAGCATATGAGAGATGTGCAACTTGGAAACAGACCCTTCGGTCCAACTCATCCATGCCGACGAGATATCCTAACGTAATCTAGTTCCATTTGTCAGCACTTGGGTAATGTCCATCTAAACGCTTCCTATTTATATACCCATCCAGATAATGTTGCAATTGCACCAGCCACCACCACGTCCTCTGGCAGCTCATTCCATACACATACCATCCTCTGCATGCATAAAGTTGTCTGTTAGGTCCCTTTTCTAGCTTTTCCCTCTCACCCTAAACCTATGCCCTCTAGTTCTGGAATCTCCCAAGCCAGGGAATTACCCAATGACAGTGTGGGAATGGAAATATATTTCCAAGTTAGGATGGTGACTGGTTTGGAGGGGAACTTGCAGCTGGTGGTGTTCCCATGTGTCTGCTGTCCTTGTCCTAGAGGCATGTGGTTGTGGGCTTGAAGGTGCTGTCTGAGGATCTTTGGTGAGTTTCTGTAGCACATCTTTTAGATAGTACACGGTGCTGCTTCAGAGTGTCAATGGTGAAGGGAGTGGATGATTGTGGATGTAGTGCCAATGTTTGATTTCATTCTGATGCAGAAATACTCCAAACATTTCAAAAGTAAATTGTGAGTCATTACAATGCTAACACCTCTCTGGCACCAAAATGTACAACCAGTTTGCCAATTCTCACTGATTTGTGATAAAGATTTTGGAGCTGTTTATCCTCTAAAGCCTGATTTACCTTCAATATGGTCATAATTGATTTTGTTGTGATCTCAGCTGCATTTCCACTAAAATTCTTGACTCTGTCAAATCTCTAAGTCTAACTCAACATTACTTATATTGAAAAGCCTACCCTCCACTACTTGACAGAGGAAAATTTCTCCTTATTTCTGTCTTAAAGAAGATTGTTTATTCTTAAACTATGGTCCCTCGTTTTAGTTTCACACACAAGAGAAAATATCCTCTGCATATCTACACTATCTAGTCCCCTCAAGATCTTATATGTTTCAATAAGGGTGTATTCTAAACTCTAAAGAGACTAGGTCTGCCCTGTTTAAGCTTTATGAAGATAAGTCCTTCATCCCAAGGATGAGATAATACTGAATTAATGCTATCTTTTATTAATAGAACTATGCTGCCATGTTTTCCTCCTTTCTTGTTTTCAACATTCAGGTTTCTATGTTGGTCACCTTTCAACTGTTTCTCTGTAATGCTACATATATATATATCCATCTGTAGTAACAATTCATCCCTCTCATTACAAATGCTTTGTGAATTTAGACACATGTTCTTAAAGTCTACTTTTTAGACCATATTTGCAAACCTAGTCCTTGTGCATTCTTCAAGTGCATTCTTAATGTTGTACATTCTGTTTCCTCTTTCAACACTATTCACGACCAAAATTGTTACTTTTCATAATTACTTCTTTCTTTCCACTACCATATTTCCCCTCACTTCCTTCCCCTGCCTGTTTACTTGAGAGTTCTCCAGGGTGATAGGGAAAGCTGGTAGGTATAGGGAATGCTGGATAACTAAAGAAATTGAGGGTTTGGTTAAGAAAAAGAAGGAAACATATGTCAGGTATAGACAGGATAGATCGAGTGAATCCTTAGAAGAGTATAAAGAAAGTAGGAGTACACTTAAGAGGGAAATCAGGAGGGCAAAACGGGGACATGAGATAGCTTTGGCAAATAGAATTAAGGAGAATCCAAAAGGTTTTTACAAATATATTAAGGACAAAAGGGTAACTAGGAGAGAATAGGGTCCTTGGACTCCTCCATCGCCAGACCATAGCAACACGACGGTTGGAGGAAGAACGTCTTATCTTCCGCCTAGGAACCCTCCAATCACAAGGGATGAACTCAGATTTCTCCAGTTTCCTCATTTCCCCTCCCCCCACCTTGTCTCAGTCAAATCCCTTGAACTAGGCACCGCCCTCCGAACCTACAATCTTCTTCCTGACCTCTCCGCCCCCACCTTCACACCGGCCTATCACCCTCACCTTGACCTCCTTCACCTATCGCATTTCCAACTCCCCTCCCCCAAGTCCCTCCTCCCTACCTTTTATCTTAGCCTGTTGGACACACTTTTCTCATTCCTGAAGAAGGGCTCATGCCCGAAACGTCGATTCTCCTACTCCTTGGATGCTGCCTGACCTGCTGCGCTTTTCCAGCAACACATTTTCAGTTCTGATCTCCAGCATCTGCAGTCCTCACTTTCTCCTCAGAGAATAGGGTACCTCAAAGATCAGCAAGGCAGCCTTTGTGTGGAGCCACAGAAAATGGGGAAATACTAAATGAATATTTTGCATCTTTATTTACTGTGGAAAAGGATATGGAATATATAGACTATAGGGAGATAGATGGTGACTTCTTGCAAAATGTCCAGATTACAGAGGAGGAAGTGCTGGATGTCTTGAAACGGCTAAAGGTGGATAAATCCCCAGGACCTGATCAGGTGTACCCGAGAACTCTGTGGGAAGCTAGAGAAGTGATTGCTTGGCTTCTTGCTAAGATATTTGTATCATCGATAGTCACAGGTGAGGTGCCAGAAGACTGGAGGTTGGCAAATGTGGTGCCACTGTTTAAGAAGGGCAGTAAAGACAAGTCAGGGAACTATAGACCGGTGAGCCTGACCTCGGTGGTGGGCAAGTTGTTGGAGAGAATCCTGAGGGACAGGATGTACAGGATGACCATTTGGAAAGGCAAGGACTGATTCGGGATAGTCAACATGGCTTTGTGCGTGGGAAATCATGTCGAAGGTTGATGAGGGCAGAGCAGTAGATGTGATCTACATGGACTTCAGTAAGGCGTTCGACAAGGGTCCCCATGGGGGACTGATTAGCAAGGTTAGATCCCGCGGAATACATGGAGAACTAGCCATTTGGATACAAAACTGGCTCAAAGGTAGAAGACAGAGGTTGGTGGTGGAGGGTTGTTTTTCAGTCTGGAGGCCTGTGACCAGTGGAGTGCCACAAGGATTGGTGCTGGGCCCTCTCCTTTTTGTCATTTACATAAATGATTTGGATGCGAGCATAAGAGGTACAGTTAGTAAGTTTGCAGATGACACCAAAATTGGAGGTGTAGTGGACAGCGAAGAGGGTTACCTCAGATTACAACAGAATCCGGACCAGATGGGCCAATGAGCTGAGAAGTGGCAGATGGAGTTTAATTCAGATAAATACGAGGTGCTGCATTTTGGGAAAGCAAATCT
>NC_057729.1:12755883-12759110 GCF_004010195.1 Chiloscyllium plagiosum
AGATTTACAAAATTATGAGGGGCATGGATAAGATAAATAGGCAAAGTATTTTCCCTGGGGTTAGGGAGTCTAGAACTAGAGGGCATAGGTTTAGGGTGAGAGGGGAAAGATATAAAAGAGACCTAAGAGGCAACGTTTTCACACAGAGGGTGGTATGTGTATGGAATGAGCTGCCATTGGATGTGGTGGAGGCTGGTACAATTACCACATTTAAGAGGCATTTGGATGGGTATATGAATAGGTAGGGTTTGGAGGGATATGGGCCGGGTGCTGACAGGCGGGACTAGTTTGGGTTGGGATATCTGGTCGGCATGGACGGATTGGACCGAAGGGTCTGTTACCATGCTGTACATCTCTATGACTCTATAACTCCCCTCAATTTTCAAATACCCCCAATTCAAACCAACACAACTCAACAAAGTGTCCCCAACTGACTGACAAGTCTCTATGCTAGCTGCTAACCCCCACTGATTCTCTCCCTAGTCCAACCCGACCACTCCTCCTGACCATGCTAACTCTTGGATACGTAACTAGACCAGATCTAACTTGTTCGAATGCCCAACCACCACCCCAAACTGAATAACGCCAATGTAGGTACCATTCTAGACCCAACCAACCATGTGTCTTTCTCTTGTCAGATTAGTAACGGACAATCTGATCCTGACATCATGCAAGGGTTAACATGCTAACTATGTTCTGCTAGAAATAAGAAACAAAACAGAAATTACTGGAGAAACTCAGCAGGTCTGGCAGCATCTTTGGAGACAAAGCAGAGTTATTACTCAGGTCCAGTGACCATTCAGGGGTTAACATGCTGTCTGGGGAAATTCAAGATGGCTTCGACCCAGTAGGTCTGAGTTTGCTGAGCTCTGCCCAGGACCCAGACAAAGTGGGGTACCCACCCTCCTCTCATGTTTTAAACCACTAAAAATATCTTTTATCCCGCTCCTAAAGCCATTTTGCACCAACGTTTAGCAGTTTGGTACATTTTAAAATAACCAAAGGAAAAGGATAAAGGTGTTCGCAACAGGCAGGGACCCTTCCCCACTCCCGCAGCAACAAATGCATCCGCGGCCTCCCCGGGGGACTCACCTGCAGAGATGAGCTTGATCTTGGAGTTTATCAAGCTCCAAGAGAAGATCGATGCTTCAATGGAAGAAACCCTGTCCAGGTGGGACTCGATTTTGGTCATACTGCAGAAGCATGACCGAGAGATCGAGAAACTCAGGCAGCGTGTTGGAGGGGCAGAGCAATGGGCTGCGGCCTCTGATGCCACTGTTGAGTCATCTGTGGGTTGTTGGAAGAATATTTGGTTGCTGGGCCTTCCCGAACAGGAGAAGGAAGGCCAGTTTGTGGATTTTTTGGAGCAATGGCTTCCACAACTGTTGAAGCTGGAGTCGAAGCTGAGCCGGGTGCGGGTTAGGCGGGCCCAGCAGCGCCCCTGCCCGGTCTTAGTGCGACTCCAGCACTACAGGGACAAGCAAATGTTGCTGGAGGCCTCCAAAGCTTTGGGGAAGGATCCCCAAGCTATGATATATAAAAGATCCAAAATAATGCTGTTCCAGGACCCCTCTCTAGTCGTGGTACATAAGAGGAAGGTGTTTGACAAGGTAAAGAAGCGTTTGAAGGATTTAAATATTCAGTACTCCTTGAGCTACCCGGCAACGCTTCACCTCAGTCACGGAGGGTCTGTGTATAACTTCAGTTCACCGGAAAAAGCAAAAGAATTTTTGGATGCTCTTAAATAGACTGAAGGACTTGAATTATATGGATAATTATTTTTCTTCTTTACCCCTTTTTTTCTCTTCCTTCCCCCCTTTATCTACTTATTTTCTTCCTGGGGGCTCGACTTTTAATTTTTATTTATAACTTGCTTGGTTTATCTGGTTGCTGGGGGGTGTTTTTTGAATATTTTCAAATTTTCCTTGAATATTTTCTGGGATTGTAATTTTATATATATATATTTTCATGATGCTGCTTTGTTAAGAATGCCTAGGGTAATAATATGGAGGGGATGGGTTGGATCCCCACTTTTAATTTCCTTGTTATAAGACATTGGTATTTGTTCATTTTATTTTGCGATGTCTGGGGCAAGAGAATAGCTTCAGCTAGAAGAAGTTATGGCGGGATTACTGGACAGTAAGAGTACCCCCTGCATACAAGGGGGAAGGTCCCCTCTTAGCTATATTTTATGTTATTATTTTTTTGGGAGTAATTTTTAATAGTTTTGTAAAGGTTTTTTAAAAATGTATGTAAATTCTTTACGGTCTTTATTCAATGTCTATTGTGTGGGGTTCTTCTTCCTGGGGAGTCTCAGACGAACTTGAGTGATTATGGCTAGTCATTTGTTTAAGTGGTGCACCTGGAATGTTAAAGGGCTCCACTCGCCAATAAAAAGGGAAAAGATATTATCAGATCTTAAAAAAGAGAGGGTTGATGTAGCCTTTTACAGGAGACACATCTAACTGATAAGGAGCACTTGAAACTGCAGCAGGGAGGATTTGGTCAGGTGTTGTTTTCATCCTTCAACTCGAAAAGTAAGGGAGTGGCCATTCTTATTTGGGAAAAATCTTCCATTCCAAATGTTAAGCCAGATAAAAGACGAGTCCAGATGGTTTATAATACCTCTAATACATAGAGAGGAGTATTGGATTTTGAATGTATATTGCCCCCTGGCACATCCTTTTAAATTCATAACAGATGCGTTTCAATAGACAATAGGTGCAGGAGTAGGCCATTCAGCCTTTGGAGCCTGCACCACCATTCAATATGATCATGGCTGATCATTCCTAATCAGTATCCTCTTCCTGCCTTATCTCCATAACCCTTGATTCCACTATCTTTGAGAGCTCTATCCAACTCTTTCTTAAATGAATCCAGAGACTGGGCCTCCACTGCACTCTGGGCATCAGCGGAAACATGTTTCCTGCTGCCAGAGTGTCCAATCCTTTCATAATCTTATACGTCTCAATCAGATCCCCTCTCAGTCTTCTAAACTCAAGGGTATACAAGCCCAGTCGCTCCAGTCTTTCAGCGTAAGGTAGTCCCGCCATTCCAGGAATTGACCTCGTGAACCTACGCTGCACTCCCTCAATAGCCAGAATATCTTTCCTCAAATTTGGAGACCAGAACTGCACACAGTACTCCAGATGTGGTCTCACCAGGGCCCTGTCCAGCTGCAGAAGAACCTCTTTGCTTCTATACTCAATACCTCTTGTTATGAAGGC
>NC_057729.1:12761568-12777913 GCF_004010195.1 Chiloscyllium plagiosum
CGGTCAATAGCTGAATGTGCACACACTGTCCACACATATACGAGCCAGATACACCAGAGTCGTTGACCTCCCACATCAAGCACTGAACCAGCTGGGTAATCATGTCTTCACCCTCTTCAACTGTGTCGTAATCACTTTACTCAACCTCCTTGTCAAAGACTCCTGAGCTGAAGCCTCACTCTTCGATCCAAACTTCCTTAGACCCTCTTTTTGTGGCAAGTCTGTGGACTCTTAATTTAGGTTAGAGGAGGAGGAAGGGAGGGAGACCCTACTTTGTAGGACCTGGGGTTTAGAACACACCCACTCTAATAGCAATCACTTACCTTCCCGACCGGCTTTGCGCTCCGCTTGAACTTCCGCCCAGCTCCCGCCGCTCTCTGCTACGAAAAGCGTTCTGCAGGCTGATGGCCCTTGGGGTATGTCACATAATTATAGGAGGAGATTTTAATTGTATTATTCATCCTGAGGTGGACAGGATACCTAGGAGCTGTGCGGGCATATCTCCGTGATCTAGGCAGCTGGTTGATCTGAATAGGGAACTGGGATTGGTAGATATGTGGAGGTGTCTTCACCCTGAGGGT
Organism: Chiloscyllium plagiosum; assembly: GCF_004010195.1. Lineage (NCBI taxonomy): Eukaryota > Metazoa > Chordata > Chondrichthyes > Orectolobiformes > Hemiscylliidae > Chiloscyllium > Chiloscyllium plagiosum. The sequence goes on from NC_057729.1 coordinate 12,762,150, forward strand.
AGAGATTTCACTTTTTACTCCAACCCAAACAAGTGCCACACCAGAATTGATATTTTTTTTGTCCCCTCAACCTTTCTGATTTCAATACTGTCCTGCAAAATAGGGAACATAGCTATATCTGACCACGTAGCAGTCTATATGGAGGTCAAGATTAGTGGTGATAAGATAGACTCCCGACACTGGCAAATGGACCCATTCCTACTGAAGGATAATAAGTTCATAGAATACTTCCTGCAGGAATTTTAGGCTTTTTGGGACATTAATATATGTACAGCCAGTAATCCATTGATAATGTGGGAGACTGCTAAGGCATATGCACGCAACCTAATTATTTCATATTCTGCGACCCGGAAAAGACAAAAGGGAGAACAACAGCATCTGCTTAGGCTTGCCTGAAGACAGCTGAGTCAGCGTACACTGATAGGCCATCCATAATTAAATTACAGTGGATTACAGCCTTCAGGGCTACCTTGAATGCTACTCTTACTCAAACAGTAAAGAGGGAGATACTATTTGCGAAGCATAGATTATTTGAGTATGACGGGCAGGTATCGAGCATACCTTGCCAGAAAGAAGAAAGCTCCCCAATCCATTACATCTATTAGAGATAGTGCTGGTATTTTGACTTGTGACCCTAAAAAGATCAACTCAGCTTTTAGAAATTTTTATTTTGAGCTGTACCAGTCGGAGGGCTGTGTGGATAGAGCAAGGAGGATGGAGTCCTATTTTAAGAAGCTGGACCTTTCGGGCATAACCTCAGAGCAGGTGTCCTCCTTGAATGCCCCCCTGACATTCAGGAGGTTCAGGAGGTAGTGAGGCAGCTCCAGAGTGGCAAAGCCAGATGGATTCCAGGCCGAGTTTTATAAAGAGTTTACAGACGAGTTGGCCGGACCACTTATGGATATGTACAACTACTCATTTAGTCAGGGTTGTCTCCCACCCTTCCTGACAGAAGCAAATATCTCTCTCATCCTCAAGAAAGGGAAAGCCACAGATGATTGTACGTCATACAGGGTGATATCCATATTAAATGTGGACTTAAAATTCTCTTGAAAATGCTGGCATCAAGACTGGAGAAGGTTTTGCCATTTATTATAAAAGAGGATCAGACCGGGTTTATTAAGGGTCGCAGATCTACTAATAATATCGGAAGAGTGTTAAATATGGTACAAGTCTGCCAGCAAAAGGCAATACCGGGATTAGTTGTCTTCCTAGATGCAGAGAAAGCATTCGATCAGGTAGAATGGCCATAACTTTTTTATACTGTAAAGCGGTTTTGTATTGGAGAGATTTTCACTAAATGGGTCACAGTTTATACAATGACCTGAAAGCAGCAATGATTACTAATGGTATAAGATCAGATAGTTTTAGTGCTGGCAGAGGTTGCCGTCAAGGATGCCCTCTTTCACCACTACAGTTTACACTAGTGATCGAACCGCTGGCAGAAGCCATCTGAACTGACCCCACTATAACAGCCCCAGAGGTAGGATCAGGCAAGCATAAAATTACTGTTTATGCAGATGACATCCTTCTTTTCTTAAATGATCCATTGACATCTGTGTCCTGCTTAATTCAAGTGGTTAATTTATTTGGTATGTTTTCAGGATACAACATTAATTTCACGAAATCAGCGGCCATGCTGATAGGGGGTGTTACCAGCATATCTAACTTTGCGAATGGACCCAGCTTTCACTTTCGGTGGTCACTGGGACGTTTCCTCTATTTAGGTATTCGGTCAGCTATATAAAGCTACTTATATTCATTTATTAGAGAAAATAAGGCAGGACCTCCAGCATTGGGAAGATCTCCTGATATCCTGGTTAGGAAGAATAGCTTTGATTAAGATGAATGTCCACACACACCCTGATGTTGCCGAGACAGGTGTTGCACAAGCTTTATGGTTGGCTTGGTCCCTTTGTTTAGAATCATGGACAACCCCTTATTAAATTAGATACATTACAGCTCCCACAAGTAAGGGGAGGTCTGGATTTTCCAGATTTTAGGCAACTAAGCTCTCTGCTGTCATTTGGGTCTCTTGCGATTCACAATCAATTTGGCTAGATATTGAGTCTTCCCAATCAAAATGTCCCCTCATCAATCTATTGTTTATGGATAAGATGAGAACTGTCATGGATCATTGTAAAAGCCGATTGTCCTAAATACAACCAAAGCTTGGAGGATGATACAACAGGGTGAGGGTAATTTACAAAAAACACCCGCTCTACTCCTGTAGTGGTATTGCTGGGATTTCAGCCAGGCCTGACAGATGCTGGATTTAAAATTTGGGAGTCCAGAGGAAGCTCCTGCTTGGGAGATTTATTTGATGGGGAGGTCATGATGTCCTTTGAGCGGTTACATCAGAAGTTCGGGTTGCCTAGCAAGGATCTCTTTCGATATTTTCAAATATGAGATTTTGTACAAAAAACACTACATTGATGACCAATCCTTACAAATTGGATATGGAAAGGAGAGTGCTTCGGCCGATGGGCGCACCATCAGTCAGTACTCTTTATCACTCGCGAGGTAATAATGTATCAGAGGACATTGAACAGCTATATAAAACCTGGCCTCAAGAAGTTGTGATGGAAATCCTCTTAGAGATGTAGGAGGACATCTGGGAGAATGTCAGGAAGATCTCTAGCTGTAATAGGAATCAAGCTATTCAATTGAAGATACTTCATAAGGCCCATATAGTACCAGAGTGACTTGCAAAGTTTAAGACAGGAGCAATTTCAATGTGCCCTAAATGTAAAATAGAAGTGGGTACTCTCACTCATTGTTTGTGGACATGTCATACGATTCGTAGATACTGGGACGGTATAGTGAATGCCTTGGCAAAGATTTTAGGAACGGAGATTAGGTTAGACCCGGTGTCTCTCCTTTTGGGCTCTTCAGATCTTCCCTCTCGAGATGGATATGGGAAGAAATTATTTTCTATCCTCGCCTTTTGTGTAAGGAAAAACATACTAGCAAGCTGTGTATCCAAAAGTCCTCCTGGACTTTCGAACTGGCATAGGATAGTTATGGAATACTAGACTTCCTTACAAATATGGTGCACCAAAAAAAACGGAATTGTTTTATAGAACATGGCGGCCCTTCCTGAACTACATCGATGCAGATGTATCAGCCATACTATCTAGGGCCTTTGTTTAGTCATGAGGACTTCTGGAAGGAAAGAATCCTGTATAAATATGGGTTTTGTTATGACTTGGCATATTTTTACTTTGAATGCTTATTTATTTATTCATTTACTTTTTCCTTTTTTTGTTGCTAGTTATGTAATATACTGTAGGGTTTTTTGCTAGTCTATCGAGTTTTCTGTTTGTACCTTATTTTGTGTTTTCATAGTCTGTAGAGTAGATTAGCATTTAGCTTTTTTAATATTGATACTGTCACTATACTATAAAGAGATTACACTATTTTGTATTAGTTTTGTAATTTTGTAAAAAACCTAAAAACTTTCTTTCTTTTCAATAAAAAAATTATTTAAAAAAACATGAAAAGAACAAATATTTTGCAAAAGAAGCAAGTATGAGGTGAGAAAAAAAAACATATTGAGTTATTAAGAGTCTGGAGTGCACAATCTAGAAGTGTAGTGAAGGCATTGTAAATTGAGGTATTCGAGAAGGCATGAGATGATTACTTAAATGGACACAATGTGCGGGTTTATGAGGAAAAGGCATGAGTTTGACAGCAGGTCAAAACACTTGGAGAGCTGGTGCAGACATATGGTGTGATTGGTCTCATCTACACCAGAATGATTGAGTCTGTGAATGTAATAATTGCAGATAACAGCCAGCTGCAAAAAAAAAGGTGTTGGATTCTTCAATACCGCGACATTTACGTGCAGTTTTTTTTATCTCATGGGCGATAAGGTAAGCATTACTGCATGATTGAGTCTGTGAATGTAATAATTGCAGATAACAGCCAGCTGCAAAAAAAAGGAGTTGGATTCTTCAATACCGCGACATTTACGTGCAGTTTTTTTTATCTCATGGGCAATAAGGTAAGCATTACTGCATCAGCTAAAATACCTGCTGAAGCAAAACCCACATCACTTACCAATCTTTTATTCAAATATGAACAGCTCAAAGTCCTCCCTCCAGACAATCTTAGGAGCAAGGTCATGAACTTAACATCCCAGTGTCTGGCGAATGCTTTGACATTGAGTAAATTCAAGGAGATAGACAGATTTTTAACTAGTAATGGATTGAATGGTTATGAAATGTGAGCAGGAAAATACAAGCCACGATTCTATATAATGGCGCAGCAGGCTTGAGGGACTGAATTGCCTGGTTCTTATGTTTTTATGTAAACTGTGCCCTAATTCACCGATCCACTTCCCACTTACTTTTATTTGTATTCACTCATGGGACATGGGCTGGCTAGACAAACATTTATTGTCCCTGTCCCTAAGCACTTCCCGATGAAGGGCTTATGCCTGAAATGTTAATTCTCCTACTCCTCAGATGCTGCCTGACCTGCTGTGCTTTTCCAGCACCACACTATCCACTCTGATCTCCAGCATCTGCAATCTTCACTTTCTACCTGTCCCTAACTACCGTTGAGAAGGTGGTGGTGAGCTGCCTTTTTAAATCACTGCAGTCCATGTGCTGTCAAGGAGGGAATTCCAGGATTTTGACGCAGTGACAGTGAAAGAACAGCAATATATTTCCAAGTCTCTTGTAATGTCAGTCAGGTATTAAGGAAGATGAAAACGCATGGCATAGTTATAACTTTTGGTGAAGATGCTCAGGGGTGCCCCACGCGAGTGTGTTGGCAGTGCAGAGGGCATGCATGTTGTCAGGAGGTTGGGGTAGGTGACTGAGAATAAGGAAAAATGGCGCATGCTATCTCAGACCAATGTCATGGTCTCCAAGGAGACAGCCCTGTCTCTGTGCCATCCCATCCAGCAGGACTCAGGTCCCTGTCCACACAGCAGGTTGCTGATTCTTACCTGTCTGCTACGACCTGGACAAATAACAGGGACTGTGTAAAACAGCCCAGATGGACAGTGCTTGTACAGGTGGGGTAGGTAGTTAATGAGGTGAGTAAACTCATTAGTTCTTACAGCAGGAATCCCGTAAATAAAATTGCATATTTTCTTGGAGTGTCGGAAGCTGAGGGGTGACCTTATAGAGATCGATAAAATTATCACAGACTTAGATAAGGTGAATAGACAAGGCCTTTTCCCTGGGGTGGGGGAATCCAAAACTAGCAGGCATACATTTAAAGTGAGAGGGGAAAGATTTAAACGGGACCTGAGGGGCAACTTTTTCACACAGAGGGTGATGCGTGCATGGAATTAACTGCCAGAGGAAATGATGGAGGCTGGTACAATTGCAGCATTTAAAAGGTATTTGGACGTGTACATGGATAAGAAAGGTTTAGAGTAACATAGGCCAAATGCAGGCAAACTGGACTAATTCAGTTTAAGGAACCTGGTCAGCATGGATGAATTGGTCCGAAGGGCCGATTTCCATGCTGTAAGATTCTGACTCTGACACATTTCAGGCATCAACAAAAACTGCAAGCTTTGGCCCAATATTCACATTACTTCCTGCATCCTCATGTCATCTTATCCCACTCTTTCAAATCAAATAGTTAAAATGAGGAGAAAACTGATGTTGTTTTGCCAATTTGAAATCGATGTGAACAATACTTAATTGTAATGTAAAATGGGTGGTTAATTCACTGGTGTACTTTTGTTGACTGCTGATGAAAATTACAATGTCACCCAATGGTAACCTAGTCTATGCCTTTGGGATTTTAAGCCTTGCGATTTCTATTCATCAATACAGCAATTCCTAACACCAATAAACACTGTTGTGGTTCTGTTCGCCGAGCTGGGAATTTGTGTTGCAGACGTTTCGTCCCCTGTCTAGGTGACATCCTCAGTGCTTGGGAGCTCCTGTGAAGCGCTTCTGTGATCTTTCCTGCGGCATGCCGGAGGAAACACCACAGAAGCGCTTTACAGGAGGCTCCCAAGCACTGAGGATGTCACCCGGACAGGAGACGAAACGTCTGCAACAAAACTTCCCAGCTCGGCGAACAGAACCACAACAACGAGCACCCGAGCTACAAATCTTCTCACAAACTTTGAACCAAAAAACACTTTTTATATCACCCCCCCCAACCCCCCAAAATAAAGTCTTGCACCATTATCCCACAATTCCTTTTTGTAAACTGATCACATATCAGTCACATTTTTAGGGCTTATCATGGTTGACAAGCCTACAGCCTTAGGTAGCCTCCCATACCCCTGCCTCGCAAGCACTATCTGGTTTGACTTCCCCCAAATCCCAAGTCAGGTCATGAAGGTTGCCAACTTGGAAGACACAGACTCTCTGTTCTCTGTTTGAGACAAACTGTGTGAAAATGTTGCCCCTCAGATCCCTTTTAAATCTTTCCCTCCACACTTTAAACCTATGCCCTGTAGTTTGGACTCCCCACCTTTATAAAACTCTATAAGGTCATCCCTCCAGCCTCTGACACTCAGGGAAATACTTTACAATGATTATATGGAAACTATTGGAAAAAACTGGAATGTGATGTGGATAGGACTCAGCCTAATTCCCAGCTTTATGCCACATTCTTCCATACTTAATGCACATCTCACTGCATTGAAGAGAAGCTAGATATTTGATGGGGTGGGATAATTTCACAGGAAGCATGAACATTTGCAGAAATCTCTTAGGCTGAACAGCCGTTTTGCAAGATATAAAATTTTGTATGTATGTAAAGCAGAATGGTTAGAAGTGTAAGAATTACTAAAGGCTGATAGTCAGAATGCCAATCGATTCGGTGTTTGGTCTAAGTGCAACATTATTTGAGCTGCCATGTTGATCACTGCTCTGTGCCTTCCTTTAGGAACAGCATCATAGATGAAGGGATCAAAGTGAGCAATGAATGTTACCTTTCCTTCCGTCTGACTCTGAGATGAGATATTCAAATGTGCAGTTTGGCAAAGGATCTGTTCTTCCATATGACTTGATATTACTATTGGTTTACCATGCAACTTAACCACACAAATTCACTCAAAAATAATGGACAAACACTTTACCAGCTCATCAAATACTTTTAAATTTGCAGAGCTGCTTATATTATAGGAAAGCATAGCAAAATGTCTTGATTCTATGGCCACTAAATATGAAAAGAAACTAGAATCATGCACACCACTGTCAGTACAAAATACCTGAATGATCTGTATGTAATGTGGAGTGTATATCATGTGGCTGATATGATGTTACCTGCTTTGTGGAAGACCAACTCATTTTTTCAGAGAAGGAATGGTCCTTTGGAATGTGTAAATGGAAGTGGTGGGAGAATATTGAAGCTTGCAAACATGAATGAAAACGAATTGTCAAATGCGGCTGTGGTAAATTCTAACTATTGAAGTTAGAGGGGACTTATCACAGTACACCGTGCAATTGGAAAGGGAGGGATAAGTAATGTTAAAACATAATCATTTGTAAAATCTTGTGTTTGTAACAATATCAGTAGAGATAGGGAGGGAAATGTTCAGAAGAGGATAAAAGAAGTCTGAAACAATGCATGAAAATATAATGGAGGGTGGAAATTTGGAGCAAAATTAACAAAATTCTCAGTAAGAAGAGAGCACAATGTGATATGGATATAATCATTAATTTAATGAGAAAGATCAGAGATCTTTTATAAATAAAACTTCAATAAGAGTTTATTCCAAAGAGAAATTTGTTGCTAGTACCTATAGTGAAATTGTTTGTCTGAGTGAGTGAAATGAATCAAAGGAAAACACTGTTCAGAAATTTTCCTTTAAATCTTATATCCTCCGTTTAAATAGAACATTTCATTGAGACAAAAAGAAATTAGGATTCTCACCAAGCATGCGGGAGATATCAGAGTTATTATAAGAAGGATGTTCCAAGAATTGCTGCAATTCTGTAACAGAAGTCTCTATTAAAGCTGTACAGATGAACTAACTCCTCATTCCTGCCTGTATTAGCTGACCTTAGCAACAGCTGCACAGTATATTTCTCAACTTAACTTGTACCAAGTACAGAGTTCATGTAACTGTGGATATGCAGCCCCACTGGTCTTCATTAAAAGACATCAAAATTCACTCCGCTCCATCTCCTTTCATAGATCACAGAATAAAGCAAAACAAAATTGATAGAGTTTAGAGGATTCCTTTTGAAACTGATTGAAAACTGATATAATATCTTAATGTAGCTTTGCTTTAAAATAATCATTACTTATCACAACTCCACACAGAGCGAAAATAAATGATTTTCTGTAACCACTCTTCTTGTGATTTATTGATTTTATTTGGGGAGTATTTCATGGTTTTATCAAGACATTTAGGTTTTCATGTATTATTGTTTCATGTTATGTAGACAGAATGAAACCTTTATCTGAAAAATCACTGAAGAGTAACCCATAATTGCTTTCAGGAATGGCTGATAGTGCTGAGACTGCAGAAACTCAGAAATCCTTGCAATCTCTTGGATATGGGTTGTGAGAGTGTAGAGATTTCCGTTGCTGTCTGTAGGTATTTGAGTCAATCATAACAGGAATCTGAGCTATCACTACAGCTCTCAAACCTTTGGTGCTCTCTGCATGATCCACAATGAAAGCTGAGACATTGACCATCTTAGGCGAGAGCAAGATTTGCTCCATATGCATACTGACAGGTGTTAGCAAGCTGTTCCATACTAGAAACCCTTATAGCAATTTGATAATTGATTTCCCAACAGTATAGATAGAGACCATTCAGCCTATCGAGTCTGCACACTAACCCTCCCAAGAGCATCCCACCCTATCCCCATAATTCCACGCTTACCATAGTTAACCCACTTAGCCTGCACATGACAGAAAATTTAGCATGGCCAATCCAACTACCTGCACATCTTTGGTCTGTGGAAGGAAAGAGGAGCGCCTGGAGGAAACCCATGCAGACACAGAGAGAATGTGTGCTTCATAAAGACAGTTATAGAGTCATAGAGTCAAACAGTATGGAAACAAACCCTTTGTTCCAACCCATTCTCACCAACAGACATCTCAGTCTGACCTAGTCCCATTTGCCAGCATTTGGCCCATATCCCTCTAAACCCTTCCTATTCATGTATCCATCCAGATGCTTTTTAAATGTTGTAATTGTACCAGCCTCTACCACTTCTTCTTGCAGCTCATTTTATATATGTACCACCCTCTGTATGAAAAAGTTACCCCCTGAGATCCTTTTTAAAGCTTTCCCCTCTCACTTTAAACATATGCTCTCTAATTTTAGATGACCCTACCCTGGGAAAAAGACTTTCTCTACTACATCCTATTAAAGCTCCTCATGATTTTATAAAAATCTACAAAGTCACCCCCTTTGTATCTGATTCTCCATGGGAAAAAAACCCAGTCTATTCAGCCTCTCCCCTTAACTCAACCTGTCCAGTCCTTGCAAACATTGTAAATCCTTTCTGCACCCTCTTAAGTTTAATAACATCTTTCCTATAGAAGGGCGACCAGAGTTATATGCAGTAATCTAAAACATCCTCAACAACATTCTGTTCAACTCTAATACTCAATGTTCTGACCAACAAAGTCACTTAAGGCTGGAATCAAACCCAGGTCCTGGTGCTATGAGGCAAAAGTGTTAACCATTGTGCCATGCTGGGCTCATCTAGGCTGTGTTGCATTGAGCACAGGCCTTTCAGCAGAGTTCTTAGTGCACCAAGGATGTGGCTGTGTGCACACCGATCAGCCTGTCAGAAGGGATGAGGGATGAGTGGGTTGAGAGCCCACAGATGCTAAGGCCTCGATGATGTCCCTTTCCAATATTGTCTCCTCCATGGGCTTTAAAACATGGAGGTTGTATCTTATAGAGTCATAGAGATGTACAGCATGGAAACAGACCCTTCGGTCCAACTGTCCATGCCAACCAGATATCCCAACCCAATCTAGTCCCACCTGCCAGCACCCGGTCCATATCCCTCCAAACCCTTCCTATTCATATACCCATCCAAATGCCTCTTAAATGTTGCAATTGTATCAGCCTCCACCACATCCTCTGGCAGCTCATTCCAGACACGTACCACCCTCTGCATGAAAAAGTTGCCCTTAGGTCTCTCTTATATCTTTCCCCTCTCATCCCAAACCTATACCCTCTAATTCTGGACTCCTCTACCTCAGGGAAAACACCTTGTCTATTTAGGTAAAAACAATGACTGCAGATGCTGGAAACCAGATTCTGGATTAGAGTGATGCTGGAAAAGCACAGCAGTTCAGGCTGTGCTTTTCCAGCACCACCTTGTCTATTTACCCTACCCATGCTCCTCGTGATTTTACAGACCTCTGTAAGGTCACCCCTCAGCCTCTGACGCTCCAGGGAAAACAACCCCACACTATTAAGCCTCTCCCTGTGGCTTAAATCCTCCAATCCTGGCAACATCCTTGTAAATCTTTTCTGAACCCTTTCAAGTTTCACAACATCCTTCCAATAGGAAGGAGACCAGAACTGCACACAAAAGTGGCCTAACCAATATCCAGTACAGCTGCAACATGACCTTCCAACTCCTATACTCAGCGCTCTGTCAATAAAGGAAAGTATACCAAACACCTTCTTCACTACTCTATCACCTGTGACTCAATTTTCAAGGAACTATGAACCTGCACTCCAAGGTCTCTTTGTTCAGCAGCACCCCCCAGGACCTTACCATTAAGTGTATAAGTCCTGCTCTGAATTGCCTTTCAAAAATGCAGCACCTTACATTTACCTAAATTAAACTCCATCTGCCACTTCTCACTCTTATGGCTGATTTAATCAAGATCCTATTAAACTCTGAGATAAATTCTTTACTGTCCACTACACCTCCAATTTTAGTGTCAACTGCAAACTTACTAACTATACCTCCTGTGTTCACATCCAAATCATTTATATAAATGATGGAAAACAATGGACCCAGCACCGATCATTGTGGCACTCCACTGTTCACAGGCCTCTAGTGTGAAAAGCAACCCTCCACCACCACCCTCTGTCTTCTGCCTTCAAACATGTTCTGTATCCAAATGGTTAGTTCTTCCTGTATTCCATGAGATCCTTTATGTTGATTTATTATTTGCAGCCCTTCTTTAGTTTTTTTTTGAGGGGGCTACTTCTAAATTTCTGGTTGCAATTCAGCCCCATGCTGCTGATCAATGGCCACCCTGTGTGGGCAAGGGCAGCAGGCTTCCTCCTGGGTCTTCTCAGGAACAGGTGGCAGCAGGTCTTTAAACCTGACCATCGGCCCCTCTTTTAGGGCCAGGTCTACATCCATGAGTTGATGGAGGGGGAAGCATGCAGTACCTACCGGTATGATAGAGACCTTCGGAGGTTGGTGTGTCCCACAAGGGCTGGGTGTATCATCACCCAGGTGATGTTATTTTTTATTTAGTAAGTTTCTGTTCACCTTCAAGTTCCTTTGACCATTAGTTTGTAATTTTGTTCCATTGCCCCTTCAGGAGTTGCCTGATCATTTTTGTTAATTTACGAAGAGCAGAATCTTGAAGGAGTAAGACCTACTGTCTGGCTCATCCTCATTGTCCCTATAACAATGTCCAATACTTCAATGTATGTTGTGGTTATCATGCAATAAACTACATCTTGTTTAACACAACAGCTTCTTTTCATTTAACTAGCAAGTAGTTTTTCTCTACCTCCAGATCAAGCAGACCTTACCGAGAAACAGGATGTTGGCAGCAAACTTACATAAACTTAAGTGCAGAGATCTATACAACATGATGAGCAGAGGTATGGGTTGCTCATACAATGATCAACACCTTCCAGATGAAACTCAAATTTACATTCTGATTCCAATTGACTACAGTTTTGATGCCACACTGGGTCAAATGCAGTATTGTTGCCACCTCACCTCTGGGGTTCAGTTCCTTTGTCCATGTTAGGATCAAGGTTCTAAGAAGGTTAGGAGCTGAGTGGCTCTGGTGGAACCTATACTTAATACCAGTGAGTAGATTATTGCTCAGCATGATACCACAGTTGGCAACACCTTCCATCACTTTGCTGACGATAGATGATGACAGACAACATGGTGATGAGCCAGATTAGATTTGTCCTGACATACATAGTCTATTTTTACTTTGTCTGGAGAAATGCCAGCATTGTGGCTGTCCTCCAGTAGTTTGGTTAGGGGCATGACTGGCTCTAGAGCATAAACCATGTTGTTAGGGCCCATAGTCTTTGAAATATCCAGTATCTCCAGCCACATCTTGAGATCACATGGAGTGAATCAAATTGGCTGAAGAATTGCTACCCCAAAGTGCAGTGGATGCTGAGACAGTGAGTAAATTTAAGGAAGAGGTTAGACAGATTTTTAATTGGTGATAGGTTGAAGGGATATGGAGAGAAGGAAAATGGGAGTGAAGAGCATATTAACCATGATCAAATGGAGGAGCAGCCTTCATGGGCCAAATGGCCTAATTCTGCTCCTATATCTTATGAACTTATTAAGTCCAGTACCTCAAGAGGAGGCTGAGATGGATCATCCACTCAGCACCTCTAGCTGGAGATTGAAGCATATGCTCCGCCATGGAAGGTAACGGTATTTATGCAGCCCCCTTCTCCCATTAGGTGTGTAATCATTCACCATCATTTGCAAATAGACATAACAGGACTACAGCACTCAGGCCTGATTCTTTGACTATGGGATCGCATAAGTCTATCTATCACATTCTGCACCTCCATTCTGGTATGCTGGTGTCACTAGTTAACACCTCATTTTTAGGTGTGCCTGGTACTGTTCTTAGCCTGTCCTCTTTCAATTCGAGTACAATTCTGCTGTTAATAGCCACAATGCTCTTGGTTGCCTAGTTTTGATTTGCTAAATATGTTCCAGGTCTATCCTCTTTAGTATGGCCTCAAAGCACAATGGCAGACTTTGTTTCAGTCGTTCAGAGGACAAGAACATTGCTGCCTGAGCCAGCACTAATTACCCATCCCTAACTACCATAAGATGAATATAGGGCTTAATCTCCACAGATATTGTGCAGAGGTGACTCCTATCAATACTGCCATCAACAGATGTATCTGCAACAGAGGCAAGGTGAGGGCAAAGTCAAGTAGGTTTTTCTCTCTTCTTGGTTCCCTCACCATCTGCTGCAGACTTGGTCTCATAGTATGATCCTTAGGATTTGACCACCTCAGTCAGTAGTGGTGCTGCCAATCTATTATTGATATTGAAGTCCCCTAGATTGCCTGCTGTGCCCTTGCCACCCTAGTCATAGAGTCATAGAGATGTACAGCATGGAAACAGACCCTTCAGTCCAACCCGTCCATGCCGACCAGATATCCCAACCCAATCTAGTCCCACCTGCCAGCACCCGGCCCATATCCCTCCAAACCCTTCCTATTCATATACCCATACAAATGCCTTTTAAATGTTGCAATTGTACCAACCTCCACCACTTCCTCTGGCAGCTCATTCCATACACGTACCACCCTCTGTGTGAAAAGGTTGCCCCTTAGGTCTCTTTTATATCTCTCCCCTCTCACCCTAAACCTATGCCCTCTAGTTCTGGACTCCCCGACCACAGGGAAAAGACATTGTCTATTTATCCTATCCATGCCGCTCATGATTTTGTAAACTTCTATAAGTCACCCCTCAACCTCAGACGATCCTGGGAAAGCAGCCCCAGACTGTTCAGCCTTTCCCTACAGCTCAAACATCATTGTAAATCTTATCTGAACCCTTTCAAGTTTCACAACATCTTTCTGATGGGAAGGAGATCAGAATTGCACACAATATTCCAACAGTGGACTAACCAATGTCCTGTATAGCCGCAACACGACCTCCCAACTCCTATACTCAATACTCTGACCAATAAAAGAAAGCATACCAAACGCCTTCTTCACTATCCTATCTACCTGCGACTCCACTTTCAAGATGCTATGAACCTGCACTCCAAGGTCTCTTTGTTCAGCAACACTACCTAGGACCTTACCATTAAGTGTATAAGTCCTGTTAAGATTTGCTTTCCCAAAATGCAGCATCTCGCATTAATCTGAATTAAACTCCATCTGCCACTCCTCAGTCCATTGGCCCATCTGGTCAAGATCCTGTTGTAACCTGAGGTAACTTACTTCACTGTCCACTACACCTCCAATTTTGGTGTCATTTGCAAACTTACTAACTGTACTCCTTATGCTCACATCCAAATCATTTATGTAAATGATGAAAAGTAGAGGACCCAGCACCGATCCTTGTGACACTCCACTGGTCAAAGGCATCCAGTCTGAAAAACAACCCTCCACCACCACCCTCTGTCTTCTACCTTTGAGCCAGTTCTATACCAAATGGCTAGTTCTCCCTGCATTTCATGAAATCTAACCTTGCTAATTAGTCTCCCATGGGGAACCTTGTCGAACACCTTACTGAAGTCCATATAGATCACATCTACTGCTCTGCTCTCATCAATCTTCTTTGTTACTTCTTCAAAGAACTCAATCAAGTTTGTGAGACATGATTTCTCAAGCACAAAGCCATGTTGACGATCCCTAATCAGTTCTTGCCTTTCCAAATATATGTACAACCTGTCCCTCAGGATTCCCTCCAACAACTTGCCCACCACCAATGTCAGGCTCACAGGTCTATAGTTCCCTGGTTTGTACTTACCACCCTTCTTAAAAAGTGGCACCACGTTAGCCAACCTCCAGTCTTCTGGCACCTCACCTGTGACTATCGATGATACAAATATCTCAGCAGGAGGCCCAGCAAACACTTCTCAATATTCCTGCAGAGCTCTAGGGTACACCTGATCAGATTCTGGGGATTTATCTACCTTTATGCATTTCAAGACATCCAGCACTTGCTCCTCTGTAATATGGACATTTTGCAAGGTGTCACCATCTATTTCCCCACATTCTATATCTTCCATATCCTTTTCCACAGTAACTACTGATGCAAAATACTCATTTAGTATCTGCCCCATTTTCTGTAGCTCCACACAAAGGCTGCCTTGCTGATTTTTGAGGGGCCCTATTTTCTCCTTAGTTACCCTTTTGTCCTTAATGTATTTGTAAAAACCCTTTGGATTCTCCTTAATTCTATTTGCCAAAGCTATCTCATGTCCCCTTTTTGCCCTCCTGATTTCCCTCTTAAGTATACTCCTACTGCCTTTATACTCTTCTAAGGATTCACTCGATCTATCCTGTCTATACCTGATATATGCTTCTTTCTTTTTCTTAACCAAACCCTCAATTTCTTTAGTCATCCAGCATTCCCTATACCTACCAGCCTTTCCTTTCACCCTGACAGGAATATACCTTCTCTGTACTCTCATTATCTCATTCCTGAAGGCTTCGCATTTTCCAGCCTGTGACCATCTGCCCCCAAACAACTTTGGAAGGTTCTTGCCTAATACTGTAAAAAATAGCCTTTCTCCAATTTAGAACTTCAACTTTTAGATCAGGTCTATCCTTTTCCATCACTATTTTAAAACGAATAGAATTATGGTCGCTGGCCCCAAAGTGCTCCCCCACTGACACCTCAGTCACCTGCCCTGCCTTATTTCCCAAGAGTAGGTCAGGTTTTGCACCGCCTTCCTAACCTGCAATCTTTTTCCCGACCTCTCCGCCCCCACCCCAGTCTGACCTATCACCCTCACCTTGACCTCTTTCCACCTATCACATTTCCGACGCCCCTCCCCCAAGTCCCTCCTCCCTATCTTTTATCTTAGCCTGCTGGACCAACTTTCCTCATTCCTGAAGAAGGGCTAATGCCCGAAACGTCGATTCTCCTGTT
>NC_057729.1:12778576-12813852 GCF_004010195.1 Chiloscyllium plagiosum
CCCACCTTACTAGTTTAAATCCTCCCGAGCAGCTCTAGCAAATTTCCCTGCCAGTATATTAGTCCCTTTCCAATTTAGGTGCAATCCGTCCTTCTTATACAGGTCACTTCTACCCCAAAAGAGATTCCAATGATCCATAAATGTGAATCCTTCTCCCATACACCAGCTCCTCAGCCATGCATTCATCTGCTCTATCCTCCTATTCCTGCCCTCACTAGCTCGTACCACAGGGTGTAATCCAGATATTACTACTCTTGAAGACCTTCTTTTTAAATTCCTGCCCATCTCTCTGTGATCACCCTTCAGAGTCTCAACCTTTTCCCTTCCTATGTCTCCCCCTTGAGAACATCCTGCACCCTCTCTGAAACATCCTTGATCCTGGCACCAGGGAAGCAACACACCATTCTGATTTTTCACTGCTGGCCACAGAGACATCTATCTGTACCTCAGACTCGAGAATCCCCTAACACAATTGATCTCTTGGAATCTGACGTACCCCTCATTGCATTAGAGCCAGTCTTAATACCAAAACCTTGGCCGTCCGTGCTACATTCCCCTGAGAATCCATCACCCTCTACATTTTCCAAAACAGCATACTTGTTTGAAATGGGTATAGCCACAGAACACACCTGCATTAGCCGCCTACCTCTCTTACCTTTCCTGGAGTTAACCCATCTATGTACTGTATCTGAGACTTTCCCCCCTTCCTATAGCTGCCATCCATCACATACTGTTGCTGTTGCAAATTCCTCATTACTTCTAACTGTCTCTCCAACCGATTCATTTGATCTAATAAGATTCACAACCAACAGCATTTATGGCAGATATAGTCCACAGTAACCCTTAAACTCTTTAAACTCCCACATCTGACAAGAAGTACATATCACTCTATTAAAGGCCAGTTTTGCTCCTTCACAATCTACAGACTCAGAAAAAAAACTGTCTTATTCCTCGACAAAACACTGCCCCAGGTTAGATTAATTGTTATGGATTATATATTAAGTTTAATCAAGAGACATATCTCAAAAACATAATCAAGAAAGAACCCACTTGACTCACTACTGCAGACTTTCTGTAGGCCACTTAAAACAATTAACTTATCTGCTTCTGTGCTGTGAACTTTACCCAAACAGTTCCTCTAATTTCACTGTTTGTTAATTTTCCCAGATGCATTCCGATGTCCAGCGATACATGAATTCAAACAGCAAAGGCAGTACTGTGTAGGTTCAGTCTAGTGTCAGTTTCTTTCTCTCTCCTGCACTGATCTCACAATGTGCTTCCTTTGTCTGTTCTTCTCCCTTTTAAAATGCTGTTGTTTTGACTTTTTTTTTCCAAAGTTCCAAAACAATGCAACAGCATATAAAACAGTAATTGCTGCTTCTGGAATTTAAGGAAATCACCTCCAGCACCGAAAATACCTCAAAAAAGAAGCAGCTGTTACAACCAGAATTTTTTTCCATCCTCCATCTTGGATTACCCAGAATCCTAGTGCATCTTCCGTTGTTGTTCAAATGAAGGAGAACTGATTCTCCTGATAGGTTGAGGGGGTTGGTACCTGATGATCAGTGGGAGGTTCCCTTGCCCATATTCCACCTGGCACAGTGAGATTCCATGAGCTCTGGATTCGAAGGTGAGGACTCCCAGGGAAGCTCCCCTCAACCAAATGTTATTGTACAGTGGTGACCTCTGGTGAGTTTGTGCTCGCAGTGGGACAGGACATACCCAGGTGTGTTGTTTAGAACATTGTTCTGTATAAGTCCGTGAATGTGACTATGCCTAGCTGTAACTTCACTGATCTGTGAGAATGTTGTTATTAGCAAGGAGGACTTTGCAGGGTTGACAGAGCTGGGCTTGTCAAAGTTTCCTTCCTGTGCCAAGTGAGCTGTTTTGATTGGCTTGCTAGGCCATTTCATAGTGCTTTTAAAACTCAACCACACTACTATGGGTCTGAACTCACATGTAGGCCTGATCAGATAAGGAGACAGCTATAAAGCTGCGCAAGCTAGTGTGCTTCCAATTAACCTGTTGGACTATAACCTGGTGTTGTGTGATTTTTAACTTTGTACACCCCAGTCCAACACTGGCATCTCCAAATTGTTAGCAATTCTGGGAAGTGTGAAAATAGCTAAGTCCCCTAGGCTAGATGGGATTTATCCTAGGATTCTCTGGGAAGCCAGGGAGGAGATTGTAGAGCCTTTGGCTTTGATCTTCATGTCACCATTGTCTACAGGAACAGTACTAGAAGACTGGAGGATAGCAAATGTTGTCCCCTTGTTCAAGAAAGAGAGTAGAGAGAAGGGTAGGGGTAGGTTGTGCCACACCAACCTTACTGAGTTCTTTGAGGTGGTGACCAAACAGGTGGATGAGGGTAAAGTGCTTGATGTGGTGCATATGGATTTCAGTAAGGCATTTGATCAGGTTCCCCACTGTAGGCTTTTGGACAAAAATAGGGACGCATGGGATTCAGGGTGATTTAGTTGTTTGGATCAGAAATTGGATGGCTAAAAGAAGACAGATGGTTGTGGTTGATAGGAAATGTTCATCCAGGGGTTCAGTTACTAACGGTGTACCACAAGGATCTATTTTGGATCCACTGCCATTTGTCATTTTTATCAATAACCTAGATGAGGGCAGACAGGGATGGTTTAGTAAATTTGTGGATGAAGTTAAGGTCCATGGAATTGTAGATAGTGCTGAAGGATGTTGCAGGTTACAGAGATACAGCTAGATAAGCTGCAGAGCTGGGCTGAGAGGTGGCAAATGCGGTTTAATGTGGAAAAGTGTGAGGTGATTCACTTTGGAAGGAGCAAGAGGACTAAAGAGTACTGGGTTAATGGTAAGATTCTTGGCAGTGTAGATGAGCAGAGAGATCTCTGTGTCCATGTACATAGATCCCTGAAAGTTGCCAACCAGGTTGATAGAATTGTTAAGAAGGCATACAGTGTGTTAGCTTTTGTTGGTAGAATGATTTCATTTCAGAACCATGAGGTCATGTTGCAGCTGTACAAAACTCTGGTGCAGCTGCACTTGGAGTACTGCATACATTTCTGGTTACTGCATTACAGGAAGGGTGTGGAAGCTTTGGAAAGGGTTCAGAGGAGATTTATTACGATGTCGCCTGGTATGAAGGGAAGGTCTTATGAAGAAAGACTGAGGGACTTGAGGCCGTTTTCATTAGAAAAAGGAAGGTTGAAAAGTGACTTAATTAAGACATATAAATAATCAGAGGGTTAGATAGGGTGGACAGTAAGAGCCTTTTTCATTGGATGGTGATGGCTAGCACGAGGGGACATAGCTTTACATTGAGGGGTGATAGATATAGGTCAGATGTCAGAGGTAATTTCTTTACTCAGAGAGTAGTGGGGGCATGGAATTGCTTGCCTGAAACAGTAGTAGACTCGCCGATGTTAAGGGCATTTAAATGGTCATTAGATAAACATATGGATGAAAATGGATTAATGTAGGATAGATAGGCTTCAGATTGGTTCCACAGGACAGCACAACATCGAGGGCTGAAGGGCCTGTACTATGCTGTGATGTTCTATGTTCTATCTTTGGACTGTGGGAGGAAACTTATAGAAACACATGCAGATAAGGAGTGAATGTACAAATTCCACACAGACAGTCGCCCAAGGATGGAATCAAACCAGGTGCTGTGGGGCAGCAGTGCTAACCACTGAGCCGCCATGCTGCCCTATTAGACTAGTTTGTAATTCCAGATTTATTAACTGAATTCAGATTTCACCATTTACTGTTGTGGGATTCTGAAATACCTGCACAGATCCCTGTATCCCATCACCCAGTCACTTTGTATTTACAAGTGCACAGTACATAGACTCTGATGAGCTATCTCAGTGCCAGTCCCAGGAGTGAGGAGACTTTCTGAGACTCATGTTTGTATCTGTCAGCCAAGGCTCCCTGAATGGCCCAGGTAAACAAGCCCATTCAGGGATCTCAAACACCGTGAGATCCACCTGGCCAGCCTCATTCCAATCCCTATGTCCCTATCATCCCAAGTTGGGGATGTAGGCCTTTTCTTTTGCTTGTAGCTTTGCCCAGGACATTTTCACCCCAGTTCTGGTTCCTCAGACTCTGATTTGGTCATGAGCGACATATACCTGACTGTAAGCCGTCACTTGCACCTGGAGCATTTTAGGAGCAGTTCTTCCACTTCTTCAGACAGTGTCTTCTTTATCTGACTTCATATGTATCTCTCCAATATTTCAGTAGACAATGCATGAATCATTTTGTGAAACAGGATCTGCTATGAATTGTTGAAGTGATTCATTTTATAAAGAGAAAGCAAACACTTAAAATAATGGCCAACACAACCTGCATTGCCTCATTCTTCCCAAGGTCTCAGCATAGGAAGTGAGATCGCAAATTGCTAAGTCTTTCCAGCCATTGTGGATCACAGTGAGAATTGTTGGCTCACTAACATATCAAATTATTCTTCATATTAGGGCTGCAGTCTGAGAACTTTGCTTTAAATCTGTGGCAATACACTTTGCTTTGAGACAAATCCCTCAGAAACAATTGATTCTCAAACTTCCGCTATGACAAATTTCCTTGCCTCTGTTTGCTGTGCAATTTCATGGGATCTGAAGACAATGTTGAAGATACCCAGAGCAACTCTCTCCCTACTGTATATCATTATGCTGCCACCTCTATTGGGTCTGTACTGGCAGTGGGATAGGACATATTCAAGGACTGTAATGGCAGTGTCTAGGACATTCAAATAAACAAGGAATTGCAGATGCTGGAAATCTGAAACAAAAACACAAATTGCAGAAGATAGTCAGCAGTTTGGCAGCATCTTTGCAGTCAAAGCCAAGTTCAAGTTTCAAGTCCAGTAATTCTTCTTCAGATCTGGCTTTCTTCAGCAATTTCTGTTTTGTATCGAGGGCATTGCCTGTTCAGTAGGATTCTGTGAGTATGAATATGTCAGTCTGTTGCTTAAGTAGTTTGTGAGATAGCTCTCCCAATCAGGGTCCAAATATCCACAGATTAGTCAAAGGAGAGCCAGTGGATGTGATCTATTTGGATTTCCAGCAGGCCTTTGACAAGGTGCTACACAGGAGGCTATTAAATAAGGTGTCTATGGTAATTGGGACAAGGTGCTGATATGGATAAAAGATTAGTCTGGCTGGCAGAAGGTAATGTCTAGGGATAAAAGAGTTTCTTCAGGATGACAGCCAGTGACTAGCGGAGTTCCATGGGGGTCAATGTTGACATCACAACTATTCACATTATTCATTAACATTCGGGACGACAGATCTGATGACCTTGTTGCTAAGTTTGCAGGTGACATAGAAATAGGTGGAGGGACAGGCAGTGCTCAGGAAGCAGGGAGGCTAAAGGAGGATATGGACATGCTAGGAGAGGGTGCAAAGAAGTGACAGAATGCAATTTGGCAAAGCATGAGGTTATACATTTGGTAGGAAGAAGGAGACATAGACTATTTTATAAACTGGGAGATGCTTTGGAAATTTGAAATGCAAAGGGACTTAGGAGCCCTCGATCAGGATTTCCTTAAAGTGAACATGCAGGTCCAAGTTGCAAATGCAATGTTGGCATTCATTTCAAGAGGGCTAGAAAACAAGAGCAGGGCTGTACTTCTGAAGCTATTTAAGGCTCTGGTTGGATCACATTTGGAATACTGCAAGCAGTTTTGGGCTCCATATCTAAGGAAAGATATGGTGGCATTGGAGGTGACAAGAGGAGCTTTACAAGAATGATCCTGGGAATGAAGGGTTTGTCATGTTAAGAGCAGTTTAGAAGAATGAGGGGGTATCTGACGGAAACTTACAAGATACTGAGAGACCTGGATACACTGGCATGGAGAAGACCTTTCCACTAGTAAAGGAGACTAGGAGCAGAGGGCACAGCCTCGGAATGAAGGGCCAATCCTTTAGAACTGAAATGAGCAGGAATTTCTTCTGCCAGAGGGTGGTGACTTTATGGAATTCATTGCCACAAAGGGCTGTGAAGACCAAATCATTGAGTGTACTTAAGAACGAGATAGGTAGGCTCTTGATTAGTAAGGGGATCAAGTGCAATGGGGAGAAGGCAGGAAAATGAGGTTGAGAAACATATCAGCCATCATCAAATGGCAGAGCAGACTTGAATGAGCTGAATGGCCTAATTCTGCTCCTATTTGTATGATCTTATCATTTAACAAAAGTTAGCAAGCGATACATAGAGGATGCTGAGAAAGCACATTTTCCATAGAGCCCTACAGACTCAGGCTCCACTTCCAGGTGATCAGATGTCATTCTGGCACATGTTCAGTAATTATACCCCAGAGTAAAAGTAAAGTTTCCTTTATTAACCAGATCTCAATTCAGGTTTAAGTCTAACCTTTCCTATCTAACTAACCAGGTAGTACTGCACAACTGTCTATGCACAAGTTCAAAGTTGGAGACATTTGCTGAGGGCCATAGGAATTGGGGAATTATACATTCAAATTTGAAATGTCTCTGAAAATTCCAATGTAGGTTTGTGCATTAGGGTTTTTGTAAGGTTTTGATATATGACGTCAGTCACAAATTTGGTGTCCAATAATATAGAGACCTATTTTATGATCTGAAGTTAGTTGCCTGATTCTACAATGATTGATTAGCTGGAGTCTTTGAGAGGTCTGGTAGTCAGTCTAATGGATATCTTTTATTTAAGAAAAAAATTGCGAAGACAGTAAATCATTCTTTAAAGAATTTAAGATCCAAATATGAAGTGGAAATGAAGAAGCTAAGGACAGATGAATAGGGTGTTACATATTGTGTGTATGTCTTTATATATTAAAGCTAGGAATTAAAGTTTCATATGAATTAAATGGATTGATTTCATCTGGGAGTGCGATTGTTCAAATAACAGAGCTCAGAGTAACATAATAAGATGGCAGTTTATGTCTGTGAGTAAACAAACATTTTGAACAAGATTTCCTGCTGATTTGGTAAAAGAAACTGGCCCATATCAATTTGGATTCAAGGACTGAGTGTATCCTGTGGAGAGAAAACAAACATCACCCACCAAAGCAATGGCTGCAAGCTGCAGTCCGTGGGGCATTCAAGAGCTCGTGTTATCATAGGAACATTTGAAAAGTTGAAGCAAAAATGCAAATCGACTTTTGTGTTACCTGAAAGACGCTTGTGGCAAAGAAAAAGACAGTTTATCCTTCTGTGGGCAGGAGGTAGAGGGTTAATTTATTTAGCAGGTGGGAACCAGCTGAGGAGGAACAGCAAAAGCCTATACATATTTTTGAAAGATTCAGCATCCAACTTCAGCCAAAATTGAAACAACAGATATACCAATTTGAATTTGATGGCCTCAGAATGGTATAGACAAAACAAAACAATTGAAAAATGTAGCCAATAAATGTAAGTTTAAGAATGTAGCTGAAGGGCTAATGGATCTACTAACCTGGGGTTCCCGATCCCGAAAGACAGAATGCAGTAATTGGAAAGGATGAACTCACAGTTTCATAGAATATAGACAATGCCAGACACACAAAACAGTGAACAGACAAATAAGAATACTAAAAACTCAGTTAGCTAAACTTCAGTTAAACTAACAGCTATTTGGCATGGTGAAGTGAAACCTGGACAAAAGCACGTATACCAAGCTGAGCGAAAGACAGGCAGAATCTGTGGATAACCACATGAATTCACAGACAGAGGGAAGTGCTCTTTGCCATGGATCAATCTTCAGAGCTTGTTGAAAGGCCAGTCATTGGTAGAACAAAGATGGCAGACAAATGACCAGAACATAAACAGTGCAGGTTCTCTTCACTGTAATGTTATAGCTCAAAGACAAATAAAAACTTCAGCTGCATTTGACTTTTCACACAGTCAAAACATCTCAAAAACATCATAGTCAATGTGATACTTTGAGAATGATGTAGAGAAACATGTTTATCAATTACGAAGCAGCAATGTCCAACAAACTGCAATAATAATGCTAACCAGGTAATCTAGTGATGTTCAATGTGGGATATATTGGTTAGGACACAAGGGATAACATCACAATATCGACAGCATTCCAACAATAGTACTAAAGATGTGAGCTCCAGAACTTGCCGTGCCCCTACCCAGGCTTTTCTACTACAGTTACCACACTGGCATCTGCCTAACAAATTGAAAAATGCCCAGGTATGTCCTGTACTTAAAAAGCAGGACAAATCCAATCTGGACAATTATCACCACATCAGTCTGTTCTCAATCATCAATAAAGTGATGGAAGTTATAGACAACAGTGTTATCAAGCAGCCTCTCCTTAGCAATAACCTGCTCACTTACGTCCAGTTTGAGTTCTGCCAGAGCCACTCAGATCCTGACATCATTACAGCCTTAGTTCATACATGGACAGAGCTGAATTCCTGAGGTGAGGTGAGAGTGACAGTCCTTGACATCAAAGCTATATTTGACTAAGTATGACATCAAGGAGCTCTAGCAAAACTAGAAAATCAGGGGAAAATTCTCCGATGGTTGGGGTCATACCTGAGATACAGGACGATGGCCATGTTTGTTAGAGATCAGTTATCTCAACCCCAGGACATTTCTGCAGGAGTTTCTCTAAGGCAGGAGCTGAGTAGCTTTAGTGGAACCCAAACTGAGCATCAGTGAGCAGGTTGTTCCTAAGCAATGATGTTCCCTCCATCATAAGAAGCAGGAATGTTCACTGATGATTGCACGGTGTTCAGCACTATTTGTGGCTCCTCAGATACTGAAGCAGTCCATGGTCAAATGCAACAAGATCTGAGCAATATCCAGGCTTGGACTAACAAGTAGTAAGTAACCTTTGTGCCACACAAGTGCCAGGCAAATGCCATCTCTTATAAGAGACAATCCAATCACTGTCCCTTGAAATTCATTCCCAAATTTTAACATTCTTGGGGTTACCATTGACCAGAAGCTGAACCCGACTCAGCATATAAATACAGTGGCTACAAGAGCCATCCAGAGTCTAGGAATACTGCACCAAGTAACTCACTTCCTGAGTCTCTAGCCTGTTCCCATCTACAAGGCACAAGTCAGGAGTGTGATGGAATACTTTCCACTTGCCTGAATGAGAGCAGCTCCAACAACATTCAAGAAGCTTGATACCATCCAGAATAAAACAGTCCTCTTGACTGGCACCATATACAAACATCCATTCTCTCCACCAGCAACATCCAGTAACAGCAGTCTATACTATCTACAAGATGCAATGCAGAAATTCTACCAAAGATGCTCAGACAGCAACTGCCAAACCCATGACCACTTCCATCAAGAAGGACAAATGCAGCAGAATGCCACCACTACACGTTTCCCTCCAAATCATTCATCATCCAGACTCGGAAATATATTTCCTTTTCTTCAATGTTACTGTGCCAAAATCCTGGAATTCCTTCAAAATAAAATTGTGGGTCTACCTGCAGCACATGGACTGCAGTGATTCAAGAAGTTAGCTCACCACCACTTCTCAAGGTGACTAGGGACAGGCAATAAAATGCTGGTTACAGTCAGTATTGCCCAGATTCCATGAGTGAATGGGGAAAAGACTGCTTTTCTTATTGAGCACCATGGAACATCTTATATCCACTTGGGAAAACAGACTGGCCTCAGTATAATATTGCATCTGAAAACCCATTACTATTTATATTGCTTTACTAAACCTTTAATCTCCCATTCCTCCATGTGCAGTTTGAAGAGTGGCTTCAGTTCCTAAATGAATTCAAATATTGTAATACCTCGTATAAGCAGGAAGAAAATTCATCCACTATAATGTCCATAGAGACTGACACATTTTAAAAAGACATCCAAATTTCCAGTTGTTAGCTAGAATAATAACACGACAAGATTTTATTTAAAATGTTTAAAATGTAACAAATGAATAATAAAACATCATTGAATAAGCATTGTTCCCCTTTTATGGATATCACCCTCACACATTCCAGAAATATCAAGTCAAACAGTCCACAATTGCTGACAGTTTCCAACAGATTGTTTCTTTTTTTATTTTGCCAATCAGTAAGTTCTGATCACAAAACTGACTTTCACTTGGAGTTTACATTGTTGATAACTTTCCTAAAGCCCAAGCTAAAACTTTATTGCTGGAACAGCACAGCAGGTCAGGCAGCATCTAGGGAACAGAAGATTCGACGTTTCGGGCACATGCCCTTCTTCAGGCATGACGAAAGCTAACAAAGCTAAGGAAATTTGTTAGCCCAAGCTAACAAATCTTATAGCCTCCCAGAAATCCACACAGATGTAGTTTTCTCAATCACACATAATCTGCATTCTGCATAGTCAACAATAGCATCAGTAATGCTTCCTGCTTCAGAATCTGGAATGGTTGCCTATATCACATGGCTTTGCCTCATTGGAAGCTTGCCAACTACCTCAACAAAAAAAAGGTTACCTTTCTATGACATGCACAGATTTTTAGAGAAGCCTGTAACCTGATCTCAAAACGGGGTTCCTCTGCCCTCTGTTCCATGGCAACCAGAACAACAGTGAACTTGAATTCAGACAGATCTGTTAATTAGCTATCTTTGATGTGCAGCTCCTTTCCAGTTTGGAAATAAAGAGATAGATTATAGCACCACTCTTCATAACTCCATACCATTAATATCTTTCTACAACTTTAAGAAACCCTATTTCTCTTCATTGTGAACTTGGAGACTGTGATCATTGTCTCCAATTATACGTATCTTGCACCTTCAATGAACTCTTATCAAGTATACATGATTACTGACAGACAGACTCCAGAAGAGGTCACATAACCTCCTTATTTTACTCCAAATTTAAAGCTATAGTCCCAACATATAACAATCTTATAGCCTCATAACAAAACCATGCAATGTCAAAGATGACTTTAATTTGGATATGAAAGAAAAAAAATTAAGCATATGAACTGAATGCAGTGTCTAATGATTATATGAAAATAAACCAGATAACCCATCCCTAAATGAAAATCCGCGCATTCAAAGAATAAGTAATTGGGTATTTAAGCTCTTATGCTTGTTTCCCCTTTTCTCTATTGTTCTTTTACAATTATGTCCAAGGATCCTTTCATATTTACTATTTTGTCACAATCAAAGTCCGCCAGTAGCTTCTTCTTTCCAATCTTATAAGGAACAATCTTACAGTTCACTTTTGCTTTTCCATTGGATGGTATATCTGAACACCTAAAGTGAAGAAATAAAGAGGAGAAACAAAAACTTTAGAATTCTAAGACAAAGATTTTAGCTGATCTTATTTTTCTATATACAATGTGATGATAGCTATGTTTAAACAAAATATATAAAGATTTCAGAATAGTGGTATGTGGGTATTGGTTAATTTTTGGAAGATTTTAAAAAGAGAATATAGAGGTTGGGAAGTCATGTTGAGGCTGTACAGGACATTAGTGAGGCCTCTTCTTGAGCATTGTGTCCAGTTCTGGTTACCCAATTATAGGAAAGATATTAAGCTGGAAAGGGTTCTGAGGAGATTTACTAGGCTGTTGGCAAGTGTGGGAGGTTTGAGTTATAATGAAAGGTTGGATAGGCTGGGACTTTTTTCATTGAAGCATAGGAGGTTGAGAGTTGAACTTACAGAAGTTTATAGATAGGGATATTGGTAGGTGTCTTTCCCCTAGTTTGGGGGATTTCAAAACTTAGAGGGTATATTTTTAAGGTGAACATTAATGTGAAATATTTGTTTATACTCTGGTGATTTATAATAAATAGAGGAAACATTGAAGGCCATTACCTTGTTTTTTGTTAAGAATAGTCAAGAATTAATTTTAATTTAGGAAACACTTTGAGTGAAAAACTTTAGGGCAGCTTAGAAAAAACATGAAGGA
This sequence comes from Chiloscyllium plagiosum, assembly GCF_004010195.1. Classification (NCBI taxonomy): domain Eukaryota; kingdom Metazoa; phylum Chordata; class Chondrichthyes; order Orectolobiformes; family Hemiscylliidae; genus Chiloscyllium; species Chiloscyllium plagiosum. The sequence goes on from NC_057729.1 coordinate 12,790,403, forward strand.
AAAGCAATGATATTTTTCTCCTCGACAGAAGGAAAGGACAGTTCAGGGAAGATAGTCATTTCAGTAAAAATGTTTAGTTTGTGAAATGAAATTAAGGGGATTGGATAGAAATCCTAAGGTTAATGGGTTTTGAGTAAGTTCTCAGTTTTGTCGGCATTCATGTGAAAAGATTCCATAGTTCATAGAAACTGAGGGGAATCATTTGAATAGAACTTAAATATTTTATGGATGCAGAGGTGCTGGCGTTGGACTGGATGGACAAAATCAGAAATCACACAAGATCAGGTTATAGTCCAACAGATCAGGTTATAGTCCAATTTGAAATCACAAGCTTTCGGAGCACTGATCCTTCATCACCTGACAAAGGAGCAGCGCTCAGAAAGTTTGTGATTTCAAATAAGCCTGTCGGACCATAACCTGGTGTTGTGTGACATTTGATCTTTTTATCCATAGGGGTGAACTCTCTGGATTTGTTTCTCTGGAAAGTCATAGAGTCATAGAGATGTACAGCATGGAAACAGACCCTTCGGTCCAACCCATCCATGCCGACCAGATATCCCAACCCAATCTAGTCCCACCTGCCAGCACCTGGCCCATATCCCTCCAAACCCTTCCGTTAGGCATCCAAATGCCTTTTAAATATTGCAATTGTACCAACCTCCACCACTTCCTCTGGCAGCTTATTCCAGACACATACCACCCTCTGTGTGAAAAAGTTGACCCTTAGGTCTCTTTTATACTGTTCCCCTCTCACCCTAAACCTATGCCCTCTAGTTCTGGATCCCCGACCCCAGGGAAAAGACTTTACCTATTTACCCTATCCATGCCCCTCATAATTTTGTAAACCTCAGCCTCCGACGCTCCGGGTAAAACAGCCCCTGCCTGTTCTGCCTCTCCCTATAGCTCAAATCAACCAACCCTGTCAATATTCTTGTAAATCTTTTCTGAACCCTTTCAAGTTTCACAATGTCTTTCCGATAGGAAGGAGACCAGAATTGCATGCAATATTCCAACAGTGGCCTAACCAATGTCTTGGTGTTGTGAAATAAATTAAAATATTTGTTTTATGATTTTTCTAAACCATCATCCATGTCTAGATAGCTTGTTACTTCGTGTTTTTGAATTTTGTTTAAGAAACCTTTGTTCTGGGTTTGATGAAACTCTGCCTGATCGTGTGGCTACTTTTCAGCGAATGAACCCCCGTGTTAACAAAAACAAAATTACCTCACTTATTGAGCAAGATTTCATACTGGGCAGTATATAGTCAAGTGGGAGCTTAACAGAGTTTTGTTAAGTGAGATTCTTGATATCCAGTTTGCTACAGATTAGAGTGCAATACTTTGCTGTTCAGCTCATCAATGATGCTATTCGGCTCCATGGTGCCTTCTTTTTGAAATCAAATAGCAGGAAAGGCAGAAGCACTTACTGCTGTCAGGATTTTCCAGTCTTTATGACACTAGCACCATATTTAAAGCCCAGTTGCACACTATTTCAGAACTTGCAAGCCAAGAGCTGCCCGTCACACTGTGGTGTTTCAATGTCTTTACAGAACACATGACCCCAAGTGGAACATCACAGCATCACTTCTGGGCAGTTATATATTGATCAATTCCCTCATTTAAGCAAGTCTAAAGTATCGTCCAGTCCAAAACTTCATATTTTGTGTTCCCGCTGCACTGAAATAGCAGCGAAGAAGGAAAAGCTTGGTGATTGCTGATGATTTGTTTATTAATAAGCTTACCTGATGGTTCCTAATTGATAAAGCAAAGAGGAATTTGACAAAATGGACATGTTGAAAAGAAAACAATTATCTTTGCTTCAGATTCAAATTCATAAGTCAGAATTCCAAATGATATGGTCCAATATTGCCCCTATCAGGATCTACAATGGTAGTGCAACATCAGTCTTTCAAAGGTAAGGTTGGCTTTGATCGAAAATATATATATGGTACACAAATGACTTTGCAAACAAACTGCAAAGTATTAAAATATTCCAATCACTTAGCATGATTAGCTTTTTGGAAAAGGGTAGAGGATTTTTTTTTCACAGACAGTCAGTTACATGTGGCAGATTCTTGCTGTCAATTCTTGCTGTCAAGTTGTCAAAGACCAGTTTTTTTCCTCATTCACAAAGTGAGGACATCTCTAGCTAGGTCAGCAGTTATTGCCCATCCCTAACTGCCTAGAGGGCAGTTAAGAGCCAACCACATTGCTGAAGTCTGCATCACATGTTGGCCAGATTTCCTTCCCTAAAGGACTTTAGTGAACTAGATTGGTTTTTCCAACAATTGACAACAGGTTCATGGTCATCATCAGACTCTTAATTCCAGATTTTATATTGAATTCTAATCCATGGTAGGATTAATGGTTTCTGAATCAATAACCTCACGGTAATACCATTAGGCCATTGCCTCTCTGAAGCTGACAGGGACAGTCATATATTTTGGTCAGATCTCCACCCATGTTCCCTATAATTACATTTGCTGCTGTATGGACTTCCAACGTTCTGGTGTAGCAGTGACTTCCAGAATCGAAAATCAAAGTGTTTGCACCCCAATTGACATGAGCAAGGTATGTGCAGAGTCCCCGAGAAATTGTGCAGCAACACAGTTAAAAGGGAGAATTGGTCTCAGCCACTTTCATTAAATTCTGACCCTGTCAAAAAAAAGGCAGCAATCGCCAACAACACTGAAAACAATCCTGCTGCACCTTTTAAATTTCCTGATATAACAGGTTTTGTTATTCATGGATAAATGAGACCTTCACAGCATTCAAAACACTACATTATTTTCATTAATTTTATTACAGATTAATTTCATAAACTTTATGGTGGCAAAGTGTTAAGTGGTGCTGCCTCAGGAAGATCTGAGGAAACTCGTGTAAAAGATTTGCGAGCTTCCACACTTCTCCTGCTATAATTCCACAGGAGACTGACTTGAAGAAAAAAATGAGACCAAAGTAAGGCAGATTCCACATATATTTGTGAAATTTTGTTTGGTTAATTACTTGCTCAGCAACCAAACTTGGAATCTAGACAGAAAGGCCATCCTCATCCCACATGATCCTCTGAAAGAAAAATATTCGCTTCATCTCTGTTTTAAAGGAGCAACTCCACTGGCTTTGAGACAGTGATCCTGAGGTCTTAATTTTTACCAAAGTGGAAACATCCTCTCTGTGTCAGTATCTATCGGGCCTTTTATGTTTGGATCAAATTTCTTAAGTTTCTAAATTCCAGTAGGTAAAAGTTCACCTGTCCAACCTTTCAGCTTAAGACAAAATGCCTAGTCCAGGTATTAGGTGAAAGTGAGGACTGCAGATGCTGGAGTTTAGAGTTGAGAGTGTGGTATTGGAAAAGCACAGAAGGTCAGGCAGCATCCAAGGAGCAGGAGAATCAACATTTCGGGCAAAAGCCCTTCATCAGGAATGAGACTGGGAGCCTCGAGGGTGGCGAGATAAATGGGAGGGAGGGGTGGGGTTGGGGGGAAGATAGCTGAGAGTGTGATAGGTGGATGGAGGTGGGGTAATAGTGATAGGTCGGAGGGGAAGTTGGAGCAGATAGGTGGGAAGGAAGATGGTCAGGTAGGACAGGTGGTGCTGAGCTGGAAAGTTGGAAGTGGGATAAGGTTAGGGGAGGGGAAATTAAGAAACTGGTGAAATCCACATTGATCCACATTAGTCTGGTTAACCCTGTCAAACTATTTCCAACAAAATTACACCCTTCCTTAATAAGTTAATCAATAAAATTATCAGGTTAAATAAAATATCATCAAAAAACTGATACTGGAGATACATTTTAAAAGATCCTTTACTTACTTTACTACTAGTTCATCTTTAATCAGACCTGCTCCTTCAAGAGTCACAACACAATTCTTCAGAACTTCAGGGATGGTGCTCTGAAAGCTGATCTCAAGGCTCACTTCTTTATTCACAGTAATGTCTTTATCCAACACCTAATGAAATAAATTAGTTTCTAACACATTGAAAATTATACTTCATTCATTTTGAACAAGAAAGATTAATAATTGCATGACCTTCAATTGCATATATCTCACCTGTGACATAATGTTTGGAATTAAACAGAAGTCTTCCCAAAACAACAAATATGAATGCTGTATTACACAATGTGGATTTCTATTCAGATATTTTCCAAAATACCAAATAACATGCTGGTAAAGAGCAGCTAACAATTCACAAGTAGAACATATAATTATCCCTCCTTCATTGACTATTCAAGACCTTTTCAGGCAACTTATTTGTGAAGGCAACTATTGTCATCATTGGCAGCTAAGGCCTCCAGGGATGCACAAGTGCGTAACAGGTGAGAGTGATCCAGTCCTACAGAGTCTAGTTAGTGCACTGTTCTTTGTTTTTCAGCATTCCTGCTACTAAATACATGTTGTGAATGCTGATCAGGAGCAGGAAGAGCAGGAACAGGAGTAGGATATACAGCCCCTTGGGTTTGCTCTGCCATTTAACTTGTTTAAGGCTGGTCTACATTTTAACTCCATTTTCCAACCTTTGCTTCCTATTGCTAAGGTTATCAAGCAACAAACCATTTCAGTTCTGGCAGAAACTATTCCCTTCACCTCCATAATCGTTTGGGACACAGCATTGCAGGTTTCTGCTACAATTTGAGAGAGAAGATGTGCAAAATTGCTCATTATGGGTTTTTTGGGGGGTGTGGTTGTTAATCACAGATTAATTTCATAATAAACAATGAGAAATTGGGCAATTTATGTTAATTAGGTGCTATGTATTTTGACTGACAAAGGTTTCGGCTAACTTCAAACTCATCCAATTCACCTACTCAACACTTCAACTGTTGAAATATTTGTTACCTCTAAGGTTGACTATTCCTATGCAGTCCTAATGGGCCTCCCAGTACCTGTCTGTTGTAAACTTAAGCTCCTGTTCATTACGCTTTGCTTCCCTGTTTCTTTATTCACATCAAGTCCCACTTAACCTTCACGTTGTGTCCACTGATAACATTGGTTTCTGGTCAAGCAACTTGGTTTCAAAACCTCCATGTCTCAAGCCCTCAATATCCTTCAATATACTCCAATCCACAACCCTCCAAGATAACTACACTCATCTAATTTTGGATGCTTCAATGTTCCAAATTGTAATTGCACCACAACCGACAGCCATGCCTTTGGATTCCAAGGCTATCTGCTCTGAAGTTGCATCCCTAACCCACTTTGTCTTTCTTTTGCTTCTTTATTGCTCCTCATAATCTCCCTCATTGACCAAGCTTTTTGTCAACTGACCAAATATTATTAATACTGTTTCTGTGTTTAAAAATTCTCTTCTGAAGTACATTTGGTCATTTTATGATGTTACGTACACTAGTACAGTATTTGTGGTGTAAGTGCCCTAGGACCTTGGAGTAACCATGCAATGTTGCTATAGGTGTTCCCCATTGGGCATAAATACTAGAATATGGGCAGAGCTATTTGGACTCAGGTAGATAAAACCGGAAAAAATTTGAAGAGAGAAGCACATGTAGCGAGTAGTATTAACAATATAATGGTAACATTACAGCTTGGTATACCTTGGGCTAACATTTTTAAGAGTATTTAGTATTATTATGCAGTAAACAGAGTTCCAAAGGAGTCTAAATTGCAGTCTGTATTGAACTGAAACCCAAACTCATGAATATAGGCACAAACCCACAAGACAATACAGCGTGCACAAGTTGCTATTCTTATTTTGCAAACTTGAGTAAAGATCTGATGTCATAATACTCACATTGTGAGTAAACCTGGTGCAAAATCTGTTCTAATGTAAAGAGAAATAAGCCTCTTAATAAATATTCCTCAATCAGTGTTGGATTCCACAGTGGAGATTCAATGAGGTGGAACCATTTTTCACCATTACCTTAATAATAATGGAAGGGTTGATCAGAGAAATGTCAGTTAGTGCAGATACACAGGTCTTTGATTTTGCTTCAGTTACCACAGACATCAGCTTCATCATGTTGTACATGTCAGGGAATGAACCATATTCTTTGTAATCTATTTTCAAAGGGATTTCCTTTTCTAAAAATAGGAGGCAAGGGAAAAAAATATAAAATTGAGGTGTTTAAACTTTTAAGAATTAAATCATAGTACATGAACAAAAATGGTACAAAAATGGTACATGAATAAAAAATATGGGTTAACCTTTTATCAGACTCTATCCAAATTAAATTCTCCTCGCTGACATTGTTGGTGGATATGGGAACTCATTGCAATGAGAAATAATACTTTAGACAAGTAATTACAAAGCAGTCAGAATCAGCAAATTTGATAGTCTGTACACTGGTATCCTTGATAGACCATGTGTTTTCTACAAATGGGGAGAAACAGCTACCCACTTTGCATCCACTGGGCACCTAACCCGAGCCAGTGGGGTCAAAAAATACTCTAGATATATATTAGGTCTACATTCCAACACTTAATCTATAGTCCTGAATGTTATGACATTTCAAGTGCTCATTCATTCTAAAGGCTGCAAGGCTTCCCGCCTCAACTAGGTGGTTCCCATCACCTTCTTGGTGAAAGCTGTTTGTGTCAAAACTGTCAAGATCATCCCGCTACATCTTGCATGTTTTTCTCAATTGACATGGCAAGATTCTTGCTAGGCAGAGGTGAAGTCCCCATTAATGATCATTATTACTTATTGCCAGCCCACCTCACCTCAGGTTTCAATGTTACCAAACTCAACTTGCAAACCAGCCATTGGAAAAACTCAACATGGAAACCAGAACAGATTCAACTCATTGCTTGCTCCAAAAAGCCTCCAAGATGGATACAGGCACTGACATCTTTGGCATGCTCCATGGGCAATATCCACATATAGCCCAGGTCCGCGGACGTTAATATCTGACACGATGCAGCTTCTATGATTATACCATATCTCTGATCCACTTACAGGACACTTCTGCAATTCAATGCTGCACATCAATCTGCATACTTCTTGATAACTATCTTGTACCAAGCACAATTTGTAGTCAAGGACACACATATAACTCATAGACTGGATCAGGCTGCATCTCCAGGCTGCTCACTTTGCTCTAAAGCTACCCGGATGCTTTCAGTCTTTCAATATCCATGTCTTGCACTGTCTTTCAATTTTGGGCATTGCCCTGTCAGCCAGAGATATCTGGCTTATATTACTGCTGTCTTTCCATGCCATTTGGTGCAGACACAACGCCAGGAATTTTATCACTGTTGCTGGCAACCTCAGTCCAATTCAGGGAGATAACCTTCACTCAGCAGAACCTGGTGTAATAAGTCAAGAGCAGCCACTATATCAGTCCAAGTCCTGCTTGTGGCTTTCAGGGTCAGAATCTTCTGCTGATAAAGGGTGAGGGCCTAAATTATGGAATGAGGGTAAGCGGGGAACATAGTAAATGTATTAGCGATAGATCATGAATCTTAGTGGGAGGTGGGGCCAGTAGCAAAGTTACAGTGAGTGTGAGGTATCATTAGAAGATGGTGGAACCTCCCCTATTGGATTGGAGAAGGTCATTTCCCTTCTTCCTGCAGGGCTGGACTGGGTATTTCTCCAGTTGCTGAGACTGCCCTAAACCATGTGGAAACCTCAGAGCAGTCTAGCATGTTCTGGTGTCATGGCTTCCACTGCTGGTCCTGGGGGAAAAGCAAGTCCAGTCTATGTTCTACCTGTCCAGTAAGAGCTTCACGACCATGCCTGCACAGTGGACTGGTTCAGGGCAGTCTCAGCATCTGGAGGAATGCCCAGCCCAGCCCTGCAGGAAGAAGGGTAAATAACCTTCTCCACTCCAACAGGGAAGGTTTCACTATCTTTTTATGATATCTCACACTCACTGTATCTTTGGTACTGTCCCCACCTCCCACCAAGGCTCATGATCTGTTGCTAATACATTTAATACGTTCCCCACTTACTTCATTCAATTGTCCCCTCTCTGCCATATTGAAGGCAAATATCAGAAACAATGCAGGCAGTTCTAGACCTATAGTGCACATCTGGGTACACAATGCTGCTAGGGATGCTGGTCCACTGTCCGGTGAGTGGTGAGTTGTTCTGGGAATAAGGTATGGTAAGCTGGGCTGGGAGTTGGACATATTACTCAGCATAAGGGCTGAAATGGTAACTATTGCAGTGAGAAAGCTTGCTTGGCTGCACGGTGAGAATCAGAGTCAAAACATGTGGCACTGGAAAAGCACAGCAGGTCAGGCAGAATCCAAGGAGCAGGAGAGTCGATGTTTCAGGCACAGGCGCTTCATCAAGGGTTCTGCCCTGTTACAGTTGGAGTAGTAAGGTTCGAGGGTGGAGGTGCAGGAACTGGAGGAGATGCGCTGGAGGGCATTGTTGATCACATGGGAGGGGAAATGGAAGTCCCTGAAATAGGAGGACATCTAGGATGTCCTGGAGTGGAATTGCTCATCCTGAGAGCAGATGTGGTGGAGGTAGAGGAATTGGGAGTAAGGGATATCGTTTTTACAGAAGGGGAGGGTGAGAGGAGGTGTCGTCAAAGTAGCTGTAAGAGTTAGTGGGTTTGAAATAGATTACCATGTTGAGTCGGTCACCGGAGATGGAGGCAGAAAGGTCCAGGAAGGGGAGGGAAGTGTTGGAGATGGTCCATGTGAACTTTAGGTCAGGGTGGAAGGTGCATGGTGAGAATAACTACACTAAACTCAAAGCCACTCACACTTAACCAACAAAAAACTGTAAGGTTCAGCTCAGAGTTAACATTGCAGGCGAAAAACATAGACCTGAATTTTCAGGGCACCTACTCCTCACACCTCATCATCAAAATGTCAGTTATCAACTCAAATAAAACCTGGCTGTTCCTCAAGGATATTACAATAAGATCTTAAGTGTTCCATGGTGTATTTAAATTTGAAAGGAGTCTTACGTGAGGGATGTAATAGAGGTAAGGAGGACTTGGAAATCATCTGGACAATGACCATGCTTTGCAAATATTTTTCTTTGCCTCTTTATAGAGACTGCCTGACAAGCTAAGCACTTCCAGATTTCCAGATTTTGCAATATTTTGCTTCAGTATATATGTCTTCTATACTCAATTTAATAAGATCAGTATAGATTTAAACAAGTCTCAACAAAAGTTGTGATTGGCAACATCAGAATCCAACTTAGGTGCTAACATGTATAAGCCATTACTTTATCACAGGTTATTATTTTAACAGAGTTATATCTCCTTGAAAATAATAGATAAAAAAGTGTCATGCAAAAGAATCATCTTAAAGGATTTTTCATAAACTACAGTTGCTGTCTGCTGTGCAATAATAGCTTGTCTCCACAAACATGATGCCGTGCTTCGTATTGAAGTAACTAGTTAACCTAATTTGAAAGAGTTGCTTGAGGTGCATGTTAACCAACATAACAGGAGAACTACCTACTGTTCTGTAAATATCTTTAATGTGCATCTGAACAGGCAGTCAATACTTCAATGGCACACTTCATCCAGTAGACAGTGTTTCTGGAAATACAGAACTCCCTCAGAACTACACAGAAACCCTGAATTGGGGTTTAAATTAAGGCCATATGACTATTTAATTACTGGTCTAATTTGGTAAACATTCATCTGTCCTGCTATATAACTACTACTAATCTTTAAGTTTGAAGACAACAGTTCTTTCATTACCTTTATTGGGGCCGATAGTAATCTCCTTTTTAAATTTTTTGAAACAGTGTTTCTCTGTTTTTCCATTGTAGCTTCTTTTCTTAGCCCAAAATCTGACGTTGCAGGACTTTTCCTCTGATGTCTTGTTGGAAACAACCATGGAGACAGCAACAGGTTTGCCATTGTAAGCAGGCATGTCGGTGGTCATGGACAAACTGAATATTTTCTCTGGCACTGCGATATTTTGTATTCTGTTAGCTTTTTCAAAAACACGTGCTTCTTCCATGGAACCTGAGAGTAAAATAAAAATGATGTTCTTGTGTATGAGATACCATAAAACATAAAAAAAAATATAAAAATAATGTTATGCCCATCAATCCTGCTATGCCAGTAATCATGGCTGACAATCTGAATCTGTAGCCTGTTTCCACTTTCTCCCCATTAGTTTAGATCCCTTTAGCCCTAAGAATTATATTGAACACATACTCGAAAATTTCAATGTTTTACCCTCAATGCTGTCTGTGGCAAAGAATTCCACGTGCTCACTGTCTGGTTGAAGAAATCTTTCCTCTTCTCAGTTCTAAATGGTGTACATGATATTCATAAATAGGAGATTAGATTAGATTACATTACATTACAGTGTGGAAACAGGATCATCGGCCCAACAAGTCCACACCGCCCCGCTGAAGCGTAACCCACCCATACCCCTACATTTACCCCTTACCTAACACTATGGGCAATTTAGCATGGCCAATTCACCTGGCCTGCACATCTTTGGACTGTGGGAGGAAACCGGAGCACCCGGAGGAAACCCACGCAGACACAGGGAGAATGTGCAAACTCCACACAGTCACTCGCCTGAGGCGGGAATTGAACCCGGGTCTCTGGCGCTGTGAGGCAGCAGTGCTAACCACTGTGCCACCGTGCCGCCCACATTCCTCTCATTCTTCGAAACTCCGGTGATTATAGTCCTCAATGATCCAATCTCTCCTCATATATCTGTCCTGCCATCCCTGAAATCAGTCTGGTAAACCTTCCTCAGATAAGAAAACCAAAACTACACACAATAGTCCAGGTTGTTGTCTCACCAAGACCCTGTAAAATTCCAGCAAGACAACCCTGCTCCTGTACTCGAATCCTCTCACTATGAAGGCCAACATAGCATCTGCCATCTTCACTACCTCCTGCACCTGCATGGCTAATTTCAGTGGTTGCTGTACAAGGACCCTTGGGTCACATTTATGTCTGTCTTTCCAATCCATCACCAATCAAATAATAATCTGCCTTCCTGTTTTTGCTACCAAAGTGAATAACCTCATGCTATACTTCTTCAGCCATGCATTTGTCCACTCACTCAACTTGTCCAGTACCAAACAGATTTGCCTACTTTTGTGATGTAGTCTATTGATAACATTTTCTCTGACAGTTTCATAGTCAGTATCATTGACAAATTAAACAACTGACTTAAAACTGAATTCTTTACTAGCTGGACCATGCACATGGATCAGCTTCTTATCATAATTTACACCACAAATAATTGCCATTCTGTTTATTTTCCAGTTTTAAGAAAATTTGTTAGTTTGTAACTACAGTAAAATCATCTATGCATACTTTATGCGTCCTTAACTTGTGCAACAACCAATTTTGTCTTAACTTTGTGAAAATTTGCATAGATTTCCTTTAATTTCCATTAGGATTGTGGACGATACAAAAGTACGAGTGAAGATAAGCAATGAGGATGACACTAATCCACAGAGGTATTTAGACAGGTTAAACGTAGGGGAAAGATTTTGCAGATGAAATTTAATGTGGAGAAGGGTGAAGTTGTGCACTTTGGCAGGAAGATAGAGGAATTGAGTATAATTTGAATGAAGAAAGACTGCAGGAAGAGATTCAGGAGATGTGTGTGTGAATGACAATAAGATAACATACAGGTTCAGTGGAAAATTTGGAAGGCAAATGAATTGGTTAGCCTTTATTTCAAGGGGAGTGGCTTATAAAAATAGGACTGTCATACTAAATCAATATAAGGCTAATCAGTTCATATCTGAATACTGTGTATAATTTTGATCCTTTCAATTAAAGGAAGATATATTGGCATTTGAGGCAGTCCAGAGAAGGTTCACTAGGTTGATTCCAAAGAAATATTCTAATGAACAGAAATTCAGTAGTTTGGGTCTGTACTCATTGGACTATATGAGCATAAGAGGTGATCTTATTGAAGTATATAAGATTCTTAGGCGACTTCATAGAACTGCTAGAGTTTGGAAGCAAGCCATTCAGCCCTTTGAGTCTACACCAATCCTCCAAACACCATCACCCTGACCCACCTCCACTACTCCATCCTTGTAATCCTGCATTTCCCGTGGCTAATCTACCTAACCTGGACATTTGTGGATTGTGGGAGGAAACCGGAGCACGAAGAGGAAACCTACACAGATATGGGAGAATGTGCAAAATCCACACAGATAGTCACCTAGACATAGGGAATTCTGTAAAATCAATACCAATGCATGCTCAATCTCTTCAGTGACTTATTTTAGAGTATCAAAATGTTGACCATCAGATCAAGGTACCTCTTGCCATGTTTTACCACACATTTCTCCAGGTTTTTGAATTACAAATATTGATTTCCTCATTTTCATCAGATCCCTGGTTTCCTAATATTTCTGACCTGCTTTATGTGTCGTCAATTGAGAAGACAAACAAAAAAATTCTAATATCTCTGCTAGTTTGCTATTATAGGCAGCATCAGGAGGTGGGGAATTCAACATTTTGGGTGTAACCCTTCTTCAGAACTGGGGGTGGGTGTGGGGGAGCAGCAGATAAAGGGGGGAGGGGTAGGGGAGTGGGGGTTATGTGAACACAGGTAGAGGGTACGGCCTTGTTGGTCGATGGGAGGAATGAATCCGATTGATAGCTGGAAGGAAGGGTTGATCAGAGGAATGGAAAGAGAGGGTGCTGGGATGGGAGGTTATTTGAAATTGGAGAACTCAATGTTGTGTGCTCCAGACTGTAGGCTGCAGTTCTCCAATTTCAAATAACCTCCCTTTCAATGCCCCATACCCTTCCCAGCCCATCCCCCTCACTTCCTTTCTTCTGTTCGACCCTTCCTTTTAGCTAACCCACTAGATTCATTCCTCCCATCGACTAACCAGATCATACCCTCTACCTGTGTTCACCTATTCCTACCTAAGCATCCTGCTCTCCCGCCCCACCCCTCACCCATTATCTGAAGCTCTTCTTTCACTCAATCTCAACCTCCATCCTGAAGAAAGTTTATATCCGAAATGTTGACTTCTCCACCTCCTGGCACTGCCTGCCTTGCTGCGTTCTTCCAGCTTCCTGCTTGTCTACCTTGGATTCCAGTTTTTTTGTCACTAACCAAGTTTGCTCTTCACACATCATATACATATCATTTATATTTCTTGCTAATTTATTCACATATTTTATTTTGCCCCTGTTGTTCTACTATTGATCACCTTGTTGAGCTTTTAAAATGCTCATAATTTTTTGATTCTAGATTCAGATACCAATTGTTTCCTGCAAGGCATTTTTTTACACCAACTCGTAAATGTTAACCAGATATCCTCAATTATTCTAGTCCCATTTGCCAGCAGTTGGCCCATATCCCTCTAAACCCTTCCTATTCATATACCCATCCAGATTCCTTTTAAATGTTGCAATTGTACCAGCCTACATCACATCTTCTGGCAGCTCATTCCATATATGCACCACCCTCTGCTTGAAAGAGTTGCCTTAGGTCCCTTTTAAAATTTTCCCCTCTCACCCTAAACCTATGCCCTCTAGTTTTCCCCCAACCCAGGGAAAAGACCTTTTCTATTTACCCTATCCATGACCCTCATGATTTTCTAAGCCTCTATAAGGTCACCCCTCAGCCTCCGATGCTCCAGGGAAAACAGCCCCAGCCTGTTAGCTTCTCCCTATAGCTCAAGCTCTCCAATCCTGGCAACATCCTTGTAAATCTTTTCTGAACACTTTCAAGTTTCACAATATCATTCCGATAGAAGGGAGACCAGAATTGCACGCAGCTTTCCAATAGTGGCCTAACCAATATCCTGTACAGCCACAACATGACCTCCCAACTCCCGTACTCAATACTCTGACCAATAAAGGAAAGCATACCAAACACCTTCTTCACTATCCTATCTACCTGTGACTCCACTTTCAAGGAGCTATGAACCTGCACTCCAAGGTCTCTTTGTTCAGCAACACTCCCTAGGACCTTACCATTAAGTGTCTAAGTGCTGCTAAGATTTGCTTTCCCAAAATGCAGCACCTTGCATTTATCTAAATTATACTCCATCTGCCACTTCTTAGCCCATTGGTCCATTTGATCAGGATCCTGTTGTAATCTGAGGTAACCAACTCCTGTACTCAACACTCTGACCAATAAAGAAAATCATATCACTATCCTATCTACCTGAGACTCCACTTCCAAGGAACTATGAACCTGCACTCCAAGGTCTCTTTGTTCAGCAACATTCCCCAGGACCCTAATATTAAAGTGTATAAATCCTGCTCTGATTTGCCTTTTCAAAATGCAACTCCTCACATTTATCTAAATTAAACTCCATCTGCCACATCTCAGCCCATTAGCCCATCTGATCAAGGTCCCATTGTACTCTGAGGTAACCTTCCTTGCTGTCGACTACACCTCCAATTTTAGTGTCATCTGCAAACTTGCTAATTATACTCACGTCCCAGCTCCTGACTACTGCTTGGAGGTTGTACATAACTACATACAATTACAGATTAAACAAATTTTCCTTTACTATTTTGCATTGATTAACTATGTTCTTACCATCAGGATATTTGTAATTGCTGGTGACATCCTCACGTTCATCGAAACCACATTTTTTTGTGCTTATCTTGTGGCCAACACGTGATTCGTTAGATTCTAGTTTCATTTTCTCGCCACTTTCAAAAACTAACCAGTCAACACAACTTGCATTTACTTCAGCAAAAACAAATGGGGCATCATATTGCGTGCCAACCTCTCCTTCTTTGATTGCCTTTACTGAAGCTGGTCCACAGCAGTAAACTCCTAAAAAGCAGGGAAAATTTGAGTCAATTATATAAATATGACAAGAAATTGCAAAGTGTTTTTACTGTCTGTACATTGAACTTAAACAGAACATTTATCATATGCACATTGATACTTGGAAGTGCATTTCCCATGAACATAGATCTATCCCTTTTTAGGGATTTCAATAAATGTCAATATTTTGCAGGTTATTGAAAATGCTCCAATTCAATTATCATTTGGTGCCACAAATTCATAATCTCTCATTTTATTCCTAAATGAACATAAAATGCTAAGACATGAACATATGTTAAACAGAGGAGCCTTATATTCTCATAATATATACAAGATTAATGGGCAATCTGAATAAGATTTTTTAAGATGTTTAGAGGAATTAATAGAGTAGAGAAAAATATACCTTTTCTGATATGAATACCAAAAGAAAGTCATAATTTAGTTTAGGGCATTTAGAAGTAATGTCAGAAAGTATCTCTTCACACAAAATTGGTGCTAATTTGAGGAATTCCCTCCCCAAAACATTTTTATTAATAGTACTGAACACTGGAATCAAGGCAGATAGATAGAATTACGTTTTGGATCAGACACAACCAAATCAAATGGCAGGATAGGCTCAAGTGCCTAAATGGTCAACCCTTGTTCCGAAGTTCCTGAAGTGTTGAACTTTCATTCATAATTCACACCATGTTCCTTAATGCTTTTTTGATTCTTTACCATCACTTGTCTCCTGTGGTGTTGCATCCACTGCCTGCCATCCATCATAACCTGGCTGCAGGTCATTTCGTAACATCCAACATTCATCCCACACATGGAAGTTCCTAAAGCCAAATACAAAAATGTAAGATATGATATTGTTGAAACTCTCACAGAACAAAGCTATGGTTCTTCCTAAGGAAAGACCACAAATGCTGACTGGTTCTTAGCAACAAATACTGACAGTCTCTAAGAAAACCTATGGAAGTATTAATTTATAAATTGTGACTTCCTGTAAATATTGACCCACTATAGAAAACTCCAACCCAATCAATCAGAAATGTAATTGCAGAAATTATTTATTATTAGTGAACAACAGTAGGCTTCTACTGCAAAAACAGTACATACAGTATAGAAATTTGATGATGTGATGCCTAAGTTGAGACGTCCTTTATCCAGTTTGGCAATGTTTGTTAAATATTGAGAGTTATGATTAGGGCCACTTATTTATTCCTAAGATTGCTATTATAAGTTTAGCCTCTATTTGCCAAACTGACAATCTCTGGTCATTGTTCAATATCAAGCACTAATTAATCTTAATTCCCCAAAAGAGTGATGCGCAATATCCAGAAGTGTGTTTTGTTGCAGTTAACATTGAATTAATAAATTGATTACTAAATATTCCAAATAACCATTTCATATTGAAGGCAGCATTGTGGCTCAGTGGTTAGCACTACTGCCTCATAGCACTAGGGAACTGGGTTCAATTCATGCATCAGGTGATGGTCTGTGTGGAGTTTTCACATTCTCCCTGTATCTTAATATGGTCCTCCCACAGTCCAAAGACATGCAGGTTAGGTGGAATGGCCATGTTAAATTGCCCAGAGTGTCCAAGATTTTGTAAATTAGATGGATTAACCATAGGAGGTGCAGGGTTACAGGGATAGATAGAGAGTTGAATCTGGGTAGGATGCTTTTCAGAGAGTTGATGTGGACTTGTTGGGCTGAATGGCCTGTTTATACACTGTAGCGATTCTGTGCATGATAAGCCTTGCACTTTTAGGAAAGCATTCAAAATGCTTCTGTCAAATTCAGGTTTTCGACAGATCTACACTGCTTATATTAATACTTACATTGGCAAAAACCCTTAGGTTAATGTGCCATGATTGATAAAGCTCATGTAAATACACAGCTAAAAGAACAGTCCCACAATATGGGAGGATACAAATGAATCCCCTTTACCTATCTTATTAAATACAAATTTAGAATCTCTTTCCTGTCTGCACCACTGTCAGAATACAATAAGTAGCCTTTTCCAATTGTACATTAATCCATGTGAAATAAAGACTTCCTATTTAAATATGGACAATTAGACTTCTGTTTTCGTGTTACAATTATTCATTCACTCCTGCTTCCATTAGCATTACAGATTGATGTCATTAAGTTCTCTCCAAACTAGGTTTAACTATAACACTAATGTTATGTTATGTAGCTTCCATTTGCTAACAAGGTACAGTGCAGTTTCAGTATGCATTTAGTCATTAACTCACCAAACGCTATCATCGGATTTTCCCATAGATTCTCCTTCTACATCCCAGTATTCATCAATGGTCAAATTTGCATTAGTATCATGAGCAGAATCAAAGTTTGTGACCACACGAGTAGGAATTCCCAAGCATCTCAAAACTAAAGAATGAAAATGTTATTAATTTACATCCTTTATTCTCATTAGTGGTAAATTAACTATCCTGTAATATTCACAACTGATTTGACCATCTTATATTTGGATGCAGATTACATAGGTGTGTTCAAAATTTAAATGTAAAGATTGTTTTCAATTCAAACTGTAATGTTAACACAAGATGTGTGATTCTGGCTAGCAAATTAACATGCAGTTTATAGCTAAATTGCTAAAGCTTTTCTGACGCTAACACAATGCATAATGATATTTGTTTCAATAATAGCAATCAATATAGAAGATAAAATATCATTCTTTATTGCAAAATGAATTATGTGGTCAATTAATTCTATCAGGGTGTTTCCATTTTGACATTGGGCTAGATTTAATGTTGACAATAGGACTCTTGCCCATAACGTTTTAAATGAAAGTCTTCACAATCGCTCCTCATAATGTAGTCATCGAATTCAAAATACCACCATGGTAGACCACTTTGGCCTGATTTGACCAGCTGGAGGATGTTTTAATCTTTCTATTTCTCTTGATATAAAGGTCAGCATTTCTTGAGTGTTTTTGTTTATTTTTTGGTGCTACAGTGGCACTGTTACACACCACTCCTTCAGTCTGAAATGGAACCTGTTTTTTCTTACAACAACACTGCAGCCAATCTTGTGTTAGTGAACGTTCAATGGAATTTTCAGGCCCTTAGAATTATACTTCTAGAGTTTCTTGTGGGTTAATCTGAACTGTTACTGTTTCAACAAAAGATTAGCAAACATGCTGGAGAAGTAATGTAACTATGATGATCTTGCAATTTCTCATGATGTTCCTCTGAATTATTAGATTAGATTAGATTACTTACAGTGTGGAAACAGGCCCTTCGGCCCAACAAGTCCACACCGACCCGCCGAAGCGAAACCCACCCATACCCCTACATTTACCCCTTAACTAACACTACGGGCAATTTAGCATGGCCAATTCACCTGACCTGCACATCTTTGTGACTGTGGGAGGAAACCGGAGCACCCGGAGGAAACCCACGCATACACGGGGAGAACGTGCAAACTCCACACAGTCAGTCGCCTGAGGTGGGAATTGAACCCGGGTCTCTGGCGCTGTGAGGCAGCAGTGCTAACCACTGTGCCACCGTGCCGCCCACTAATGGTCAAGTCAGGAGAATCCGAGGAGATTTCAGGCCAAAACCTTCTTCGAACATTAATGTATATCCTACAAACTTTCTGTATACAAGTATATTTGGAAATATCTATGTACATACCAACATTCACAACTGAATTTAAATTGTAAATCCTTTCTTTTAGAGGTACAGCATGCTTTATTTTTGTCTACCTGTGCAGGTGACTGCTGCAAATACCCAGCACTGCCCATAGCGAACTGGTTTGCATCCAAGCTGGTTCCATTTGCGAAGAATTTTAATACTTCCATTCCATTTCCCAGGATATACTCCGGAAGTGTATGGGCCACCCCATTTGCCATAAATTATTCCATTGTCATCAATGCAATTCACCTGAAAGGATAACACAAATAATTTTTATTGTGATTACTGTGTAATTACAGCAATAAAGAAGACAGCACAACTGATGGAATCAAGGCCATTTACAGAGATTGCCAATGCAACTGTTCTTTTTCTGCCATTAATAGGTTCAGCCTTTTGCAATAAATTATAGGATTAGCATTGATGGCACATTGCATCTTGATTGCTGGGGGGGAGGGGTGCATATCTGTGAAGGAATCTTACTGTACGCAGGTTTGTTGTACATTTACCAAAATATTTGATTGGTTGTAATACACTTGGAACATTCTGAAGCTGTTATGTTATGTCCCATGGTCAGTATGTCAATATTTCTTTAGGAGACATAATACATCAGTATACTTTTAAGACACATGATCATGACATTGTCACTATGTTATGATGGCATGTTATGTTAGCTCATTCTAACTGAAAGCACTGTAATCTGACATTTTAATGTTTACCCAGACATTGATGACCTTGTGAATGTATTGTAATGTTTCAATACAGAAGTTAGTTATAATAAACATCTGTTGGATTTTTCAATACCACAATATTCATGTCTAGTTCCTTATGTTATGTGCAATAGTATTAGCGTTGCTGCATCCATTAAAACTTTCCAAGTTAAGACAAGAAACTACTTAATACCAGCTTTAGAAAGCAAGCATTTGGAAGGGGAAAGCTTCTCATCCTTTGAACAATGTCAATTTCTGTGAATGCTGACAGATGTATTTTTACTAGTTGCCACTGCAGAGATCTGTGTAAGCACTTACCATAGCAGACACAATTCTAGAAATATGAACAGGACAACCTCTTTCCTTAAGCGCCTCATTTGGATTTTTCAGGTATTCGGGTGTGTTGTTCAATAATTTGATGCATATGTCCAAAATATCTTCTTCAAACTGTAAGCATATGCATGAGTCAATTGACAAATTGCATTAGAAATCATTGATAAAATTCAGTCCTCATGTTTCTCTCAGTTGTGTAATTTGAACTAAAATGAAATGTCTAACCTATGATGCAGGTAAATGTTTAATAATGTTGCAAGATTTCACTTCAGCTGATTATTCAAAATCAGGAGATGCCCTGATTTTCACATACCTGGCCAAAGTTCCAGGAACGATCACTGATGTAGAAACTGCTGCCAACATAAATAGATCCAGTTTCGTTCATCACATATTCATCTCGCTTAGCATCATTGTCCAGAAAAACCTCATCCTCTGAAAGTAGGTACAACATTGAGCAAACCATATGGGATGTATAATCAAAAGAACAATTATAGACTGGAACTGATAATGCACTGATTCCAGACTAATGCATGAAAATTAATTGAATGCATACAAAATAGTAAGGTGACCACTCCAGTGCAAAAACCTGAAGTTATGGTATATATTTTCAGCCAGAAACACTCAGGGTATAATCATTTCAATGTTCACCAGAGGTCCCAGGCATCAGAGACACCAATCTTTAAATAGTTCATTTCACTCCATGTGACATCAAGAAAGGTTACATGTACTGCCTAGAGCAAAGGCTATGGTTCCTGATAACATTCTGGTATTAGTGCTGAAGATCTGAGCTCTAAAACAATCTGCACCTTGGGAAAAACTGCTCAGTTCAGCTTCATCAATAAGCTATTAAACATCAGTAAAGTGATGGGAGATGTTTTTGACAATGATGTGCACTCAGCAACAACCTGCTCATTGCTGCTGAATTTGTGCTTCTGCAAAGCCTTACATTTTCAAACATTATTGTTGCAAACATGGAAAACGTAGAGCTGGATTCCTGATATTAGTTACATCCCTTGATATCAAGGCAGTATTTGACTGGTCATGATGTCAAGGCAGCTGGCAAAATTGCAGTCATTAGGAATCTGAGACAAAAATCTTCACTGGCTGAAGTCAATCCTACCATAAGGGACACTGGCTTTGAAAACCATTTCATCTCAGGCTCTTTGCTGCAGGAGCTCATCAGAATCAAATCCTGGTCCAACTTCACCTGTCTCATTGACGATTATTCCATCACACAGTATGGAAACAGATCCTTTGATCCAACTCATTCATGCTCTCTAGTTTTGGTCACTCCTACCCAAGGGAAAAAGACTTTTGCTATTCACCTTATCTATGCCCTTTATGATGAGCATGAATTTGGAGAGGTAAGGACTGAATATGGATAGTCAGCATGGCTTTCTGCATGGGAACTCATGTCTCACAAATTTGATTGCTTTTGTTTTTGAAATGTGACCAATAAGATAGATGAGGGCAGAGCAGTAGACATTTAATAAGGCTTTTGACAAATTTCCACACAGTAAACTGGTTGGTAAAGTTAGATCACATGGGATCCAGGGAGAGCTTGTCAGTTTGATATAAAATTGACTTGACAGTAGGCGACAGAGGATGTTGGTGGAGGGTTGTTTTTCAGACTGGATGCCTTTGACCAATGGTGTCTGGCAGGGATCAATGTTTGGTCCACTATTGCTTTTTATTTATATAAACGATTTGGAAGAGAATATAAGAAGCATGATTAGTAAGTTTGCGGCTAACACCAAAATAAGTAGCATGTGGACAGTGAAAAGGTTATCTAAGAGTACAATGGATCTTGGTTAAGTGGACCAGTGAGACGAAAGGTGGCAAATGTAGTTTAGATAAATGCAAAGTGTTGCATTTTGGTAAGACGGACAAGGGCAGGACATACATAGTTAATCGTAGGCCCATAGGGAGTGTTACTAAACAGAAAGACATAGGGGCTCAGGTATATAGTTCCTTGAAAGCTGCATCACAGGTAGACAGAGTTGTAAAGAAGGCATTCGGCACGCTTGCCTTTTTTGCTCAGACCATAGTGTAAAGAAGTTGAAACATCATGTTGAGGTTATACAAGACATTGGTTAAGCCACTTTTGGAGTACTGTGCACAGTTCTGGTTGTTCTGCTTTAGAAAGGATATTATTAAATTAGAGAGGGCTCAGAAAAGATCTACAAGGATGTTACTGGGCCTGGAGGATTTGAGATATAAGGAGAAGTTGGATAGGTTGGGACATGTTTCATTGGAGGTTGAGGAGGGGCAGTGCCGTAACTCACCAAGTTGTTTTTGACCACTCCTGCCAACCTTGTGATACCTACCAAAGGAGTTAAAGGGACTCAGAAATCTCAGCATATGCATTTCTTCCAAGACTCACTAGAGTATATTACATATTGCTGTTCACTCACTGTCACTGGAGGAAAACTTCTAGAGCATTTTCACAAGCCATACTGTGGACGTACCTTCACCAAAAGAACTGCAATGGTTCAAGAAGGTGAGGCACCACCACATTCTCAACGTCAATAAGAGATAAGCAATGACATTTAGTCTTGTCAGTGATTCCAATATCCTACAAATGAACATACCAAATATGGTAACTATTGGTAGAAATACTGTTCCTTAAAAGAAATTGTACCTGCACACCAAGGGTTGAACAGCACAACGAAATTTCCAAGATAGTACTGCATCTTCGGATTATAAAAATGCTGCAGTGTTAACCGATGGTAACCAATCTTGGCTTTCGGTGATGGTGATATGGTTAGGTGCAATTCACTGCTGGTGGACGAGGAAATAATGCCACTCCATCTCTTTGCATTTATTAAATCTGTTAATGGAACTTCTACTTTAGTTCCATTTGATTTCTGAGGTTCTGGACCTAAATCAAGACAAACACAGTTAAATGAGTGACAATAAGAACTTATTTTTAACCAAGATATCATATTGATCATATAATTTGATTCCCATCTTTGTTTTTTTTTAAAAATCTCCATGCTCTTGTATTTTCTTCAGCACCACAAACCTCCAAGATATGCCCTTACTTGAGAATTCCCTTCTTAAATTTTCTTCTTCACTTTCCTCTGTTCAAATGCTCCCTAAAAATTAAATTCTTTGAGCAGGTTTTTGGTCATCTGTCTAATATCTCATTATGTAGCTTAATATCAAACCTTGCTTTAGAAAGGCTCATGATAAACATCTTGGAATGTTTTATTATGTTGTACATGATTTGGAGATGCCGGTGTTGGACTGGGGTGTACAAAGTTAAAAATCACACAACACCAGATTATACTCCAACAGGTTTATTTGGGAGCACTAGCTTCCAGAGCACTGCTCCTTCATCAGGGAGCTGTGGAGCCTGATGAAGGAGCTACTCCAGAGCTACCTGATGAAGGAGCAGCGGTCCGAAAGCTAATGCTTCCAAATAAAACTGTTTAAAAATCACACAACACCAGGTTATACTCCAACAGGTTTATTTGGGAGCACTAGCTTCCAGAGCACTGCTCCTTCATCAGGGAACTGTGGAGCCTGATGAAGGAGCTACTCCAGAGCTACCTGATGAAGGAGCAGCGGTCCGAAAGCTAATGCTTCCAAATAAAACTGTTGGACTATAACCTGGTGTTGTGTGATTTTTAACTTTACTATTTTGAAGGTATTGCATAAATATTAATATTCTTGTTGTTATATTTTATGATAAATTGTCTTGCCTTAGGGGTTCAGATACTGGTTTCTAATTCAGACCTCAATATAGCACTGTAGTCCGCTTACGTTTCATTAGCTGCTTTTTTGTGATATATCCTCTATACCACTTTGGCATCAGTGCAAAAAGGTTCCTACATTGTATCAACTCTGTTGTATTAACCTAGAGTCAGGTCTCTCAACTTACTCTGAAGTGATGTTGTCAAATAAAAATTATTCTGGATTAGTGATGCTGGAAGAGCACAGCAGTTCAGGCAGCATCTGAGGAGCAGTAAAATCGACGTTTTGGGCATCTTCAGGAATACAGGCAGCGAGCTTGAACGTGGAGAGATATGTGAGAGGAGGGTAGGGGTGGGGAGAAAGTAGCATAGAGTACAATAGGTGAGTTGG
>NC_057729.1:12815073-12850076 GCF_004010195.1 Chiloscyllium plagiosum
ACTTATCTCTCCACGCTTCAGGCTCCCTGCCTGTATTCCTGATGAAGGGCTTTTGCCCGAAACGTCGATTTTACTGCGCCTCGGATGCTGCCTGAACTGCTGTGCTCTTCCAGCATCACTAATCCAGAATCTGGTTTCCAGCATCTGCAGTCATTGTTTTTACCTAAATAAAAATTATTGTTTAACTACTGCATGCCAATGGTGGCTAAAGCTGTTTTATTTGAAAGCATTTGTACATATGCAGGTGAAAAAAACTTGTGTGAGTATGAACTTAACAAATCATTCAGTAATTAA
The DNA here is from genome assembly GCF_004010195.1 of Chiloscyllium plagiosum. NCBI lineage: Eukaryota > Metazoa > Chordata > Chondrichthyes > Orectolobiformes > Hemiscylliidae > Chiloscyllium > Chiloscyllium plagiosum. Next base: position 12,815,368 of record NC_057729.1, read on the forward strand.
GAAAGTAAAGCACTCCCATCCTTATGTCTTACCAACAGAAGGTTAAAGTTTAAACATGCTTTCATCTTCTCGACATGAGCACAAAAATTCACGTGTCCAATACTGTAAAGTCTGGAATTAAGTACTGATTTATTAATTAGAAATGAAATTCACTATATTTGGCTCTTCAATTCTCCACATCTGATTTGTACTGAATATGTTGTTAAAAACTGCTCTAAAGTAATATTGTTTATACCTTGAATCTCCCTCAGGTGGCAGTCTCACACCATATTTATTCATGCTTTTCATTAAATAAGTCTGGATCCTCACAGATACTTTCTGCACCCACCATCAATAAGTTTTAAATATTTAGATAGTGCAGATATAGATCCTCCCATTTGAAATTCAAGCAAAGGGGCTCTGTATATATGTGTTCGCATATAAATGAATTCTTTGCCGGGAACAAAGAATAAGGTTTCAGCCAGAGAGGGTCTGTCAAATTGAGACCCAAATTGCAGCTACATGTCTCAAAATTCTAATGCTCTGTAAGTACACCTTACTGAGGAAAGTGAGAGACTTTGTCTCTCAGCACTGACATGACATCAATACACAAAACAAGCCATGGCATGACACAACCATGCTTGAATGACATTCGTTAAAGAAAGGATCAAGGTGCAAGGGCGGAGGAATAAAGGGGCTCTGGGAGGTAAATCCAGAGCATCCTTCATCAGGTGAAGTCTTGTCACTTCACCTAACGAAAAGCAGTGCTCCGAAAGCTGTGACTTCAAGTAAACATTTTGGGCTATAACTTGATGTCATGTGACTTCTGACCTAAGACAACCTTTACTGATCTGATATGCTCTTAACTCAATCTTGCTGTCTGTCCCCATTACCTTGATTCCTATGTCAATCAAAAACTTATTAAGTTCAATTGTGAACATAATCAATAAGCCAGCATCTACTGCTCTCTGCAGAAGAGAATTCCAAAGACTGATGACCCTCCTGGAGAAATAATCTCTTCTCATTTATATTTTGAATGAGCAATCTCTTGTTTTGAAAATCTTAGTTCTGGATTCCCTATGACGCATACATCCTGTCAAGCCACCTCGGAATTTGATTTGTTTCAGTATAATCAGCTCTCATTGTTCTAAATTCAAATCAAATGATCTGCTCGTAAGAAACCACCTTCATCCTAGGAGTCAGCATTGAATGGATTGCCTCAGGAAAATCCTTCTTCAAGAAAGAAAATTGAAACTGCACATAGTACTGTAGGTGTGTTCTCAAACAGCCTACAATGTTGGAACAAGACTTCCCACTTCTATATACCATCCTTCTTACTATAAAGGCAAACTTTCCATTTACCTTCTGAATTACTTGCTGTATCTGCATAAGTTGTTTTTCAATTGATATACAAGGACACTTAGATCCCACTTCACTGCAACATTCTGTGGACTCGTTCCATTTAAATAATATTCTGCTTTTTTATTCCTGCCAAAATAGGGAATGTCACACCTTCTCATATTATATACCATCTGTCAGATCTTTAACCATTCACCTAGCCTATCTGTATCCTTTTACAAATGCTTTATATCCTCTTCCCAACATTTTCATGACCTGTCTTCTTATAGTTAGCAAATGCAACACTGTTTGCACTTTCATACAGTAGATTAGAGATAGTTGAAGCCTCACTACCGATCCCAGCAGCTGTCCACAGTTTGCGAATCTTCTAATCATGTTCATCTATCACCCTAACATTGTTTGTTCTTATCATGTGTAGAACTTTATTTCTGTGGCATCTGATAATTAAGTAGAACCTGAAATGGTTAGCAGCAGGTTTTTGAATGAGTTTAAGCTGCCCAGGCTGTTTAGAAGAACATTGGAGTGATTGAGGCTGCAAATGATGAAATCATAAATAAGGGTTTCAGCAGCAGTGATCTGAAGTCTGGACAGAGGCTAAAGGAGGAAGGCTTTGTGGTGATGCAGGAGTTCACTGTGCTACCCAGGGTCAAATAAGATGCCAAAGTTACTATCAATTTGAAATGTGTATTGTCCAGGAAGAGGCATTCGCTCAGTGTCAAAGACAGTTTGTTGCAGAATGTGTGATAAAAGCAGTTTTGACTGGGCAACAATAGGAGAACTCAAACCTTATCCTTTTCATATATATATATATATTATGATTAAGCATTCATTAGCAGTGTTTTTTTTTAATTCCTGGCTACTTACCCATGTCAAAGACCATTTGCAACTTGTTGTTTTCCAGATTGAATCCATCCGTGAACTTCACCTTAATGTTGAAGCTTTGGCCCCTTCTGACAATCAGTCGCGTTTTGCTAATCTGGTCAGTCCTGTGCTCCTTGTTATTCTTCTCAAATTGAAAGTCAACTTCGCACTTGTCACTAATTGGTTCACAATCCTCAGCTGAAATAAAAAAGGAAATTTAGAGTTTTTGTACTATTAGTGTCAAAGACAGCAGTTGCACACGTTTGCTGAGCTCCCCTTCATGGTGACCTCATTATTTACAGAATAGCCACTTGAGACTGAGGAGGAAAAATAAAGTTCAATAAAAAAGCATCTTAAATTATTAATTTTATGTTAAGTGCATTTCTGTTTAATTAAATGTAATTGACACAATGAGTTTTTGGCATAATGCAAAAAATTTCATGGTGGCATCTGTGGGCCATCAGGGAGACTTTGGGAGAATTCTAAGCTGTGTAGTAAGTCCATGAATGTTTTTTTCCATTAACAGAATGATAATATCAAGCCAAGAAGATATTTTGCCGACCACACATAGGAGTAATATGGTAAGTATTCCAGTGCCAGTGAGTATACAGGCCTTACATCCCAATGACTGGCAGATGGTGTAAAACAATAGGTCCCATTGACCATTTGCGGCTGTCAAAATGTAACTTGCCTGTGCTTGCAATTTTCAGTAAAGTATGTCTACCATTAAATGTGATTTGGCAGTTGGAAATCGTTAACTAAATAATCCGGATGGTGCTAAGAGCTAGACTAGAAACTGATCGAAGATTATTAGCTGGGCTCACAAGGTGATTCATTTGCATGTGTTAAAAGTTACATGTATCTATTCTTAAATCCTGTTTTATGAAACCAAAAAGGAATGTGTACATACTTTGCACCATTTTCAAAAGAGATCATGGAGACAGCCAAACTTTGTCACATCTGATGCCAATGCCCTGTACAATCCGAATCTAGCTGCCTGATCTGAGGATTAAGATTGACAGTTAACTGTTCTCATTATATTTCCACTCAGTGATGGCCCACCAAATCAGTATCTTCTTCTCATGCTGTATAATATGGTGTTTCTTTTTGTTTCAAAGCTGTTTCTTGCATCCCAGTTCTGTTGAGTGCAAGATGAAAAGCTCAGCTTAGAATTCTAAACGCATTTCTGGCTGCCTCATCATAAGACGGATGTAGGAGCACTGGACAGGGTGCAGGGAAGATTTGCAAGAATGATAACAGAAATGCATGGATATGTACATCAGGATGGGTCAGCATCCCTTGAAAAAACAAGGTTGAATTGCGATCCAATCGAGGTCTTTAAAATAATGGCCTGAATTTTGCACTGTCTTAGGATGTAGCGTCTTAGTGTGGTAGGGTTGGGGATAGTGTAAGCAGTTGTAAAATTGGGCAGTGGTACCATACACTAGAAGGAAAACCAATAAAAGTTGTGAATGACAAATTCTGGTCCAAATCATCTTGTCTCCCTCAAAATGGAGATATAATAAGAAGATTGTACTACATTTTCTTTACTAGCTTTTCTTTCTGCCCATCCTCACAGTGGTTTTGACAGATGAAGAACCAGGTGGCCTGCTTATCCATGGGCCAATTAAGGTCCTTAGGTGCATGCTTAATGGCCATTTAATGACCATCTTCCTGCTACCTCTGCGATTGTTTGTATCATGGGGGAAGTGTGTGTTAAATAATCAGAAACCAAGTTAAACCATATGGTGGGGTAAGGATGGGTGTGCCTCCTTTTCAATCCCCTCAGCCCAATGGAGGCATCCTACAAGTTATTATCCCTTTCTCTTTCTTCCCCCTTTCATTTACCACATGCATATACAGGGCTAACTATCCTGTCCCAGTAAGATTCTGGACCCAGCTTGTTCCTGGATCCATGGCTCTTCTCATTGAAGGGACGGCCCATATTCCCAGCTATGCCTATTATCCTGGGACCACTGTGGGATCAAAAGAGATGCTGACTAGTTGGTTGCCAATATTAAACGACTGTGGTGTGATTACGCCAAGCAGGTCTAGGCTTCTTTAATTAAAAAAACTTTCTTCCAGCAGTGACTCCACCTCAGCATAAATTCAGCCTTGTGAAATGTTTCAATGGAGTGGAAACAGAATGGCACAGTGTTAGTGACCTTCCTTTGGCTCAGAGGACTGGGTCCCATGTCCTCCTAAAGTGTGTTGTAAAATTGAGTGGGTTTGTGGTTCAATGGAAGTGCATCTGATTACACGTCAGAAGGTTGTGTGATAAAATCACAGCAATCTCATCACTGTGGGGTCCTTACATCTGCCCAGGTTCAAATCCCACTTTACCTGGTGGTGTGTCCTAAAATCTTGGTTAAAAATAATTTATAGAATGGTATAGAGTAACATTTCCCATGGTGGGGAGAGACATAACCATAGGCGAAAGTGAGGACTGCAGATGCTGGAGATTAGAGTCAAGATTAGAGTGGTGCTGGAAAAGCACAGCAGAACAGGCAGCATCCGAGGAGCAGGAAAATCAATGTTTTGGGCAGGAGCCCTCCATCAGGAATGAGGCAGTGAGAAGGAATAGATGGTTTAAGTAGTAGAGTTAGGTTGGTTAAAAAAAAGAGTGGAGAATAAAGTGTAGCCTAAACACTGGCATGGAGTTTTGAGCTGCATGGCTTGTCTCTGTGCTGTTTATCCTCTGTGACTCTATGTAACTCTCAAGCTTACTACAACTATTCAGGTTAAATTAACTTCTACAGTGTCTTCTACATTTGAGACATTCTATTTTACATTTTCCATCCAGTTTTCACTTCTCCCTTCCTGAAGATGCAAACAAGAGTGCAATTTGATCTGAAAGGGTGTTTTCTTCTTAAAGTTTACCCATGAATTTTCTTGATAAACTGTGATCGTGCATCACAGTTAAGAATTTTTCCACAGATCTTCTACACCCCCAGGACATCTGAGCAAATCTAGACATTCCAATGCAGGTCACTGGATGGCACTACGTATAGAGAACTTCTGATTTATTTCCTGTTTCGCCGCTCAATAGCACCAAAGTCAGTTGCAGTCTCTTCACCACTTCCCTGGCTAAGATCAACAGATTCAGCCTGAGATCAATCCTGCAAGCTTCCTTTATTTCAGTACAAAACACTTTATGGTAGGCTTAACGCAACCTGATTTAATCAACTCTTGATAAAAGACATAAGTTAATAACAGTACTATTGCAATTGAATACATTATTTGTCCATACTTAATCACACTGTAAACAATTTGAGTATTTCAACTTGCTTCATTGGCTGTGAAGTGTTTTGGAATGTGCTGATATTGAGGAAGGCACAATAAAAAGACAAGATGTTTGTCATAAGTAATGACTTTGGAGCAATAACTCGTATTGGAATGGGTTATTGGTGGAACTTTTTTCTCTTGGTGAGTAGCTTGGATAAGGTAACATGCTAAATGTATTTATGCTTTGAATATCACCCTTTGCTGCACTATAAAAGTTAATAAAACTCCATAAAATGGATATGTTTACGACAAATAGGAGTTGTTGACACAGTGACTGATGGAGAGTAAGATGGTATAGAGATTTCTTTACATTGATGTGTGTCTTTGAAGTGTGACATCAGCTATGGAGCAAAGTGTACAGTTGGGAATTCCCTTCATATCTAAGTACTCAGGGTTGGAGCAAGTGAATTGGTGTCCCACTCCTTCAGCAGTGTGATATTTAAATCTATGGTGACATATTCATGTGCTTATTGATATAAATCAGAAGTTTCCAAATATATTCAGTTCAAATTTGATATTCCTTAAAATGCAGATCAGTTCAGTTTCTTCCAAAATAGTAGATGAAACATTTAGATTACTCACTATATCTTTAATAACAGATTAGGCTTATAATGTACAATCCATACCAAACATTGTCTGATACACACTGCCTGAGAGGTTTCCACCTTAGGCTGTGTCCTTTCCCGATTCAACATTTGCAATAGACACCCTAGACTTTATGGCCTCCTGGATGTTCTTGCACTGTTCTAACAGACCACACTTAGTTACAAACAATGATATGCTATGGAATACCTGCAAGCTTTTGTTGAAGCATAAATGATTTTCAACTGAGCTCATGGTTCTCCAACCACAGGTAAAGTTTACCCCAATGTGTATTTCTGGGGAGCTGCTCACACAGCAGAATCTTATGTCATAGAGCTGCTCAGAATAAACCTTGGCAATAAAGCTACATCTCTTTCCAGATCTTCTTTGCAAAGGAACATTTCAGAAAGAGGTGGACAATGGTTTCTTTCCCATTACAGAGGTCTGAGGGCAACATGCAGTAATGCTGAGCCCTGAGGTGCTTATAAGAGTGTGTCCTACCCACTACCATCTTGCTTGCATGACAGGCTTCTTCATGAACCACCCAATCACTAGCTCTTTCTTCCCTCAGTGTCTCAAAGATGTTACATGCACACCTATGGATGTGATCAAGACTTCTATCTGGATAATGGTTTCACAAGCATTAGGTGATGCAACACCTTCCTTTGGATTGGAGTGTTCTGTGGTAAACTGGCAACAATTGGAACAGATACAAATCCTCCTTCCTTCCCCCATAACCCTTAACAGTGGCCTTGATGATCTTGTAGCTCAAGGGGAGTGGTGGGGGTAATTTTTAACAGGAGTCACAATGGCACTGTTGAGTATAAGCTCTTGCTCAGCAGGACATTTGCCCCCAAGGGGATTCCAGAGGATTTCCCAACGATGGCCTCGGAATGTTTTGGTTGATATGTGATCCATTGAGCCTTCCTAAAAGGGAGGCAGGTGTTTTGTCAGTTTTCCAGCTGGCACAACAGATCGTAGATGACAGGAAAAAGATGCCAGTTCATGATTTTTGCACACCAAGAGTCTATTCAACTGCACAGGAAGGTTGCCAACATGCTGCGGACTTCATTGGCAACATTGAGCTTCCCTTTATTTAGACATTTCTACAAAATATTTCACATGTGCTTCAACGCAAAAGCAGTAGCCCAAAGGCTGACTGAACAGACCGAGGCCAAGTAATATAAAAGCCTCCCCTACAGAACAGTGTCCTAGACCACCTGATTCACACTTCCTAGGTGAGTGCAATTCTATTGTGTAAAGGGTTTAAACAGTGCTGTCCAAGGCTGGGTCTGCTGAATACCATTAAGAAGTGATACACTTTCCCACTCTCTGCCAAAAGTAAGTAGACTTAGTTTTGCATTCTGCTGTAGTTACCTGCTACGCATTTAAAATTTCACATCAGGTATTTCAGGATATAAGAATGTGCATTTAAAAAAAAGCATCAGAATACATTATCCACATTCAATCTCTCGGCTTCCGACTGAATTCTAAAAGATACCAAAGAAAGAGGGAAAGAAATTCCTATATCAGACAGGGAGAATACAATCAGAAGCTAACAATTGTGTATACCTTTCTCAAAGCACTACTCTTCTACTAAGCCACAAAATACTTCATCTACAGACATTAAAGCAAAACCATTTACAAAGAATAAGCAAAAAGAGACCAAAGCAAAGTCAGTGGAAGTGATTCTTCAAGATTTAGAACTTTGAACTTACATGTCGACATGTTGTTTATGATGTTGCTTTCAACTAAATGATTTTTCAAAAAAACCCACTTCCTTGGTGAGCTATATGATCAGCAGACAGCGTCTGCTTACCGATCCAAAGCATATGTTTACGGCAACAGTCTGTGTCTATTTGTAGCCTCAGTAACAAATTGCCACACCTCTGTGGGACTTGTCATGATTAAAAAGGGCATGGCACTGTTCAAAAATTCAAAATCATAATTTGCTTGATTGCCATACAATGATGTAAATTTCTTCAAGGGCGATCCATTGCACAATATTTCAATGAGAAATAAGGGAATTAGAATTAGAATATCACTACAGATCCACTACTCCTTTCCTCTTTAACAAGAAATGTACAGTGTTTTTTACCTAGAGGGACTGCTTTTTTATAAAGTAGGCATGTCATTCATGATATGATTTTTTTGCCTTTAAATTTCTTGACAAATTAAATAACCAGTCCCAACTATTACAGCATTATTCTCACCTAAATAGGATTAGCTACATGGGCTTCTGACTGGTATTTCCAGATCTTAGCATTTAGTTTGTCTACCTTCCTGAAGACTAGAAAGGGAAGAAAAAGATGTATTTTCATCAACTCAAGACATCTCAAAGCATCTTACCGCAAATAAAATTCTTTTGATGTGCAATCAGAGTTACCTTGTAGAAAACATGGAAATTTATTTTAATAGAACAAGTCAGGTATCCTTTATTCACACATACAAGAACCAAAAAGACCTGAAAACCGAAAGTCTTTTTGAAAGTGTATCCGAACGGACCCAAACAGATTATAGACATGATCACTCCAACGCCTTTAAAAAAAAACGTTTTTTGACCCGACTGGGCCAAAAGGTGAAGATTATTTCCAAAGGCCTTGGTTGAACAAAGTCTTTTTCCAAAGGACCTGAATGGATCCAAACAGACCCAATGGACCTATATCCAAAAATCAGAAATATCCATGTGTGAAAGTCAATTTGGCCTGATGTTTTTAGACTAACTATTCCCACAACTATTTATTTCTCACTGCGTAACATGCTTTTAAATGATCACGGGAAGCAATGCGATATTGTATGATTTTACTCTCTTTTGTGAGCTGGTGGCAAGATGAAGCCATTGTAAGTAGTCTCTGTGAATATTCTTTAGCAGAAAAATGAAATGAAGAATGTTAAATGGCGGTAGCAAGTGAAGGAAAAATATGGAAAGTCTCTGCAATTACTGAAAAGTTTTGAGGAATGGCAGATCCAAATCAAGCAGAAGCATGACTCAGTGGATGCTGAAGTTTGACAAGGAATGACACTACATCTTTCAAAATTGAGCACTGAACGTGTTAATACATGATTTTATGCAATAGGTGATTGGACAAATGATAACCTAGTCAGCCAAAGGATTGATGAGGAGCAAGTTATGTACAAGGAAATCATTAATGCACTTGATGCCAATTTTTATCTGTGAAAAAATATCATCCCAAGTGGGTTAAATGTAAGAAGCATAACCAGTGACAAGTGCAATATATTAATATTTTTATCAATGATTTGTACAAACTTACAAAGAACTGAGTATTACAGTTTCAAAGTGTAACTAACCAAGGACAGATATGTTGTTGGCACTTCAGATGAAGCATTGTCTGATAATTTACAGCTGAGGAATCACTGTTAACATTAACATAGATAATTGAATCGAACATCAAGCTGATGTCAGGCAGTTAAATTGATCAGAGTTGCAAGCTGATAGGGTGAACCATACTTCAAAAATATCTGACTCAATTTGGTATGTTACCTTTAAACACAGGGAGGTGGCTATGCAACTATATGGGAGAGAGGAAGAGTGGGCTCCAAGTATCCCAGCTAACTGTTACTGATGTGCCAGGATATGGCACAGGAATGAAGATTGTCCTGACAATGAGATAGCTAATTCCAGGTAGAGATGAATTTATTATGCACTGACGCTTGTAAAGTGCAGTTAAAAATAATTTTTGACCAGTTAGACTTGCCGCTTAATTACAGCTCCCAGTATTAATCCCTTGAGTTTTAGTGTGATACTAAAAGTAAAATCACAATGTGCAACCAGATAATAGGACTGTTCCTTTACTGGAGGTAATTTAACCTGAGGATACCACAACTTAGGCAACAGGAAAAATCAAGAATGACAGTCTGTCATGGCTACTTCAACCACTCCAGGAATTGAACCAATACTTTTGGTAACATGCTATGTTGTAAACCAGCTGACCAGCCAATTGAGCTAACCAACTGCTGTATTCCTTTAGTGGAGAAAGCACATAGAAGTGCAGTGGTAGAGTTCCTACCACTAGCCCTGCAGACTCAGATTCAAGTCCCACCTACTCCAGAGTTATGTTTGAACAAATAGATGCTTTTAAAAAAGGAAATCACATGCATAGTATGAGTGGTGTGAATCCCTGATTTTTCAACCAAAAAAAGCCAAATCTATTCCAGCATCACCAACATGCTGAAACCAGCAAAGAAATTTGTAGCTTTTGTCTTCCTTTCTTTGCTCTTTGAATTAAATTGAATGAAATGAAAATCTGGAATTCTACCAGCAACACAGCTCACATTCTGTATTGGTGTGATTGCACTGTGTTGATTTAATAATTGGGAAATCATTGTGGGAGTGGACATGACATCATCCTTGTGAACTGAAATCTTTCATCAAGTTTTGTCCTTGTTTTAAGCAAATTAGAACCCCACATGCAATGTAAGCAAAATGAAAATTTTCCCTCCTCCGTTTTCACTCTAAATGATTGATGACTCAATTGAATGTCATTTTTTTTGTTTAGTTAGTGCTGACATTAGAAACAGATTTCAATATTGAATGATTCTTAGGAAATGTATAGGTGCAAGGTTTACATAAACTGATGTCAAATCATCCATCTGAATTCACACAGCAGTTTGATATCTTTTCCATGTCTAACCACGCATTGATTCATTCAGTGCCTAATGATTTCAGCAAAGCAATTGGAAAATAACAATGGGGAGGTGGGGTGTATCTGATAGGGTAGATAAAGAGAAACTATTGGTGGAACTTAACCAAGATTTTTGGAGTGGGCATTATGGTAGTGGGGCTGGGAGAATTGGACAGCAGTATCTACATCACATTCCCAGCATCAAGAAACCTATTCCCAATTAAGTTAAGGTAGAGTGGGTCTAATGTGGGAATACTGCATGCCAGCAATGAGACTGAGTACATTGATCAATTGACAAAAGATCCAAGTAATCCCAATTATCCCTCAACCCACTGCACTTTAATGGTTGCTCAGAAATTAAATGTGAGCTGTATGATGGCCCATCCCTCACAGAGGCTACCCAGAAAACCTTGCCTTTGATCGATTGGCCAAGTACCAGGAACAGGAAACACTGGAAGCTATCCCCTGCCCTTTTAACCAGCCATCTAGTTCCACCAGCCCTCAACCCATGATCCCCTATCCCACTTTATCTCATCACTGACGTAGAGTTATTTGCTGATTCAGGGCTTTTAGTGAGTGTACTGCCACCGCTCTGATGGTACCATAGCAATAATCTATTGTTGGCCTCTGATTGGCCAAACAGTTCTTGGCAGGCAGGACTGTTGTCCCTAGGTCCTCACTCCCAGGTAAAATCTGAAGGTGACCAAATAAGTGCCTGGTGGACACATAGTTACATTGGGCCTCCCCCAAGGCAAGAGGCATTCCCCATTATTTGGAGAACCCCGTGGGGCAAGATTGTAACTGCACCCATTAAATCCCACTCTATTTCTGCTCTTCAGTACATCAAGGATTAAGGGATTTATTCATTCAAACAAACAGGTGCCATTAAACTACATACAGAACAAATCTAAAATTAAATTGAATCAATGGACTCAATCTTAGAAGGGTCTGATGACATGAGTTATGGCAAGATATCTGGCAGAATCTATAACAAATCCAACAACGTTCTTCTCAAAGTTGAAATAATCTTACACCTTTTAAGCTTTTGTCAAATGGCCAAGTGAAATTTGGGAAGCAGCAATTTGCCAATTGATAATGATTAATGTTTCTCAATGTCTTTGTTGACAGCTCCACTCAGCTCATTAATACTCTGATTCTAACCTTACTAAACTCACCAAACATCCAGAGATCAAGGAAACTAGAGCAGGTTCGTAATAAATCGAGCTCACTGCTCACTCCAAATGACCTCCATATTGGACACCGGGCACAAGAGTCTCAGGGTAAACTCTGCGCCTCAGACACACAGGCATTTGCATCTGACATGGACCAACATCTAAGTTCTCTCATACTACTTATAATCTACTTATAAAATAGCTCCGCACTTCAACAGTGCACCTTCAATGGGGAGGTGATCACTGGACTGGTAATCCAAAGATGTAGGTATTGTTCCAGGGACCCGGGTTCAAATCGTGCTCATAACAGGTGGTAGAATTTGAATTCAATAAAAGTCTGAAATTAAGAATCTAATGATGATCATCAATCTGTCATTGATTGCCAAGGTAAAAAAGATCTGGTTCATTACTGGCCTTTAGGGTAAGAAATTGCCATCCTCACCTGGTTTGTGACTCCAGACCCACAGCAGCACGATTGACTCCTATCCTGCCCTCTGGGTGATTAGGGTGGCTAATAAATGCTGGCCTAACCAGTGTTGCCCCAATCCTGTGAATGACCTATTTAAAAACCTAACTTTGTAATGCTGCTGCAAGGACGTTGTGTGCTCAGGGACACACTAAGGGGGTACAGTAGTTTAGCACCAGGGATTCAATTCCACCCTTGGGTGACTCTGTGTGAAGTTTGCACGTTCTCCGCCTGTCTGTGTGGGTTTCCTCTGGGTGCTCTGCTTTCCTCTCACTGTCCAGGGATGTGCAGTTTAGGTGGATTGGCCAAGGAATCTCAGGGTTTCAAAGATAGGATAGGGGGGTGGGTTGGGATAGGATGCTCTTTGGAGGGTTGGTGTGGACTCAATGGGCTGAATGGCCTGTTTCCACACTGTCAGGATTCTATGGAGATAAGTACAGCCAGCTCATGAACTGGACCAGGCTGCATCCCTGGCCCTTCACTTGTTGTCATAGCCCTCACACACTCTGATTATACCTAGATGCTCACAGCATCCCTGCCTTAGCCTTGTCTTAAATTTTTATGCACAATTCCCCCTTAGCCAGAGATGCCAGGCACATATTATTGCTGTCATGCCATGCCATTTAGCACAAACACAAAGTGAGGAAGCTTGTCATTATTGTCAGCTGGCCTCAGACAAGCCAATTGGCTGATAGCTTCACCTAGAGAATCCTGGCCTAACGTAAGATTAGGCTGACATGCCTTAACTGGTTCTTTCCTATCTCATCAAAATATACACAAGAAGATACATGTGCTTTCATATAATGTAAGTTTATTAGCTTAAATTGCTTAGTATATACAGATTGGACCTAATTATGAGCATATCCCATTTTAGATATATTGAAACTAATTATTGGCTTAAACGTCTTAGATCATATTCAAATAAGTGAGTTTCACCACCTTTCGCTTGCCCAGAACCCCTCGCAGTGGTTGGAGCTTGAAGCTCAATATTCATTTTCACAGCACTCATCAAACTGGTGAAGTCCAACAAATTGTGAAAAGCCCCTTAATGATATACTGCATTTGATGTTACATTTTGAATTACCTCTTCTGAGTACTTTACCCACAACATTCCTCTGTACTTGGTAGTCAAAAGCAAGTCTAAGTTTTGCTGCAAAACAGCCTGTTCTCACACCCAGGCCACCTTCTTGCTAAACAGCCAGTTCTCACACATTTTCCCACTCTCCAGCAATTGCTTTCTGCTCTGTCCAATGAACCCTTATTGATCTGGTTTGGAGGTGTCATTTTTGGTATCATGCACTACACACTGCATTACAAGGATACCTTCTGTTATCAGCCCAGGGACTGCTCTGGGCAATCAGAGTCAGGACTGTCTTCTCTTAAGGGGTGAGGAGCCAAATACTTGGCAGCACACCATCAATCCTGACCCTGTCTGCCTTATTGTGTGCTGTTTTCTTCATGGAATGAGAAAAAGGCAGGTATTACAGAAGTTAGTGCAGGTGGGGAGGTGTCCAGAGTGAGTGAGTGGGCAGTGCAGAGGGTTAGCATAGAGTTAGCAGTAGCACGTGTTGGGGTGGGAACTCCTGTGAAGATGTTCTGGAACTGAGACAAATGACCTCCAACTACTATTTTTCTTCATGTTGGGTAGGACTCCATCCAGTGTAGAACTCACCCACCCTCACCGCACAGAATCCCATTCTCTCCCACCTTACTGGGTTTTCTTCGTGCTACACTCAGGCAAATGCAGATGATGACGGCCTCCTCCTGCAGTCTTCTGGGAGCAACCTCTCTCCTTTCTCTCACAGTGACCAGCTTCAGAACCAAGTCGGCATCAACAAAGGGAGGAAGCTGTTGAGCCATGAATTCCAGACTTCTGCTCACCTGTGACACCTTATATCCCCCTGTGCTTTGAACAACTTTGGCACAATCAACACATTTCTTCCTTTTGAAAATTTGCAGCCTCTATAATGGCTACCTTGAGAAGGCTAAATCAATCCTGCACACTTCATCTATCCATTTCTATTCCCAACTCACTTGTTCTAATGGACAAAGAATGGACAATTAAAGACTTGCCAAGTGAGAAATCAAAACTTCAAGCAATTTCCCAGTGGAGGTGGTTTTCTGATCTAAAAATAGACCACTGTTCTTTTTCCCTCTTTGACTGTTTCTCTTTCTACAGATGCTGCCTGACCAACACAGAATTTGGACCATTTTCTGTCTTTAATTCCAGTGTTTGTGGTAGCTGTGGAAAGCAACAGACATGGTGATGAAAGGGTAACAACAAATAAACATGGAGCAAAATCAAACAGCAGGCACTTCTGCGTAACCTGATTCTCATCATACTCTGACATTTAATGTAGGTGCGACAGGTAGGAAAATAAGACAATCACATCAAGCAACCTCCATTGCTGAGAAAGTATGAATAAATTTAGTCAGTTCTATCAAATAAACTAACATAACAGCTAACTCCATGCATCAGCAATATTCCAACATGAAGCAACACGCAGTCCATTATCTCCAGTGCCTCCGTAGATCCTCATTTGAGCCACTGCCAAGTATATTGAGTGTTTTTGTAGACTCAGCACTGATCTCTAAAACATACCACAACTTGCCTCTTTCCATTTCAATCCAGCTACCATATATATACAAATGCACTTTGCTTTCTCTGCTCCAGCCAATTTTCAGGTTAGTTCAGAGGCGTGTTGCCTAGGCCAGAATTTCTAACTTTATGAAGCATTCTCTCATTCGAAGACATCGAAAGAATCATTGAAATACAGCAACATCCTCTGATCCCATGAAGTTTACTATCTCTTCAAATACCTCAAAGAACTTACCATGAGATTTCCCAGGAGAAAGTGAGGACTGCAGATGCTGGAGGTCAAAGTCGAAGAATGTGGTGCTTGAAAAGCACAGCTGGTCAGGCAGCATCTGAAAAGCATTTCGGGTATAAGCTCGATTCCTGATGAAGAGCTTATGCTCGAACCATTGACTCTCCTGCCTCTCGGATGTTGCCTGACTGGCTGTGCTTTTCCAACACCACAATCTTCAACATGTGAGTTCACTTGTAGTTGTACAGTTTCTTCAGATGGTAATTATTTTACTTTAAGGACACTTTCCAGTAATTTCCCCTCAATAAATGCTATGTTGATGATGCCTAACATCTTTATTTACCTCCTTTTTAAATATATCTTCTTCCATTTTGCTCCTTCCTCAAATGCAAGGCAGATTTCTGCCACCAAGCAGCAAGTCACATTGTTGTCAGGGATGAGAACTGCAGCCTTTGCATCATTAGGTAATAGGTCCTGGGGTGTCGTTTTCTCACTGGTGACAGCCAATTAGCAGAGGGAAAACTATTCATAGAGGTGGTCTTCTGATCTAAAAAGATCACTGTTCTTTGACCTATTTCTCTCTCCACAGATGCTGCCTGACCAACATCAAATTTGGACCAGTTTCTATCTTTAATTCCAACGGTTGTGGCAGCTGCTTTCAAAATTACATGTAAGAAAGCAACAGACAAGGTGATGAAAGGGTTATAGCAAATGTATGAAAGCAGAATCAAACACTAGGCACTTTTGTGTAATCTGATCTTCAACATACTCTGACATTTAATGTAGGTGTGACGGATAGGAAACTGGTAATCACATCAAGCAATCTCCGGGGCCACTGACCTTCCATTAAGGAGTAAACCTGACCCAGCCCTCCGTGTACTCTTCTGGTCCTGTTAGAATTTTGTAAGTGTCCAGGAAATGACCACTTAATTTTCTCAACACCAGTGAATATAGTCCTAATTAATTCAATTGCTCTTCATATATCAGTCCTGCCATCCTAGAAGTAAGTCTGGTAAACCTTCATTTCATTCGTCCTTAGTCAGGATACCCTTCCTCAGATCAGGGTCAAAGAGTGTGGTGCTGGAAAAGCACAGCCAGTCAGTCAGCATCTGAGGAGCAGGAGAGTCGATGTTTGGAGCATAAGCTCTTTATCAGCTTAAGCTCGAAACGTTGACTCTCCTGCTCCTCGGATGCTGCCTGACTGGCTGTGCTTTTCCAGCAGCCGACTCTGCTCGCCAGCATTTGCAGTCCTCACTTCCTCAGATGAGACCAAAACTACATGCAATTTTCCAGGTGTGGTCCCACCAAGACTCTATACAAGAATCTTGTTGCAACTCAACCCTCCTCCTGTGCTTGAATTCTCTTGCTATGAAGGCCAACATAGCATTTGCTTTCTCCACCACCTGCTGCACATGCATGCTTACTTTCAGAACCTGGTGTACAAGGACATTCAGGTCTTGTTGCAACTTCCTTTTCTCCAAACTATCGCCATTCAAATAATAACCTGTATGTCTGTTTTGTTACCAAAGTAGATAACCTCACACTTATCCATAGTCTACTACATCTGCCATGCTTTTGCCCACTCGGTCAACTTGTCCAAATCAAGCTGAAGCATCACCTCACATCCTCCTCACACGCTCACCCTCCCACCCAGCTTTGTGTCATCTACAAACTTGGAGATATTACTTTTGCAAATAACCCAGAGATATTAACATGGCACGGCCGCAAGAAAATAATGGCTCTCTTTCCAAAACTTTCTCATTCATGTCAATAGCCCTCATACCTCCTAGAAGGAAGGGAAAATGCAACTCTCTGACTGTGTGCCTAAGTTTTTTCTGAACGGCATCCACTGTAACATATAGTCAGGTTGACATTCTTGGAGAATACAGTGTCCCTTCACCACTCACTCTCTTCCAAAAATAGTCTTCCACTATTTCCCAAGATCCTTTATAAAGGTCCAGACATGGTCAAATCTTTAGTGTCCGTGTTATTTCCCAAGCCTATATCACAGGTATGGAACACTTGCACTGACCAGACAGCAGAATGCTTCTTCTCCTCATTTGGTATGCCAGAAGATCCCAGGCTGGATAATAGAAAGTTCCAAATCTCTACTCCAGCTACACAGGCTCTGATGAGGCAATCTGAGAGCTTAACTTGTAACAGTTAGTCATAGAATCCCTATACTGTGGAAGCAGCCCACCTGCCTATCCCTGTACCCCTGCAATCCTCCTAGCTTGCACACTATGGTCAATTTAGCATGACCAATCCACCTGACCTGCACATCTTTTGGACTGTGGGAAGAAACCAAAACAAACCCACACAGACACGGGGAGAATGTGCAGACGCCACACAGACAGATGCCCACAGGTCAAATTGAATCCAGGTCCCTGGCACTCTGAAGCAGCAGTGCCAACCATTGATGACACTGCATGATGACACTGAAAGTGGGGATTCAATCCTCAGACTGACTCTTGGGATCTGCCTCTATTACTTTTTCACTCTGTGATACTGTGGCATCATGGAGCTTGATTAGCAACACTGGGCTATCCAGTACACTAAATATTGTGTTGTGAGGGCTCACTACTACAGGTGGAGACTGCCAGGTAAATCAAGTACATTAAATGTAGATAGAGAGATTCACCAAACCATAATTTAGGGTGTTTGCTGTTGTTCATTTGATACCATCCTACCTCTGATTCATACATGTTGAAATGCACTCCAGGAGTTCAGCACAAAAGACAATGCTTTCAGCTCAGAGCAGTACTGAGGGAGTGTTGCATTATGAGAGATGTTGATTTTCAAATACGTTGGTAAACCAAGATCCTGTCTCCCCTTTCAAGATGCATAATATTCCATGACATCATTTCAGGTGATGGGTCTAATTCCAGATAAAGAAGGTGATTTACATTTAGAGGCCTAGAATGCAGAATGAAAATTTGTGTCAGTGTGCACTAAAAAAAGGAAATGCTGACGAAATATTGGTAGAAGCAGAGCTGGTTGAGATAATGGATGAAAATTGAGAGGCAGCAGGTACTGGAAAGTCTGGCTATGCTCAGAGTAGATAAGTAACTGTCTGGACGGCTTGTATCCCCGGTTGTTAAATCCCAAAAGAGGTGATTGAAGAGACAAGCTGTAATCTTCCAATCTCCTCTAGATTCAGGAGTGGTGCTGGAGGCTTAAGTGTGACAAATCTGATATCCAAATCAAGAAAGATTATCTGCAAATCTAAGATCATAAGAAATAGAGAGGGGAGTAGGCTATTTGGTACCTCAAACTTGCTTTGCCATTCAATAGAATCATGGTTGATCCGATAGTCCTTATATCCAATTTCCTGCCTTTCTCTTTAACCTTTGATTCCTGTAATCTTCAAGGATCCACCTTTCTCAGCCTTAAATATACACAAGAATCATAGAATCACTATAAAGTCCCTACAGTGTGGAAACAAGCCCTTCGATCCAACAAGTTCACAACAACCCTCCAAAGAGTAACCCACCCAGACCCATTCCCATACTCTAATACTCTGCATTTACCCCTGACTTATGTACCTAACCTACACATCCCTGAACACTATCGACAATTTTAGCATGACCAATTCACCTAACCTGACGTCTTTGGACTCTGGGAGGAAATTAGAGCACCCGGAGGAAACCCACACAGTCACGGGGAGAATGTTCAAATTCCACTCAGAGAGTCACCCGAGGCTCTCTGGGCGATGAGGTCTAAAGACTGACCACCCTCTAAGAGAAGAAATTCCTACTCACCTCAACCTTAAATTGGTTTATTCTGAGACTGTGCCCTTTGGTCCTAGACTCTCCCATGACAGGAAGCATCCTCTCAACATTTACTCTAGTGGGCGGCACGGTGGCACAGTGGTTAGCACTGCTACCTCACAGCACCTGAGACCCGGGTTCAATTCCCGCCTCAGGCGACTGACTGTGTGGAGTTTGCACATTCTCCCCGTGTCTGCGTGGGTTTCCTCCGGGTGCTCCGGTTTCCTCCCACAGTCCAAAGATGTGCAGGTCAGGTGAATTGGCCGTGCTAAATTGCCCGTAGTGTTAGTTAAGGGGTAAATGTAGGGGTATGGGTGGGTTGCGCTTCGGCGGGTCGGTGTGGACTTGTTGGGCCGAAGGGCCTGTTTCCACACTGTAAGTAATCTAATCTAATCTAATCTAAAGCCCCTTAAGAATCCTATATGTTTCTATGAAATCACCTCTCATTCTCCTAAACTCCAGTGATGGGCTGGAGACTTGGGAAAAGACTAGCAGATGGAGTTCAATTCAGACAAATGTAAGGTAATGCATTTTGGAAGAACATGCAGGAGGAAAGTATATAGGAAATGGTAGAATCCAGAGGCTTCAGTATCCAGAGGCTTCTCGGCACACAGATCCACAGTTCCCTGAAAGTGGCAACACTTAGATAATAGATAAGGTGGTCAAGGAGACAAATGGCTTGCTTCCCATCATTGGTCAGGGCATAGAGTATAGAAATTGGTAAGTTGTGTTGCAGCTGTATAGAACTTTAATTAGGAAATGTTTGGAATATTATGTACAGTTCTGGTTGCCACATTATCAGAAGGATGTGGAGGGTTTGGAGAGGGTACAGAAACTGTTCACCAGGTTGTTGCCTGGTTTGAAAGTATTAGCTATGAGGAGAGATTATTGGACAGAATTGGTTTATTTTCACTTGAATGTCAAAGAATGAGGGATGATCTGATAGAAGTTTACAAAATTATGAGAGGCATGGATTGAAAGAATCATCAGAAACGTTTTCCCAGGGTAGAAATATCAAATACTCAGGGATAATTCGGGGATAGATATAAGATAAAAGGGCCAAGTTGATGTGATGAAGTTTGGATGAGTGACAACAAGTAAAGATGTTGCTGACAGTTTACACCATGAGAAAGATAGACTGTCAGAACGGGAAGGTCAGGCAGCATCCAGGGAGTAGGGCAGTCGACATTTCAGGCAAAAGCTCTTCATCATGAATGAGAGCATTAGCCTGCAACCTCGACTCTCCTGCTCCTCGGATTCTGCCTGACCTGATATGCTTTTCCAGCACCACAGTCTCGACTCCAATCTCCAGCATCTGCAATCCTCACTTTCGCTTATCAGAATGGGCAGACAAGTGGCAGGTAGAATTTAATACAGAGAAATGTGAGGTGATGCATTTGACTGAGAGACAATGAAAGGCAGTGTAGAATTAATGGCAAAGTTCTAAAGAGTGTTAAGGACAGAAGGACCTGGAGCTGCTTAGATCTTTGAAGATGGCAGAACAAATTCACACAGTGAATGATTGAATCATTGAATCCCTACAGTGTGGAGGCAGGCACTCAAATCCACACTGACCCTCTGAAGACCATCACACCCAGACCCATCCCACCCTCATCCTGTCCCTATAATCTTACATTCCCCATGGTCAATCCACCTAACCTGTACACCTTTGGACTGTGGCAAAAATTTCCTAATGAAGGGCTTATGCCTGAAACATCCGATTCTCCTGCTCTTCAGATGCTGCCTGACCAGCTGTGCTTTTCCAGCACCACACTCTTCGACTGTGGCAAAAGTAACTAGAGCACCCGGAAGAAACTCACGCAATCACAGGGAGAATGTGCAAGCTCCTCACAAACTGTCGCCCAAGGCTGGGAACAAACCCAGGTCCCTGGCATTGTGAGGCAACAGTGTTAACCACTGAGCCACCGTGCGACCCTAAAATGGACAGGCAATTGAAGGAAAAAGTTGTTGCAGCACCATGGCATTAGAGGGAAGGAATGAAATGTGACTCGGTTGCTGTCCAGAGAGACAGCACAAGTATGAAGGACTGAGTAATCTGTTCCTGTGTTGTAAATTACTCCATAATGCTTTCCTGTGGGAAAGGCTGCAATGCACATTCTCCCTGTCATAAGCATAACTTTTATTTTTCTGAACTGTGGACGAAAAAGTGGGAAAAGATACTGTTTTAAACCAAAGGAAGAAAATGTTTTAGTTAAAAAAGGTACTCATTGTAAATTTTGTCTACAATGTTGCCATGTTCAGGCAGTGGGGTAAGATGTTACACAACCTAGTTCGATGGGTGTGTCAGGGACAGGTTTCCAAGTGACAGACATTTGTTTGTTTTTCAGTCTGGGCCAGTCATGTGAATTCCAGCTGACTTGATATATCAACAACTTCTTAACAGGTTCCTCAGCAGGTGGCTATAACTTAGTGTTCAAACATTATGGTGCAGACCTCCAGCCTGTAAAGGAGAAAATATCTCTCTCTTCCTTCTGTAAGGGAAAATCTGAAGTTGCTAGTTGCTCTCTGTCTCTCTCCCTCTCTCTCTCTGTCTCTGTCTCTCTTTCGACATACTGAATTGCTGAATTCTCAATCGATAGATGAAAAGCTGAGAATTGGGTCACCACGACCTCTTATCCTCATCAAAGAGTTAAAAAGAACCGGAAGGAACTGAAGAAAAAACATCTCATTAATTCTTGCAATCCAGACTGGTGCCAGGACTGTGGCCCACTGACTTATGTTTTGGTTTTTAATAGGCCCATAGGAATTAGGCGCCAGGGAAGGCAATTCAGCCCTTTGAGCTTGCTCCCCCATTTAACATATCATGGCTGAACCTATCATGGTCTCAACTCCACTTTCCTGCCTGGTCCCCATAACCCTTTAACCCACTTTTCATTAGAAACACATCCATTTCTGTCTTGAATCTGTTGGTTGGTTCTGCCTCCACTGCACTCTGGGGCAGTGAGTTCCACAGATTCAGAACCCTCTGAGAGAAGCAGTTTCTCCCCATCTCAGTTTTGAAGCTACCTCCACTCGGTCTATATCTATGATCTCTTGTTTGAGACTGCTCCACAAGGGGGAACATCTGATCAACACCCACTTTATTAATCCCCTGTAGCGTTTTAGATGCCTCAATCAGATTCCCCCCCCTCATTCTTCCAAACTTTCTCCACTTATAAAACTTTTTGTCCTTTTTGTCTCTGTGTGGCTATTTGTATGGATTTGGGATTTATTTTTAGAAATGACTAGAGTTAATGTCCTGGAGACTTGTAAGTTAGCAATTTGTAGCTCTTTTCTGCGTTCAGCGACAAACAATTTGTTTTAAATAAATTACTTTTTTATTGTTAAGTGCAAAATCCTCATAGGTGCTTTCTTCTAATTTGTGTTCATCAGTTTGATGAATTGTAGACTTTGGATTATTTGATTAAATATTTTTATATTTGTGATGTGTCTGGAAATGGTGGAACTTGATTTCCAGTGCACAAGCCTATTGAATTGGGACCGCCATTGGTCACAATTGCAATGTCCCCAGTGCTTCTGGAATGTTGTAACTTTCTTCAGTCACAATTTTTGATCCCACTCTTCCTTCCTGCAAGAATAGTGTTATCTGGGCAGGTTTTATTTTGCTTGAGTCAACATGCAGGTGACAGTGATATGGGCATTTGGAATTCATTGATCCTGCCAGTCTACTTCAACCAGAACAGGTGGTCTTCCCTGCTAGAACTTCCCCAATGCACGCTAACCAGTTTTTTGCTTATTCATAATATAAGTACAAAGACCCCCTTACTTTTTAACCAACACTGGGCCTGAATTTCTAACCACCTTTTGCGGCATTTCTGCTTTATTTAGAAATGCAGTTTATAGAGGCAGGTTATTGCGCTCAACAGGTTTCAGCATGAATCTGAGAGTAATTGCTCAACTATGGCAAAATTAGGATAATAATTCTTAGTGGTTAATGAATGTGCAAGTTTCAACATACATTTACTACTCTAAAAGGAAGTCAGTGGCACAGGAAGTCATCAGCAAGTACAGTTAGAAGAAGTGTATGAGCTTGACAACTTAGTGCATAGGGCATGGAGGAGGTGGTCCAGTCTAAGCAAATGATAGATTTGGACCAGAAATGAAGAAGTAAGTACAATTGATGATAACAATAGCAATTTGACAATTGCAAGGAAGAGTGAAAAATGTGACACGATGGGGGTGGCAAGGTGGCTCAGTGGTTAGCACTGCTGCCTCACAGTTCGATTCCAGCCTTTGGCAACTGTCTGTGTGGAGTTTGCACATTCTCCCTGTGTCTGCGTGGGTTTCCTCCGGGTGCTCCAGTTTCCTCCCACATTCCAAAGATGTGAAGGTCAGGTGAATTGGCCATGCTAAATTGCCTGCAGTGTTAGGTGCATCAGTCAGAGGGAAATGGGTCTGGGTGGGTTACTCTTCAGAGGGTCGGTGTGGGCTGATTGGGCTGAAACACCTGTTTCCACACTGTAGGCAATCTAACCTAATACCTAAGTTGATTGGTGAATATCCACTATGCGTGACTGTATGCAAATAACTAGATTAATCATTACTTTTAGGAATGGTGTGCAAATCATGACCTCCATCGCTGTATCAACTGTATCCCATTGTTCTTTGTTACAGGTTAGCCCTAAGCTCCAAGAAGGTAGAAAATATGACAACACAATCAATGTAAGATTTTGAGATAGAACAAAACAGAGAAGGAAGTGGCATTTTTATCACGTGTTTTCAGTAATCATACCAAGATAGAACATAGAATATAGAACATAGAACAATACAGCACAGAACAGGCCCTTCGGCCTACGATGTTGTGCCGAACATTTGTCCTAGCTTAAGCACCCATCCATGTACCTATCCGCTTAAAGGTCACCAAAGATTCTGACTCTACCACTCCCACAGGCAGCGCATTCCATGCCCCCACCACTCTCTGGGTAAAGAACCCACCCCTGACATCTCCCCTATACCTTCCACCCTTCACCTTAAATTTATGTCCCCTTGTAACACTCTGACTGATTGCAATGTCCAGTGCTTCTGAAACACTAGGATGGACAGTCATATCATGAGGGGCATGGATAGGATAAATAGACAAAGTCTCTTCCCTGGGGTGGGGGTGTCCAGAACTAGAGGGCATAGGTTTAGGGTGAGAGGGGAAAGATATAAAAGGGACCTAAGGGGCATCTTCTTCACGCAGAGGGTGGTACATGTATGGAATGAGCTGCCAGAGGAAGTGGTGGAGGCTAGTACAATTGCAACATTTAAAAGGCATCTGGATGGGTATGTGAATGGGAAGAGTTTGGAGGGTTATGGGCCGGGTGCTGGCAGGTGGGACTCGATTAGGTTTGGATATCTGGTTAGCATGGACAAGTTGGACCGAAGGGTCTGTTTCCGTGCTGTACATCTCTTTGACTCTATGACTTTAAAAAGGAAACAGCTACAATTTTTCATCCCACTCTTCCTTCCTTCAATATCAACAGTATCTGGCCAGGTTTTATTTTGCTTGGATCAACACGTATTTGACAATGACATGGGCATGAGCAGTTCATTGATCTTGCCAGTATACTTCAATCAGCACAGGTGATCTTCCCAGTTGGAATTTCCTTAATACACTGTACCCAGCTTTTTGCTTACTCATTATATGAGGACAATGTTGTCTTACATTTCTAAGCACCTTTTGGGGTACTTCCGCTTTAATTCAAAATACATTTTACAGAGGCAGGTTGTTGAGCTAAACAGGTTTCAGCATGAACCTGGGAGCAAATGCTTAATTATAGAAGTTGACAAAGTTAGGACAATACTTAGATTCCCTACAGGATGGAAACAGGCCTTTCGGCCCAACAGGTCCACATCAGCCCTCCAAAGAATAACCCATTTCCCCTATCCTATATTTACCCCTGAATAATGCAGTTTAGCATGGCCAATTCACCTGACCTGCACATCTTTGGGTTGTGGGAGGAAACCAGAGCACTCAGAGGAAACTCATGGGGTCACAGGGAGAATGTGCAGACTCCACTTAGTCAGTTGCCTGAGGCAGGAATCAGACCCAGGTCCCTGGCACTCTGAGGCAGCAGTGCTAACCACTGAGCCACCATGCCACCCAGTTCTTAGCAGTTAATGAATGTGCAAGTTTCAACAGACATTTACTACTCTAAAAGGAAGTCAGTTACACAAAGATTACAGCTCATCAGTAAGTACAATTAGAAAAAGAATATTAATTGAGAATTTGGTGCATAAAGGCATAATGGAAGAGGACCAGTCTACACAAATGACAGAATAAGGCCTGAAATGATGAAACATGAATAACAAGTGACAATTAAACATGGAAGAATTTCAGTGGCTTCACAAACACATGAAGTGGGTGTTGGGGTGGGGGCGGATAGTGATGTGGTTGATATCTCAATCTGGACCACTGCTAGATAACTGTGATGTTGTAGCGAAGTCTGCAAGTGGGTGAATGTTTGCTCATTTCTTTTAAAACTCCAATAATTTCTTAGCAATTGCAAGGAGGAGTGAAAAAATGTAACACTGTAGCAAAGTTGTAAGTTGATTAATTGGTGAATATGCACTATGTGTCATTACTTTTAGGAATGGTGTGTAAATAAGTCAATTTTAGAAAAAGTACATATGTCTTCAAAACATTTTAGTACGTAACTGATTGTCACAGAAGAAGGAGCTGATTCATCTTTCTAGTTTCTAGATTACACTAAGTTTTCCAAAAGTAACCTCAAGGCATTCAAGGTGAGCTTAGCCATGTAGAATGTCCCACATTCTGTGGAGTGCACCAAATGAAAGATACATCACATGGCCTAATGAACACCTAGAGGAATTGTCACCAGTTGTAGAAACCTGAACTCCAGGTTTGAGGCTATCCAAGGATATCCGACACTGGGATGAACAGTCAAAAAGGAAATGGAGGTGGGAGTAGGGCTGTTACTAATGCATAAAATCAGTACATTAGTGACAGGGGCATTTAGAACAGAATAATAAATTGCATAATCTATTTGGATAGAACTAAGAAACAGCAAGGAGCAAGAAGCATCAGTAGCACTTGTTTATTGGTCATCAAGCAATAGCAATAAAGGGCAGGCACAGTTTTAAGCAAGGAAATTAGAAGTGAATGTAACAAGGGGATTGAAGTTAAAATTCACACAACACAAGGTTATAGCCCAACAGGTTTATTTTGAAGCACTAGCTTTTGGAGCACCGCTCCTTCATCCGCTGGTTGCGGAGGTTAAGATCATGTGGAACTATAACCTAGTGTTGTGTGATTTTTAACTTTGTCCATTCCAGTCCAAGACCGGCACCTCCAAGTTAAGGCGAAGAAACTTTGTTTTAATTCACTTGTGAGACATGGGCATTACTGCCTGGACAGCATTTGTTACCCATTCCCAGTTGTGCTTGAGAATGTGGTGGTGAGCTGCCTTCTTGGACCACTGCAGTCCAAGTGCTGTGACTGGATTAATCATGTAAGTAGTTATGTGTGACATCAATCTAATTTTTAGATGAAAACAAATGAGCGCCAATGCAGTGGAGGACTGGAATGTTTACAAGATGGCTTTACAGAGCAGGATGCTGAGGTGCCAATTAATGAAAGGCGATTTTTGATATAAAGTTCTGTAATGAGAAGGGGCTAATAAATGTTAAAGAATCTTTAGAGAAGAGTGACCATTATGTGATGGAATTTTACTTTGATTTGAAAATGATGTTGTTCAATCTCAAAATAAATTCTTAAATCTAAAACAAATGAAACAATAAGATATGACGGAAAAGGTAACTGTCATAGATTAGGAAAATACATTTAAGTTATAATGAAAGGCACATAATAGTAGATGTTTAAACAATTAATACGTTTTACAACAGAAATACATGACAGAAATATATAGCAGAAATACACAACAAGGAAAGTGAGTCAAATATTGCTCACAGAGACAGTTGTTAAATCAAAAGAGGAAGGCTTATAATGTTGCCAAAAGGTAGAAAATCTGAGGATTAAGAGCATTTTAGAATTCAAAAAAGGAGGATAAAGTAATTAATAAAGTATGTTTCTGTGAATATAAATGCAAGGTGACAAGAAATATAAAACCAGGCTCTAAAAGCTTCTATAGGTATGTTAAAAAAAAGATGAGCAACAATGACCATGGATCCATTAAAGGCAAGAAAGGAAGATCAATAACACAAAATGACTAAATGATGCAGAAGCCAAACAATTACTTTGTGTCTGAGTTCCTGGAGGAAAATACAATAACTTTTCCAGAAATTATAAGAGATTCAAAGAACTATTGAGAATGAGGAACTAAAAGAAATTAGTATGACATAAACTGTAGCATTGGAGAAATTAACAGAATTAAAACTTTTCCATGAACTGTTGATTTACATGGCAAAGTGTTGAATGAAATGGCTCTATAGATTATGGTGCATTGGTGATCATCTTTCAAAGTACCATGTATTTGGAATGGTGCTTGCTGATTGGGAAATTTCAAATGTTATCACATTATTTAGGAAAGGATAGAGAGACAAAACAACGAACCACAAATATGTAACCTGACAATTGTCATAGGAAAAACATATCTGTTATAGAAAATGTGATCACTGGACACTTTGAAAATAATTGGACAAGGATAACATGGTTTTATGAGGCAAAACCATTTTTGGAAAACTGTTTAGAGTTATCCATGGATATTACTAACAAAGTAGATGATAGGGGAAGATGGATGTGGACTTAGAATTTCAGAAGACTTTCACTTAGGCCTCACACAAGGACTTATTGAACAAAATTGGAGCACGTGAGGTTCTGGGTAATATATTGGCATGAATTGACAAGTGGTCAAGGATGGATATTCTTGCCACTGAAGGATTGAAACACAAGCTCACCAGACTAATTCCTGGAATAATAGAACTGTCCTAAGGGGAGAGATGGAGGAGACTGGGCCTACATTCTCTAGACTTTATAAGAATGAGATGTGAACTCAATGAAATTTACAAACTTCTTCAAACGCCAGATGGAGTGGACACAATTTGAATGTTTCACTTGTGCCAGGAGGTGGAGAGCCAGGAGCACAGTCTCAAAGCGGGGAGTAATTCCTTCCTTCAGTGTGTTAAGGGTTTTTGAAAGTCTGTATGGTAGACAGCTGTGGACGCTCAGTTATTGAGTATGTTTCATATAAAGACTGATAGATTTCTAGATATTAATGTCACAAAGGAATATGGAAATAATGCAGGAAAATGAAATCAAGGGTGGATGATCAGCCATGATTTAGAATAGAGCACGTTTATAGGGCTGAATACTCTACTGCCCGTATGTTCCTATGTTCATCGGCTCTGTTTTAGATTCAGTTGATGTTCAGTCGTTTGGTTTAATTTTCTTCATTCCTTCATGGCATGACTGGCAAAGGTGGCATTTTGTTGCCTATCCCTAGTTGCCCTTGCACTGGTTGGATTTCCGGGCAATTTCAGAAGCAGTTGAGAACAAGGAATATTGTTGTGGTTTTGGAGTCACATGTCAGCCAGACCAAGTAAGAATGGAGTATTTTCCTCCCTAATGGTCATTACTGTTTCTGCTGATTTGCCATGCAACTTAGCCACAATTAACTTCATTTGAAATGTGTTGGCTATCACTGTTAGAGAAGGTACAGCACTTTGCAAACTTGTGCAGTTTTAAATGTACCATTATGTATAAATTATGGTTAGGTGCCATACAATATTGTCATATGGTTAATTTGTTTCCATCACCATTTGATATGAAATGGAATTAAAATAGCTACTGCTGTCAGAACAAAGTACCTGAATTACTTCATTGAGACTAAATATCAGGTACCGTGTATAACAAACAGCCAATATGATTCCCAATGTCAGGACCATACACAACTCTTAAGCCCATGCTTACTGTTAAGGTGTCTGTCAGTGAAACTTTATATGAACCCCATTTCTAATCACTGTCCAATTGAAAAAGATGGGCGTGTTCCTGAGATCCTCTCAGAGGGCTGGAAACACTGAAGGTCCAGCAGTGCTAATAGGAGAGGTAGGCATTGCTGGGACAGAAGAGTAAGCACATGGTGGCTCAGTGGTTAGCACTGTTGTCTCACAGCGCCAAGGACCCAGACTTGATTCCTGCGTTAGGCAACTGTCTGTGTGGAGTTTGCACATTCTTCCTGTGTCTGTGTGGGTTTCCTCTGGGTGCTCTGGTCCATAGATGTGCAGGTTAGTAGAGTAATCATGTTAAAATTGTCCTGTAGTGTCCAAGAATTTGTTGTTTAGATGGATTAGCAATGGGAAGTACACGGTTATGGGGATAGGGCAGGGGTGTGTGTCTGGCTGGGATGCTATTAAGAGATCAATGTGGACTCGAAGGGTCGAATGGCCTGCTTCCACACTGTAGAGATCTATGATCTAATGAAAACATCTCACTGTTGAGGAGCACTAGTTAGCTATTTAAACAATTGCTGAAATGAGAGAAAGCAGGAAATTGTTAGAGGAAATATATCAAGGGATATCTCCCCCAGATGATTGGTTTTAGATGTGGCTTTGGCATTTTATTCTTTGCAGTTCATTCCATCATTAGGACATCCTGTGGTTGCTGTGCCAGATTTTGGACACAGCACACGGCAACAATTATACCAGTAAATGACCAATAGTGTCTGAATATAGCCCTTAGGTACAGCCTTAATCAACCCATGACCTCCTTGGAGGAGATCAATGCCCATAACCTACCTGTGGGAACCTTAACCAGAGCTGGAGCTCCATTGAGGAGATATCCTGGCAGGGATACCTGCCAATTTCTCAGTCTTCCATCAAGTCTCTCAAAGCTCATCTCATTGGAGCTAGGAAACTCTATCCTAACCCTATCGCATCCAAAGCTCCAACCATAGCAATCACTAGTTCTGTCTGTGAGGTTTTCTTGAGCTCAGCAAGGTAATGCATTTGTTTTTCTGCTGATACAAACTCTACACCTAATCTTCTGACCCTTCCACAAATGTTCCGTGCCAGTGAGATTCATTATTTTGACTGATATTCAACATCCCAAAGGCAGGGAATGCAATTCCCCTTCTCATGGGGAAGGATAATGAATTTGGGCTTAATGGTAAAAATAGATTTACCCACCTGGATAGATCTCCTGTTCCTGACCAGAAGTATCCAAGAGCCCTGCAAGATGCAAGAGAAGAAATTGCAGGGACCCTGGTTGATATATTTGCATCATTGTTAGCTACAGTGAAGTCCCAGAAGACTGGAGCATAGTGAATGTTGCGCCCTTATTTAAGAAGGGCTGCAAAGAAAAACCTGGGAACTATAGACCAGTAAGCCTACCATGAATGGAAGGTTAGTTATTTGAGAAGATCCTGAGGGATAAGATGTACAGGCATTTGGAAAGATTAGGAGGGCAGGGTGGTAGATGTAGTCTAAATGGATTTCAGTAAGGCCTTTGATAAGGTTCCATATGGTAGGCTGCTTTGGAAGGTTAGATCGCATGGAATCCAGGGTGAGCTGGCAAATTGGATATACAATTAGCTTGATGATAGGAAGCAGAGGGTAATAGTGGAAGGATGCTTGTCAGACAGGAGGCCTGTGACTAGTGGTGTGCTTTAGGGGTTGGTGCTGGGCCCATTGCTGTTTGTTATCTATATCAATGTTTTGGATGAGAATGTACAAGGCATGATTAGTAAGTTTGCAGATAATTCTAAAATAGCCGGTATCGTGGACAGTGAGGAATGTTGTCAGAAATTGCAGCAGGATCTTGATCAACTGGGGAAGTGGGCCAATTCATGGCAAATGGAGTTTAGTATAGATAAGTGTAAGGTATTGCATTTTGAAAAGTCAAATCAAGTTAGGTGTTTCACTGTGAATGGTAGGGCCTTAAGGAGTGTAGTGGAACAGAGAGATCTTGGAGTTCCGGTGCACAGTTCTCTAAAGGCAGAGTCACAGGTAGACAGGGCAGTGAAGAAGGCTTTTGGCACACTAGCCTTCGTCAGTCAGGGCATTGAGTATAGAAGTTGGGAAGTTATGTTGCAGTTGTACAGGATGTTGGTGAGGCAACACTTGGAGTATTGTATTCAGTTTTGGTCATCTTGCTATAGGTAGAATTTTATTAAACTGTAAAGAGTGCAGAAGAAATTTACAAGGATGTTGACAGGACTCAATAGTCAGAGTTATAAGGAGAGGTTGGACAAGCTAGGATTGTTTCTTCATAGCATAGGAGACTGGGGGGGGGGGGTATCTTACAGAAATGTATAAGACCATGAGAGGCATGGATAGGATGAATGCACTCAATCTGTTTTCCATTGTTGAGGAATCAAGGTCTGGTGGGCATTAGTTATAAGGTAGGAGGGAAAAGAATAAAAGGGAACCTGAGAGGTAACTTTTTTACACAGAGGGTGGTACGTAGATGGAATGAGCTGCCAGTGGAAGTAGTTGAATTGGGTACATTAACAACATTTAAAAGGCATTTGGATAAACACATGGATAGCAAAGAGTTAGAAGGATATAGGCCAAGTGCAGGGAAATGGAGTTAGCGTGGATGGACATTTTGGTTGGCATGGACAGTTTGGGCCGAAGGGCCAGTCTCCATGCTGTAGGACTCTATGACTTTATAACCTGATGAATGATAACTTTCCCAAACTTTGTAAGGGCATTACATCAAACACTGATTTCCTGGCACATTAACATATTCCAAAAAATGCAGATCACTTTATTTATAAGTATTGTTGTTAATGATATGCCATTATCCATTTGTCTTCTCCACCTTGCTAGCTTTTTTGCCATTAAAGGTCTTATGGCAGTCATTATGCCCAATATCTTATATCATAGATTTTTCAGCCCTTCCATTTTTCCTGTGAATACAGTCTCCCTCGGCCTGTAAACTGTTTGATTAGGGCTTAATCTCATGGAAAATACTGCATGTGGTTCCAAAAGTGATAATAAGCAGCCTGTATTAGGGCTGAAATTACATAGATAAATACGGATTTAACTGACAATTGTAATATTGTTTAATCTTTTCTAATTAAGCTATTAAGCCTGAAGTGTTTGTAAATGCATGTATTGATTTCGAGGGAACATCAAATGAGCACTATGTAACAAATTCTTTGCAAAGTATCATAATTCGCACATGCACTTCCACTGGGGACCACATTGTGTGCCATTTTAGTGAAATTGTTGATGAGTGTTAGGAACGTGCATTGAAAATATGCAGAACATGCCATCAGTTAGCATTGAAGCTGATTAGAAGCTAACACTGTGACTGCATAGAGTTGACTCCACAAACACCAGCAGAATAAAGCTAGGTGTCCCAGAAGTTGAGTTCATATTGAATGGCATTGCATTGGCACCTGTTGCACTAGAAGGTGTCGAGGAAAATCATAAAATAATTCATAGAATATTTTGATTGGAACAGTTCCTCAGTAAAGCAGGGAGTGAAGAGGAAGATGGATGTGGTGATAAATATGGAAATGGTAGCAGATGAATGTAATGCATGTTGGGATGGAAGGCGGGGTCAAAGGGGAATCTGGTCATAGTTGAGAGGTTGAGAAGGTGCCAACAGAAGCATAAGGAATGGGGTGGTCTAGTTTAAAGGTTTTATTGACTACCATTCAAAGGGAAAAAAAAGCTAGACCTAGGAAAAGTGAAGACAGTTCAGAATGTTTAGTTCAGAGGAAGTGGGAAATATGACAGAGATGGCGAAACTGTAAGGCAAAGATGAAGATGACAGCAAAGAGGCTGAGAGAGTTAATATGTTGATAAAAGGTGTCTGTAAAAAGAAATGGCAGAAATAGACAAAAGAAAATGCAAGCAAAATGCTGTGAATATTTTAAACTTTAAATAAAATAGGAAGTGCTTGACAAACAGCATCTCTGGCAGATATAAGCAAAAGCTTTCAGGAGAGGAAGGGAAGACTCAGAATTGATCATATGAAGATATCAAATGAATGAACATTGGAAACATAAACAATGACAAGAAAACACTATTCTGGAATCATCCTGAAAGTTAAGCACAAACCCAAAATTTCTTCTCAAAATTAAATTCTTCCTTTAGCCTTTTTCTCATCCGATCCACCCTTACATCTAATGGTAAGTGTGATGTGTTTATGGAGTTTTTATGTGTTTTTGATGCTATTCTTGCAGCTCCATGTCTTCCTGACTGGTCCCTAATTGCCCTCAACTGCTATCACCTACTTATTTGCCATGATAGACTTTCACAGTCCTTTTAAAACTTGCCTTTTCCATGAAGATCTAATCACTGCTCCTTCAAATGCTGTTTCTCATCTAACTTTATTCCATTTCCAACATTATAAAAGTTCTATTTGCACTTCCCCATCAATGTCATTGATCTGTGTCTTTTTTGCCATTTTCCCTCCATTTAGTCATTATAATTTAGTCTCAATTATGTCATCATTATTAGCTAGTTGCTAATTTTTTTTTCTCAACTCTTGAGGGGCTAGTTACAGTCACAACTGTGTTCATTATATTGTCACGGTTTGAAAACAGTTTGGAAAGCTACCATCATCTCTGAGGAAGGGTCACTGGACCCAAAAGGTTAAATCTGATTTCTCTCCACATGAGCTTTTCTAGCAATTTCTATCTTTGAATCTGATTTCCAGCATCTGCAATTCTTTTGAAGTTTGTTTAGTATTTAACTCACTACCACATCTCATGCACACATGGCCACCTTGAAGGGGTCCTGCCCCTCTCTCCAACAGGATTTCCATTCCAATCATTAATTTTGTTGGCATTCCTGGTATTTGACAAGGTACTTGTTAAATCTTGTTTCCACAGCCACTACACATTCCTCAGCCTTTGCCTCCAGCTCACTCTCATTTTATGTGGATTCCAACTAAATATCATCTTGTGTGTTTTCAATCCACCCAGGATCACAGGTATCTCCATGCTGTTCAATGCTCCACAGACAGCTGCTCTCGCAATATCTTGAGGTCCACGTTCTGTGCTATTCGTTGCTGTATGCACACTCTTGACCTCTCTCTCCAATAGCATCACTCCACTCTGGCTCAGGGCTCCACTATCCCCCAGTTCTACTTCATCCTCAGGCCCATTTGCCACGCTAACAAGAAACCTTGTCTTTTTCTTTCAGGCATCAAGGAATACAAGATACAATAACTCAGAGATACCCATCACCCACTGGAATCTTCCTCCCCTCCCCTCCCCTTCCCTCTGACTCCATCCCCTCCTCCAACCCCTCCTCCCGTCATGTATTTGCTACCATCTGACCTTCTGCTCTCTGAGGCTGAATGTTCTGTCCACAGCAAAAATCTTAGTTTTATGCCTCTGCATCCCAATCTTAGTGAATTTCAGGAACAACTTGATGCTGAATTCTTCTTTCATTGCCTTCGCCTCCATGTCCATTTCTTTGGACAAGAGTCCTCTCCCCACCCTACAGGGCCCTTCAGCCACCTCCAACACTCTCCCTCCACCTGGAGCACTCTCTTTTAACTGCACTTGGACTGTTCATTGAGAACTATCAATGTGATGTTGATTGTCTTAATCTCTCTGCCCCACTCATCCATTCCAATTTATCACCCGGTGAACTGACTGCACTCTGCACTCTCTGAGGTAAAAACAATAACTGCAGATGCTGGAAACCAGATTCTGGATCAATGGTGCTGGAAGAGCACAGCAATTCAGGCAGCATCCAACGAGCAGCGAAATTGACGTTTCGGGCAAAAGCCCTTCATCAGGAATAAAGGCAGAGAGCCTGAAGCGTGGAGAGAAAAGCTAGAGGAGGGTGGGGGTGGGGAGAGAGTAGCATAGAGTACA